>NC_080745.1:12845035-13150035 GCF_020826845.1 Diceros bicornis minor | reverse complement strand
AACCTCTATCCTGAGATGCCTGTGCTGCTGGCGGGGGGAGGAGGTTTGCCAGCTGTTGAAGGGCTGCAAAGCCCTGCCTGGGGCACGCGAGTAGGAGGGCACTCATGCAGCATGAGGAAAGGGTCCAGAGATCATGGGAGGTGTAGGATGAATGGCCCGAGCTGGGGGCCCGCCAGGTCAAGGGCTGCCTGGGCTCTGCCAATGGGGCAGGCGCTCCGAGGGGGCAAAACTGCAGCCTCTGGAGGCCTCCTGCCTCCACTCGCCAGAGAGGAGGAGCCCTTGCCCTCCCCCTAGCCCTGGAGGCCTTGCTTTGAGGCTGAGTTCCCCATGTGTGGTAACACCCCAACAGGATCACAGCAGTGTGAGGTGGGCGGAGCACCGCAGGTCTGGGAGTCAGAGGTCTGAGGTCAACCCCTTCTCTGACACTGGTAGCTTTGTGACCTTGGGCAAGCTGCTTAACCTCTCTGTGCCTCATTTCTCTATCTGTATAGTGGAAATAATACTCCTAATTTCGACTTCATAGGGTTGCTGTGAGAGCAAGGAAGACTATGATGCCTCTGAAGGCAGTTTGAGAACAGATCTCAGGAGAGCAAGATCATTGGTAGCACATTGAAACCATGCTGTCTGAAGCTGCATCCTGCTGTAGCAACTCGGGCCTGGCAAAATGCTGCCTAAGGGCAGAGAGGAGGCGAGTGGCTGGGAAGTGAATTGTGTGGACCCTCCCCTGGGCTTTCCAGGCCTCGAGTCCCCTCCCCTTCCCAAGGTCTGGATGGGGCAGGAGAGGGGCTAAGTGATTGTGTAATGGCCACATCTGTCAGCGCTGGCCAAATGGTTGTTCCAGGAGTCAGCGAGCTAATGGCCTGACAGCCGGAGAGAGCTTCTCCTAAGTGGAGTACTCTATCTACCGGGAACAGAAGAGCAGCGTGGCCCCAGGCTGAGGGACTCAGAGAACAGCTGCTCTGCCCACAGTCTCAAATTAGCACCCTCTTCCCATTGGCTTGCCTTGCACCTGCTCCCAGGGGCCAGCCTGCAGGCAGCAGGCCAGGTGGCCGGTAGGAAGGCACGGGAGTCCAGCTGGGGGTGTCACCAGACCTGGCCTTCAAACCAGGACCTGTCCCACTCGCTGGCTGTAGGACCTTGGCAAGTCCCTTGCCCTCCTCGAGCCTCAGTTTCCTCATCTACAAAGTGGAGGCAATGAGGATCAGGTGGGATGAGACGACGTGGGCACTGTGTCTGGCACACGGGGGTTACGGCCGCAGAGGAGGGCCAGGAGCTCTCCCAGGTGATGAGAAGACTGACGAGGGAGGAAGAGCCCTATGGGCTGAGGAGAAGCCCCTGTGGGTGGAAGGGATGCTGGGGCGCCGGGCATGCTGTGCAGGCAGGCCGTGTTTCCACCCCAGGAGCACCCGGGAAGGGTGAGAGGTCGAACTGCACCTGACACCTGATAAAGTGGGGTCTGTCTCCAGACAGCTATGAAATATCACACATTCTCTGAATATTAGATACGTCTTTTTTAAAAAGTCTTTTTATTTTGAAATAATTTTAGATTCACATGCAAGTTGCAAAAATAGTACAGAGTTCTTGTGTACCAGTCACTCAGTTTCTCCCAAAGATAACGTTGATGTAGCCCTGGTACGGTGACCAAGACCAGGAAACTGACTTTGGTACAACACTATCACCTGAACTACGGACCTTATTTGTATTTCACCAGTTTTTATATGAGCTAATTTTTTGGGGGGGGATATGGAAATCTCATCTCATGTATATTTTTGTGTAACGGTACCACAATCAGGGGCTCTGTCAGATAACGTACAGTGATATGTATGAGACAGAGGAAATTTATTGTTATTTATTTGTTTTTTATTGTGGTTAAATACATATAAAATTTATCATCTTAACCATTTTTAAGTGTACAGTTCAGTAGTATTAAATATATTCATGTATCTTTAACACATACTTGTGCAAACAATCTCCAGAAGTTTTTCATTTTGCACAACTGAAACTCTGTACCTATTAAACAACTACTCCCAATTTCTCTCTCCCCCTAGCCCCTGGCAACCACCATTCTACTTTCTGTGTCTATGAATTTGACTACTCTAGGGACCCATATAAGTGGAGTCATGCAATAATTATCCTTCTGTGACTGGCTTATTTCACTTAGCATGATGTTCTCCGTGTTCAGCCATGTTGTATCATGTGTCAGAATTTCTTTCCTTTTTAAGGCTAAATAATATTCCATTGCATGTATGCATCACATTTTGTTTGTCCACTCACCCGTTAGTGGACACTTGGGTAGCTTCCGCTTTTTGGCTGTTGTGAATAGTGCTACTATGAACATGGATGTTCAAATATCTCTTTGAGACCCTGCTTTCAATTCTTTTGGATATATACCCAGAAGTAGGATTGTTGGATCAATGGTAGTTCTAGCTTTAATTTTTTGAGGAGCCACCATATCGTTTTCCATAGTGGCTATACCGTTTTACATTCCCACCAAAAGCGTGCAGGGGTTCCAATTTCTCCACATCCTCGCCAACACTTGTCATTTTGTTTAATTGATAGTGGCCATCCTAATGGGTGTGACGTAATATCTCATTGTGGTTTTGATTTGCATTTCCCTGATGATCAGTGATGCTGATCATCTTTTTATATTCTTGTTGGAAGAAATTCTCTTTAATGTGAAATAATAAGCCTTGTCGATGGGGATTCTGGAAAGGACTGAGTAGGAGAAAGTGAAGTTGACTTTGGTGATGTCTTATTAACTTTTTGGGGTAATTTGTCAAGAGGAGATGGGATGCCAGCCTGTTTGTCTTGGCCAAGGAATGTGAGTATAACATATGGATGCATGAATTTTCTCTGCATTTGGGTCCTTATACTACAACCTACAATCATAAGAAAAGATAAGAAAAAAACAAGAAGTGCGGTAAATTGTATCTTCTCTCCATTGCCGACCTTCCCTCTTCTGGTTTCTTTCTCTAGAGGTGCCCACTGCTACCTGGTTCTGTGTCTCTGTCCAGAGATGTGCATATGTACATATCCCTCTGTTCACATGAATAGGAACATATCACACACACTGTTTGGTCTTTGCTTTTTTTTCTCTTAAATACATATTTTGGGGAGGGTTCCATATTAGTGTGTAAAGTTCTGCTTCTGGAATGTTCTTCTGAAGCTAATTCTCAATCCACATGTCTGCATTTCCTCCGTCCATGCGCTTAGCCTCTAGAAGCTTGCCTCCTCCGTGTCTCCTCCCAGCGTTTGGCCAATGTTCTTCAACTTGTTTTTTGCTTACACAGATGAACACCCAGTGCCCAGATTGGTCCAATGAGCATCAGAGTGAAAGCAGAGGTTTGTGGTAGCAGCATGACTAATGATTTTAATGATTTTGGTCTTTTCCTGCTTTAATTCTAGTAAGTAGCTTGATTTTTCCCTTTACACTTTTTTTTAAAAAACATGGCGAGGGTCAGTATAGTCTAGCATAACACAAACACCACTGTATTGATAAATATGTTGATACTAAATGGTTGACTATTTAGCTTAAAATGTCCATTCATCAGCTGATGTTCCAAAGTCTTAACTTTGGCATGAGAAAGTTGATGTAGTGGTTGCAGTATAACATATGGAAATTCTGCTTGTGGGAAAGTTGATGTATTCATGTCGAGAGTTAATGTCGTCCCAAGTGAGAAGAGCAAAGCCGGGGAGCCCTGGGGTGGAGAGAGAGGAGTGGAAGACACGGGCTGAGGGCAGACGGGGGACCTTGTGAATCTTGTAGGTAATACAGAAAAGTATTGGAATGTGCAGGGTTGTCAGGTTGACTTTTCTTTTTTTATAAAAATAATAGTCAGTTATGGGTACTATCTATAATGTGCCAGGCATTCTACCAGATGCTTCTCACATATTGTTTCTGGTGCTCACACACTTTTACAAGGTTAGTATTGTTTTTCCCACTTTACATCTGAAAGAAGTGAGGTTCAGAAGGTTTAAGTGACTTGTCCAGAGTCAAACAGCTAGTGATGGGCGGAGCCAGAGTTTTCGCTTGGGGTCATCTGACGCCAAGGCCCCGGCCCTTCCTTTGCCGCACACTTCCTTTCCTGCTGTTCCTGTCTCAGAGTTGAGGCGTGTTCTTTGGGGAACACCAAACTGTTATGAGCCCTCCTGCCTTGCTGGAGGGAGAAGAGGGTCCTGATGTCTGCAGTGCTGGTCAGCAGATTGGATGGTGTACCATCTCGAGGCTTCTAAGCAGAGGCGGGCCCTCAGCCCTGGCCACACGGAGACAGACGGCTTGATTATCTGTCTGCTGACATGGGGAGCCAGGCACCCCACTTTTCATCCCTTGAAGGCCACTGCAGGGATCATGCCCGTCCCTGGAAGCAGACTGGGTGGCCCAAGCCTGGAGCTGGAGCAGAGCCTCCTGGAGTGTGGGCTGCACTGCGCACTGACCTCAGCCTGTTGAGGCAGCTGCACACCTCTGCACAGCCATCAAATACGCCTGGGCGGCTCAGCCCATGGTCACTGGGGCCTTCCTGCTCTTCTGTCCAGTTATTACTCCTGCCCTGGCTCCACCAGCCCCCTGCTCTTGGCTGATTCCACCCCATCCCTGTCAGTCAGGGTCCAGCAGTATCCTCCCCCAGGTGATGGAGGAGAGGGACTTAAGAGAGGGACTGTTTTTAAGCATGTAAGTGGGGTAAAAGGAAGCCAACAAGAGGCGGTGAGGCAGCCAGAGGTTGGCGACAGTGGAGAGCCATTCCCACCCCTGGACCTGATGGGAGGGCACTGGAACCAGTGGGCCCTGTCGCTTGGAGAGGGCTGCTGGACAGGAGCATTGGTTTTTGGGAGAGGAATCCAGCCCCTGCCAGCCTGCAGTCTCCCAGAGAGAGAGCCAGGAGAATAAACATTCCTGCCCCACCTTCCTCCGGCTCCTGGTTCCCGGCCGGTTCTCCAGCGTCTGAATGGAAGCCAGAGGACAAGCCAGCTTGTCACTGCAAAGAGTGGGCTGGGGGATGTGGAGAGGGCCGCTGGGGGCCAACTGGAAACCGGGCTGCACACCATCCCTGTGGTGCCTCTGGGATGTGGGTCTGATTGTCTCCCAGGCTGTCCGGGCTGGTCCTCCCGCTGCTCCAACATGGTGAGGAAAACTTGACGCTAGGCAGTCCTCCCCCAGCCTCCTTAGAGGTGCATAGGTCAGTTATGAAATGGACAGGATGTGGAGGAGAGGGTGAGAGTTCAGGGAAGTCCTGAGCGGAGTTACAAGGGCTTTGGGACACCTCCGTCCTGTCTTTGGGGTCCACTGAGGCTGTCTACCACCCCCGCTCTGTTAGTTTCTGGAGCTCCAGGTCTGCTCCGCCCTTCCCTCACAGGTTAAGTGGTCATCAATTACTCGCGGAAGGAAATGGTACACCCACTCGCTCGCTTTCATTAACGTCCATATCTCTTTTTCTAGATGTCTGTTCAGAGCTGGCTCCCCAATGACAGTACTGGGCCAAAGGCCGTGTTCCTTCTGAGCCCTTTCCTCCCAGGAACCAGGCAGAACCACAGCTGCTCTGGGATGAGCCCCGGGTGGGGCAGTGAGGTGGAGCCCTGAGGGCAGAAGGGGACCGCAATTGCCATCCAAGGTGGGCTGGCTCGTTCCCGTCCTGAAAAGATGCCCTGTTTCTTGGTTCCTGTTTCTCTGTGGGGCAGCCCCTCTTGTGGGGCCAGAATTGGTGGAGACGGAGTGCTGGAGAGAAGAGGGTGGGCCTATGACAGCCAGGCCAGGGCTGCTGGCCACATCCGCTGCCCCATTTTCTCCACGGATTCTCTGCACTATCCCTATTTTTTGGTATCTGCAACACCACGTTTGTGGGAGAATTAAGGAGCAGATATGGGGTTGACACGAATCCCCAAATTCTTTGTTACTTTCTGAGCATTTTGTACTGCACGAGGAAATGTAAATACAACTTGGGAGAAAATATTTCATATTTTAAATGAACTTTCTTCCTCCCTCCTCTTCCTTTCTTCTTCCCTCCTTCCCTCACCTTTCTTTTACCTTCTTTGGCCGCGTGGCTTCCTCTCAGCTGGCCGGCCCCTCTGCCTCTCAGCTCCATCTTGTCACCCCCACTTACTCCCACGTAGTGGGTGTGGCAGGCAGCTTCTAAAATCACCCCCAATGATCCCCACCTCCCGTGTAATCCCCTTCCCTTGATTGTGGACTGGATTTAGTAACTCATTTCTAATGAATAGAAGAAGTTTTGGGATGTGGCTTCTCAGATTAGGCCACGAAAAGATGGTGACTTCCATCTTGGAGACCACTCACTGTGGGGATGGGGGGGAAGCCAGCTGCCACGTCATGAGGTGGTCCCGTGGAGGGGGCCACATGGTGAAGAACTGAGGGAGGCCTCAGGCCCGCAGCCGTGAGGGGAAGAGGGCCACTGGGATGAGCTTGGAAAAACCCTTCCCCAGCAGTCTTTGGATGAGACTGCAGCCCAGGCCACCTCATGAGACAGCTCGAGCCAGACACCAGCCAAGCCATCCCCAATTCCTGACTCACAGAACTGCGAGACAATAAACATTTATTGTTTTAAGTTGCTAAGTTTTGGGATAATTTGTTATGCAACAATAGTGGGGGAGATATTAAGACACGGAAAGCAGGCAGTGGACCTGGGTATGAGTCGGCAGTGGAAATGGAGGGAGTCCGGCTTGTCTCTCCAGGAGTGGGAGAAAGGGAACCGGGCACCCCCCCGGGGCTGGGGCGTCGTCCAACAGCCTCATAGTCTCGGAGCTGATGTCAGCCAGAGCTCAGTGCCAAGGAGGAGGGGTGGTGGAAGACTGTCCTGGGGTGGGGGCGGCTGGGGTCCCCTTTCCTTTTATTATCGACTGAACTCGGTGTCTATTTTATGAATAATACGTGCCTGGTGGTGATGTCTGTGAACGAATGTTTGTCTCCCAAGTCTAATTGCTCTGCTGGGTGCCCCTCCTGTAGATTTATCATTTCGTCTCTGTTCTTTCTGGAGTAGTTGTATTGCCAGTGAATAGTGACAGCATCAGTTGAGTCCCTCTTTACCCGGAAGATCATCTCTGTTTGTGAGTGGGATGGCTCTGGAACGATGAGGCTTGTGGGCACAGGAGCCTGTCCCCCCGCTGTCCTCCCTCACTCGGCAGCCCAGGTCCCCCAGCGCCTCCCCCACCTCCGCTGCCTCCCCTCCCTGCTGGGCCTCAGATGCCCCTGCAGGCTCGGCTCTGCCTCATTGTCCTCCAGAGGTGGGGAGCACATGAACAGCTTCCTGCTTTTCCCTCCTCCTGTCCCCATTCAGAGGAACCTGGAAGCATAACACCCTGAGCTTCCCCCCGTCCCTCCCCCAGCACCATCTCCCAGCATCACATTCTTAGGAGACTTTTGAAGCTGGGGAGACGCCCCTGGGGTCGCTGACCTGGGGCGTGGGTCATTTGCTGTTGGCGCTGTGCAGTCTAAGATTCCCGGTGCCTGACCCCCTATTGCTGCCCACTCAACCCCGTCCCAGGGATGGGGCTTGCTAGTGTCGGGAGCCTCTGACCTTCCTTGGCAGCGTCCATTGGCCACAGCTATGCCTCCAGGCGTTGCCCGAAGCCTGCAGGACCCAAGGCCAGGGGCCAAGGTGTGGGGTTCTCATCCGTGGGAAAACCTGCCTAGACGCAGTGCGACTCTCCCGATGGACCTGTCCCCTCCGATTCCTGAGAGCTGAATGGGCCATAAAGTGAGGCCCTGCTGTTCTCATAGAGAAGGTGTGTGGAGAGCTGCGGGGTCGGCAGCGGGGGTCTGTGGGGAGGAGCACGTTTCTGTGGCTGGATGGAGTTACGTCTGCTCGTGGGGGCGTGGAGGAGCTGGGCGGGAGGACCCCAGGCGGCTCCCGAGCCTAGCTGGCCTCTAGCTGCCCTGACAGGGCTCCCCCACCCCCTCCCGCTGTGTGGGCTGCACGGCATGGCTGGGCTCTGCCTTGCCCACCCATGGTGCTGGCGAAGCAGCTCGGGCTTTGCAGTTGGGCAAACCTGGGGTTCGGATCCCAGTTCCGCTACACGTGAGCACTGAACTGTTGGGACCACAAGTTTTTCTTCTGCTTGGTGGAGATAATAATAGTGAACCTGTGAGGGGCTCACCAGGCTCCTAAAAAGGGAGCCTGGCCCTTCTCGGTAAGGAGGGCTGGTCGGCCAGAGCTCATAGCCTTCACTCCTGCCCCCGAGGGTTCCCTTGCTGCTCTCTTACTGAGCAGCCGCCTCCTCCATGCTGGCCCCGAGGGAGGCTTCCCCTTTGACCCAAGCACGGAGGACACTCCGTCTTTCTCTATTTTCTATAGCACAATGGAGCATAGAGGAGACCAGCTGGAATATTCCATTGTTTAGATTATCTATTGCTGAGTGACAAATGACCTCAAAATTAGCAGCTTAAGACACTCGTGCTTTATTGTATCTCATGGGTTCGGTGGGTCAGGAATTCCGGCACAGCTTGGCTGGTGGCTCTGGCTCTGGATGTTTCATGTGGTTGCCCTGGGACAGTGGCTGCAGCTGAGGGACCCACCTCTTTTCCCATGATTGACACCAGGAAGTCCCTCTGCTTAGGAAGACCTGCTGTGACCATGGCATTTGGGCTGACTCTGTGGCCTCCACCGACCAGTGAGTGCTGGTCCAGCAGGCATGCGGCTTCACCCCTGGCCCTCCCCACAGAGGGGGCTGAACCCTTCTCCGACCAGTCCCTGGGCACAAGCAGGGAACAGGAGCTCATTCCTCTGTCCTTCTGACAGTTCTCCCAGTGAGGGCCACAGCCCTCTCCCTTCCACCTGGCTGTGACTGTGACCCAGGCCTGGGTGGCTTGGGGTCCTGCTGGTCTCTTCTTGGGCTGTGAGAGGCCTTGGACCTTGCCTTGCGGTTGGAGGTCTACGACCTGATGCTCATCCACTCTCCTGTCTGTCACTTCCTTGTGTGCATTTGGGAGCCCTGTCACTTCCCTCAGCCCTGGCCCTCCTGGCGTGAGGGCTTGAGACAGGCACTGAGAACTCCCTCCTCTCAAGGGGGAGGCCATCCTGCCTGTGCCCATAGGGCCGGGCCAGGACTCCAAGCCCACCTGCCAGTCCTCCCTCCTTCCCTCCCCCTTCCTCCCTCCCTCCCTCCTTCCCTCCCTTCCTTCTCTTTTCCACACACATTCACTGAGCATCTACTATGTTCTAGGTGTTTTGGATACAGCAGAGAACAAAATAGATAGAGATCCCTGCTCTGTGGCTGATATCATAGAGGGGGAAAAGACAATAAATCATAGACATGATTTAGTCCTAAACTCCATGGTGTGTCAGCAGGTGAAAAGCACTGTGGAAAGGGTAACAAAGAGAAATAGGAGAGGGCAGCTTGGTGTGGGGTGGGCAGTGGGCAGTTTTTGGCCGCAAGCATGGTAGTCAGAGTTGGCCTGGTCCAGAAGCTGTGACAGGAGTGAAACCTTGAAAGAGAGGAATGAAGGAGCCAGGTGGATGTCCAGGGAAGAACATTTTTGGCAAAGAAAATAGCCAGTGCAGCCAGTGCAAAGGCCCTGAGGCCGTAGCATTAGTGGATCGGAGGCGGCCAATGTGGCTGGGTAGGATGTAGGAGCAGTTGGAGACAAAGGCAGAGAGTGTCAGTGACACTCAGGAGCCCTCATGGGTAGAGGGGGGTGCCTGATGGGACCCTAAATCCCTCTGCACCTGGCTTTTCTCATGCCAGGTACTGCGAGGTCCAGAGGCAGCCCCGGGAGCTTTGAGCAGAACCTCAGCCTCCAGCCCTCGGTGAATGCCTCTCACAGAGGGTTCGAGGAGGTTCTCTGCCCAGGGCCCGCCCTCAAACCCTGGACGCCATCCCACAAGCAGGGCTCTGGCTAGGCTGCAGAGGTGGCCGCGTCTCGGGGTCTGCCTCAGGAGCAAGGCTACTCCCAGAGGCCGGCGCCCACTCCTGCCGTGCTGGCTTCTCAGATCCTTGTCCTGGAGCTGGCACGAGGACGGGGAGAGTCACTTTTTCCAATTAAGCTGCATCCGCTTTGTCATCTGAATCCAATTCCCCACCAGTCCCTCAGTCTAGGAATTACCTTTCATTAACCCGGGCCGTCCCTGCGCACGCAAGGCCCGACTTGCAGCTGCAGCAGGAGTGGGCCCGGCCCCCAAGTGCCGCAGGGCCCGCGCTCATGGAGGTTCTCCTCTCACAGCGTTTTCAGGCCTGCTGGCTGGGAGGAATCCGGCTAATACGACCTCCTCAGCATCCGGGAGTGGGAGCTGTGAGTGCAGTGGGCAGGACCCTGCCCCTGGCCTGGGCTGGAGGGCCCAGCCAAGCTCTCTGGGGGTCATCTGCAGCCAGGCCACCCCCGGACATGAGGCCTGTGTCGAGCAGTGAGGGGATGTGGTCGAGGGAACCAGATGGATAAGCACTCAGTGGGTGCCAGGCAATGGGCTAAGTGCTCTACCCGTACTAACTCACCTAACCCTCATTACCATCATATGAGGCTAGGATTAGAATGATCTCTATTTTACAGATGAAGATACTGAGGGTCAGAGTGTCCTGCTCAATCACTAAGTGGTCCAGAGGGGATGTGAACCCAGGCAGCCTGATTCCAGGCCTGGGTCTTAGCTCCTTACAGATGGGGGCCTCTTCTCAGCAGTGCTTCTGAGGTGTCTCTGTGGGGTCAGGAGTAGGTCATGGTTTACTACTCTGGCATGCTTTGGTTCCAGGTCTTCAGGGCTCGCTTTCCTGGGGAGGGGATGGGAACGAGTGACCTCTAACTTTCTCTCAGACTTCTTGACTGAGGAAGGCCAGATAAATACAGCCCTAGTCGGTATCTTGACTCGATCTCTTGAGAGACAATAAACCACTTTCGTGTCCCTGACCCAAGATACTTCGAGAAAATAAAAGTTTGTTGTTTTAAGCCATAAGTGTTGTGGTGTTTTGTTACTCATCAATAGATGACTAATACAGTGTTTGTACCAATCTATATTCTCACAAGCAGTGTACGAGAATGTCCATTGCTCTGTATCCTTGTTAACACCTGTGATTGTCAGAATTTATAATTTTCCCAATCTGGTGGGTAGGTACTGCAGCCCATTACCCATTTCATTGTGACTTTAATTTGCTTCATGTACTTTAGAGCTCTGTTATTAGTATACACACATTTAGGATTGTTATGTCTTCTTGATTAATTGGCCCCTTTATCATTATGAAATGTCCTTATTTATTCCCTTGTTCTAAAATCTACCTTGATTGATATTAATATGGCCGCTCTGGTTTTCTTTCTTAATTTTTTAATTCTTCTGTAACTTGATTTTATTCCTGTAAACATTAAACCAGTAAGAGTCATCTTTGTTTCTATGTGTAGTTTAAGTTTATTCATGCTTCTTGCCATATGATAGTCAATTGTAGGACTATTTCATATTCTGTATTTCAATTACTTGATTGATTTATAATTTATTTATTTTGTTTTACATTCATTTTTGCAATTAGAGTCAACTTCTGAAGAAGTACTTTTGTGTACTAAGAGTAAACAATGTTTTAAGCACGAGATTATTTCTATGGATATTCATTAATTTAATTTTTTTGTAGTAGAACATTCATATGAGAGACCCAACCAGCCAGGAGGATGTGGAGTGTGGACATGCTGGGGAAGTTTCTAGTGGACAGACTGGAGCACACTGACCACTTCTAATGTGCATGAGGATGGCATCTGAAGCCACTCAATGAACGAAGTGGTTTACTTAGGTGTTTGCCTTGTAATTAGATTTGACATTAGATTTTGTAGATTTGAGTTGCTAACATCTCAAATTTATTAGAAAACACCCAATTGCTTCCCATATTAGTTGTGTCAATTGTAAGGTCTACAAGCAGTGTCAAAATCTCTTTACTCCCATGTTCTCTAAACAAGATATTGTCAGTTATACATCTATACCTATGTCTGTACCAATACATCTAACTATCTATCTATCTATCTATCTATCTATCTATCTATCTATCATCTATCTATATCTGCCTATCATCTATCTATCTGTCTATCATCTATCTATTTATCTATCATCTATCTACCTGCATATCTACCTCTAACCTAGATATCATGACATTTTACTAGTCTGATGAGCGTGAAATACTATTCTGTTATGGTTGATAAAATTCATTAACAATGTGTAACACATCAACAGCATAGAGAGGGACTCAGACAGGTGAAGGTCAATGCATTACCCCAAAGTGGACACACCTGTGTCATCACTGCCTGCTCATGGAGAATAAAATTACGTTACCACCATGCAGATTCCTTCCTTAGTCTCCTTGATACTGCCCCCTCCCTCCACTGTCCTAGCTTATAACTCCATAAAGAAATTTGACTGCTTTTGAGTATTACAGAAATGGAATCATACATTTTCCTTTAAATCTGGCTTTTTTCACTCTGTGTGGCTGATGAGATTCCTCCGTTGCACTGACTGTAGCTGTAGTTCCTGGATGTCATTGCTTCATAGGTTTCCTATAAATGAGTATTTCACAACATTTATCCATTCTACTAATAAATGTCATTTGCATTCTTACCAGTCTGGGCTTCTACAAAGGATGCTGATAGGAATATTCTTTTACCTGCCTTCTGGTGAGTGTGTTTACACGGTTCTGTTAGTTGTATACCTAGGAATGGAATAGCTGGATTTAGGTATGCATGTGACCACCTCTAGTAGCTAACGCCAAACAGCTGTTCAAAGTGGCTGTACAAATTTCCACTCCTAACAGCGGTACATGCAAGTTCCCTTTGCCAATTCTCGGTGTGACAGTTTTGAAATTTTAGCTATTCTGATGGGTATATAATAATACTATCTTATTTTTGGTCAGGCTTTTTGAGGAATAATAACTTACAGTAAAAATCACCCTTTTTAGTGTACAGTTCTGAGTTCAACAATGTATAGTTGTGTAGCCACTACCACAATCAAGATACAGGATGTTTCCATTATTCCCCAGAATTCTCTTGTGCCTCTTATGCTTAAACTCTCTTTAAACTCCAATTTATGGCAACTGCTGATGTGTTCTCTGTCCCTATATGTTTGCCTTTTCTAGAATGTCATATAAATGGAATCACACAGTATTCCATTTTATAGGTGTGCTGCTGCTATTGGCTTTTTTCTCTTGGCAAAAATGCATTTGAGATTCGCGGACGGTGTTCATTCCCCTTTGTCACTGAGTCGTATTCCACCGTATGGATGTACCAAGCTTGTTTATCTATTCATCAGCAGAAGGACATTTGGTTGTTTGGGGGTGAATAAAGCTGCTATAAACATTCAGATACACGTTTTTGTGTGAACTTGTTTTCATTACTCTTGGGTAAACACCTAGAAGTGAGATGGCTCAGTCATATGGTAAGTGTGTGTTTAACGTTATAAGAAACTACTAAACTGTGTTCCGAAGTGATCTTACCATCTTGTGTTCACCAGCAATGCATGAATGTTCCAGCTGTTCTGCATGCTGCCCAGCACCTAGTTTGCTTTTTTATTTTAGTCATTGTGATAGGTGTGTATAGGTATCCAATTGTTATTTTAATTTGCATTTTCCTAATGAATAATCAAGTCGAACATCTTTTCATATGCTTATCTGCTATCCGTATAACTTCTTTGGTGAAGTATCTGTTCAAATCCTTTGCTCTTTTTTATTGGGTTGTTTGTTTTCCCACTTTTTGAGAAATCGTGGATACAAGTCATTTGTTAGATATGTGTTTTGCAAATATTTTCTCTCATTCTGTGGCTTCTGGTTTTCATTCTCTTAATCATGTCTTTCACAGAGCAGAAGTTTTAAATTTTGACGAAGTCTAATTTATCAATGCTTTCTTTTGGATGTGCGTTGAGTGTAGAATCTAAGAAATCTTTGCTTAACCCAAGATCACGTAGATTCTTTTCTATGTTTCCTTGCAGAAGTTTTAGGATTTTAGATTATACGTATAGGTCTATGATCAATGTTGAGTTAAACTTTGTATATGGTGTAAAGTATGGGTTGAGTTTCTTTTTTAAATTTGATTTTCAGCTGTTAAACCAACATTATATTTCCGGAATAAACCCCACTTAGTCATGATACATTGTATATAGGTATTATATATATAGTTAGATTACATATAATTATGTATTGTATAAATTATGTAATATGAAATATTATAATAAATACTTATATTTTATAACATATATATGTTATGTGATTTGCTAAAATTTTGGTAAGAATTTTTGCATCTATATGAAAGATATTGGTCTGTGTTTTTCTTTTCTTGTAATGTCTTTGGTTTTATATCAGAATACAAAAGAGAATGACTTGCAAAGTTTTTTTCTCCTCTTCACATTTTTAGAGGAGTTTATGTAGAATTGGTATTATTTCTCCCTTAACTGTTTAGTAGAATTCACCAGTGAAACCATCTGAGCCTGGGGAATTTCTTGTTGGAAAGTTTTTAAACTACTAATTTCACTTCTTTGACAGATATAGGACTATTCAGATTATCCAATTCTTCTTGAGTTAGCTTTGATAGTTTATGTCTTTCCACGAATTTGCCCATTTCATCTAAGTTATCCAATTTCTTGGCACAAGAGTGTTCATAATGTTCCCTTTGTATTCTTTTAATTTCTGTGACCTCTGTCGTGATGTCCCCTCTCTCGTTCCTGATAGTGGCCTTTTGCGTCTTCTTTCCATTCTCATCAGTCTGGCTACAGGTATTGATTTTTTGAGATTCTCCAAGAATCAGCTTATGATTTCATCTATTGTTTTTCTGATTTTTAAAAAATTTCATTGATTTTTATTATTTCCTTTCTTCTACTTATTTAGAATTTCATTTGCTCTCCCTTTTTTATAGTTTCTTAAGGTGGAATCTGAGGTTATTGATTTGAGACCTTTTTTTTCCTATTATGGGCATTTAGTGCTATAAATATCCCTCTAACTAAAGCTTAAGCTGCATCCCACGAATTTTAGTATGTTGTGTTTCTATTTTCATTCAGTTCAAATACTTTCTAATTTCCCTTTGAATTTTTTTCTTTGATCCACGGGTTATTTAGAAGTATGTTATTTAGCTTCCACATATTTGAATATTTTCCAGATATAGGTCTATTATTGATTTCTAATTTAATTTTATTTTGGTCAGGGAATATACTTTGTTTGACTTGAATCCTTTTAAATTTATTGAGACTTGCTTTATGTCCCAGAATATGGTCTATCTCAGTAAATGTTTCACGATCACTTGAAAAAATTGTTTATTCTGGTGTCGCTGGTTGAAGCTATGTAAATATCAATTAGATCAAGTTGGTTGGTATTGTTTTTCAAATCTTTTTATCATTACTGATTTCTTGTCTATTTGTTATATTAATTATTAAGAGAGGGATGTTGAAATCTTCAACTATAATTAATTACCTTTCTATTTCTCTTTGTTATTTTGTCAGTTTTTGCTTTATGTATGTTGAAGCTCTATTTTTCATTAGGTCCCTTAATCGTTATGTATAATCACCTTCTTTGTTCTTGGTAATATTTATTTCTGTTTTGTTCGATATTAATGTAGGCATGCTCTCTTTATTTTGATTAGTGTTAGCATGGTATATCTTTTTCCATGCTTTTACTTTTTTTTTTTTTGCTGAGGAATATTAGCCCTGAGTTAACATCTGTTGCCAATATTCCTCTATTTTGTATGTGGGTCATGGCCACAGTGCGGCTGCTGCCAAGTGGTGTATGTTCGTGCCCAGGATCTGAACCTGGGCTGCTGAAGTGGACTGTGACAAACTTAACCACTAGGCCATGAGGCCAGCCCCTATGCTTTTACTTTTTTAAACTGTTTGGGATTTTATATTTAGAGTGAATGTCTATTGACGGGTTATAATTGGGTCTTGCTTTTTCTTTTTCTTCTTTAATCCAATCTGACCTCTGTCTCTTAATCGAGATGTTTAGGCCATTTCTACTTAATATAATTATCTATTTTTGGTTTAAATCTACTATCTTAATATTTGTCCTATCTCTTCTTTGTTCCTTTTTGTTTTTATCACCCTGCTTTTGGATGAATTATTTTCTATAATATCATTTTACTCCACTATTGGCTTGTTAACTATATCTCATGTTTTATTTTTTTAGTGGTTGCTGTAGGGTTTACAATTTAATCTTTAACTTATATCAATCTTATCCTGCTTCTGGTATAGTGTAAGAACTTCACAACAGCATTCTTCCTTTACCTTCTTTCATCCTTTGTGCTATTGTTGACATATATTTTACTTCTGTCTATGCTACAAACCCCACAGCACATTGCCATTATTTTTGCTTTAAACAATTATCTTTTCAATACTAAATATAAGAAAAAAGTGTTTTTAATTTACCCATGTATTTATCACCTTTTAGGCTTATAATTCCTAGTGTAAACCCAGATTCCCAGATTTCCATCTGAACTCATTTTCCCTCTGTCTAAAAAACTTGTTTTTATATTTCTTGAAGTACAGATCTTCTGGAAATGAATTCTCTCAGCTTTTTGTCTGAAAGTATTTATTTAACCTTTATTTTTAAAAGATAATTTTGCTGGGGAAAGAATTCCAGGTCGACAGAGTTTGTCTTTCAATAGTTTAAAGATGTTGCTCCACTCTCTTCTTGCTTCCATAGTTTCTGGTGATAAGTCTGCCATAAAAAATCTTTGATCTTTTGAATGTAATGTATCTTTTTTTTTGGCTGCTTTAAAAATTCTCTCTTTGTCACTGATTGGCATGGTTTTCTTTAGATTTATTCTGCTTGGGATTTGTTGAATTTCTTGGATCTTTGGGTTTATATTTATTACCAAATTTGGAAAAAAACGATCATTATTTCTTCAATGCTTGTGTTCCCTCTTTCTTCTCTTTCTTTTTTTTTTCTTGGTGAGGAAGATTGTCTCTGAGCTAACATCTGTGCCCATCTTCCTCTATTTTGTATGTGGGATGCCGCCACGGCATGGCTTGACGAGTGGTGTGTAGGTCTGTGCCTGGGATCTGAACCCGTGAACCCCCGGCTGCTGAAGTGGAGCATGCTAACCCAACCACTATGCCACTGGGCCAGCCCCTCTTTCTTGTCTTTTTAAAAAATTCCAATTAAATGTATATTAAACCTCTTGATATTGTCCCACAAGTTGCTGATGCTCTGTTAACTTTTTAAAGTCTTCTTCTCTGTGTTTTATTTTGTGTAGTTCCTATTGCTATATCTTCCAGTTCACTAATATTTTCTTCTAATTATGTAATTTGCTTTTAATCTCATCCAGTGTATTTTTTCATTTGAGCTATGACAGTTTTCTCTTTAGAAGTTCCATTGGGTTATTTTTTATATGCTACACTGCTCTCCTCGTTATGCTCATGTTTTCCTCTACATTCTCGAACATATAGGATACATTTAGAATAGCTGTTTATCGTCCTTGCCTGCTCATCCGTTATTTCTTTCATTTCAGGGTCTGTTTCTATTGAATGATTTTTTCCTCTGGTTATGAATCATATTTTCCAGTTTTTCACATGCCTGGTAATATTTGATTGGACACGGAACATTGTGATTTTTATATTGTTGATTGCTAGATTTTGTTGTATTCCTTTAAATGGAGTTGGATTTTGCCTGGTGAGCAGGTAAGTTACTTGGAATCAGTTGGATCCTTTGGAACTTACTTTGATGTTGAAATGTTCTATAATCTCTGCTGTTCACAATGGTAACAACTACTCACATGTGGCTCTTGAGCAATTTCTACATGGCTAGTGCATAGTTTTAAGTAGCCACGTCTGGCTAGTGGTTATCATATTGGACACTGTAGCTTTAGAGGCTTGCTCTCAAGCTTTTTAAGAGCATATCCAGTGAGCCTTTATTCTAAGATTTATTTACCCCCACTACCAGGATGATGTCCTTCTGAAGATTCTACCTAATGCCCTGTATCTTAGGAGGTATTTCCATTCTGACTAGTTGGAATGAACTATTCTCAGCTTTGTGTGAGCTCTTTTCCTGGCATTAGTGGTTTCCTCTTAAACATATGTGTATGAGTACTCAGCTAAAGACTTGAGGGGAGCCCTCTGCAGATTTTCAGAGCTTTCCTTCTGTACAGTCTTCTCCGCTTCTATATTCTGCCGTGAAAATTCTGGTTTTCTTGGCCTCTCCAAACTGTAATCTCTGTATCCACAAAGGCAGACCTCCAGGATCTGCTTGGGTTCTGCCTCCCTGTAGTGAGGCTTGGAAATTGCCTCCAGATAGTAAGCTGGTAAAATCATAGGGCTCATCTTGTTTGTTTCCCTTCTCTCCAGGCTCCCAGTCCTATGTTGCCTGTTGTCTAATGTCTAAAAACTGTTGTTTCATGCAGAAGAATCCCTGTTGTCAAAAGCGGAGGCAGAAGAGGCATGCTTTCCAATGTGTAGTTTAGGTAGTTATAGTGGCTAATTTAAATGTTTGGTAAGTTTGGTTAAGAGCTTATTCATGGCCTATGATAAAATTATTCTTAAGCAGATTCCTTTTGATACCAAGTTCCCATTAAAATCCTAAAGACTCTTGATTTAAATAAAAATAGCGAAATTGGATGGGCCTGCTGAAGTCACCTTGGAGGGACACATCTTTTCTGATTTGTTGGATTCCCTATTCGAGTGGCAGAGAGAAGGGAGTTGCACTGAGAGTTATTTTGGACCTAGAAAATCTTCTCCAGGGCCATCAATATGAGCTCAGATTTACTTAGAAAAATCCTTTCCCTTAACATCTTCTGCCAACGGCTTGGAGGATTCAGATGAAATACAAATATGCTGTGGGCATTTTTCGAGAGGATAACGTATGGCTTCTTGCTTCTTTTCTCCTGGCTTCTGGTGACTTCTGCCCTGCCCTTCTCCCTCTCCGCCACGCAGAGTGTAAGAGGGAAAGGTCTCTCCCAGGGCTGGGTGGGCCGACCCTGTCAGCAAAGATAACACATTCTGGGAAGACAGTGTGGTCAGCGTTCCTTTAACAAATGTGCTTAGCTGGAGTCAACTAGTTTTCAGTTTTTGAAGCCTCAAGAACGTGCTCAAAGGAAGCTGTTAGAACTTTTGGGGAGGAGAGGAGTCAAGATGGCGGCGTAGGCAGACTCTGAACTCACCTCCTCCCACGGACACAGCCAATTTACAACTACTCGTGGAAAAATTACCCCTGAGACAGAACTGAAAACTGGATAAGAGGAACTCCTGCAACAACGGACAATCCTAACTGAGGTGGAAGAGGCAGAGACTTCCTTCTGGAGAGGAAAAATGCCGCCTTCACAAGCCGCCAGCTTCACGGCTGCCGGGAGCAGCTCACAAGTTCGCAGCCTCCCTGGAGGCGCGGGGCCCTGAGCTGGGGTGCGCCCCCGCTGTGGGCATTTTGTGGACCCAGCACAATCGAGACCAGCGGCATAATATCTGACTTTGCCTGCTACTAAAGCATTGGGGAGCACCCCCAGAAAACCCGGTTCACAAAGAAACTAAAACCGGCTCTTAAAGGGCCCGTGCGCAAACTCACCCATTTCAGAAATCATCCTAAAATCACCAGAAAGAAAGGTGCACAGTGCTGGGGTGAAAAGAGACTCACCTGATAGGCCCTGAGTGCATCTCGGTGAGAGGTGAGGCCTCTCCGGGGACTGGGACATTGGTGGCGGCCATTGTTGTGGCCTGGTGTGGGCGTGCTGACACAGACGCCATTGGAGTTCTCCCTGAGGCCTGCTAGCCCAGGGTCTGCCCCACCCGCTAGAGCACCGATTTAATCCAGCTCAGCCAGGGCAGGCAGCCCACCCTAGAGACTGGCCCCAGCCAACAACAAGCCCTCAGGCAACTTGTGGGCCTGCAAAGGTTGGTGACTGGATTATCTGCAGCCTGGCAACTGAGCCGACTTTAGCGGGGCAGGGTGTGCACAAGGAGCGGGTGGAGAGTGTGGGGCTCCTGCCGTGGAGAGACTGGGTCTGCTTGGGGAGGTCGGGGCGTGCACACGGGGCAGGACTGTGTTGACTGTGTGTGTGGACCTGTGGGCGGCAGGGCTTGTCAGCTGCAGAAGACTTGTGCTTCTCAAAGACCCACATAGGGGGTTTGCCCCACCTTCCAAAGCCTGAAACAATTGGGTGCTCCTGTGCCTGAGGCCAGCCCCACCCAGCTGCAATCCTCAGAGAGCTGACAAGAGACCTAATAGGCTAGAGGCTTACAGCAATTGTAAGGCCCTGAGCCTAACAACCTGCCACGCTGGGGGCCTACTCACTTAAAAGAAATACTGCAACACAAATGTGGTATTAGAACTTGCAGCCAACAGTGCTGGGACTCCCCACACCTGATAAAGAGACTGAAGGGCCCACAACAACTACAAGCAGCTGAGCATTACAACAGCTGGCCAGGAGCATAACTCGGCCTCCCTGGGTGCCTACAGGGAGAGCAAACAGGCCACAACAGAAGGACACACGTAGCCCACATAGGGGTCACCCCTGGAGCATTGAGAACTGAGGGAAGCACACTGGAAGCCTCCTAAGGCATCACTTACATAAGGTCACCTATCCAAGAACAGGAGACGTAGCTGACCTACGTAATACGTAGTCACAAGCACAGGGAAAGAGGCAAAATGAGGAGGCAAAAGAATACATTCCAAGTAAGGGAACAGGACAAAACCCCAGAAAAGGAACTAAGTGAAACAGAAATGAGCAACCTACCCGACAGAGAGTTCAAACTAAGCGTGTTAAGGATGCTCACTGATCTGGAGAGAAGAATAGATGAACTCAGTGAGAATGTCAACAAAGAAATGGAAGATATAAAAAAGAACCAATCAGAAATGAAGAATACAATACTGGAAATGAAAAATTCATTAGAGGGACTCAAAAGCAGAGTACAGGATACAGAAGAACGGATCTGTGAGCTGGACGAAAGACTAGAAGAAATTACCCAAGGTGAACAGGTAAAAGAGAAAAGAATTAAAAAGAGTGAGGACAGTCTAAGGGACCTCTGGGACAACATCAAGCGCACTAACATCCGTGTTATAGGTGTCCCGGAAGGAGTAGAGTGAGACAAGGGGGCAGAGAATCTATTTCAAGAAATAATAGATGAAAACTTCCCTAACCTAAGGAAGGAAACAGAGATCCAGGTACAGGAATCACAGAGAGCCCCAAACAAGATAAACACAAAGAGGCCCACACCAAGACACATCATAATCAAAATGTCCAGAATTAAAGATAAAGAGAGAATCCTAAAAGCAGCAAGAGAATGTCAAGTTACATACAAAGGAAACCCCATAAGGCTATCAGCTGACTTCTCAGCAGAAACCTTACAAGCTAGAAGAGAATGGCACGATATATTTAAAGTGCTAAAAGGAAAAAACTTACAGCCAAGAATACTCTACCCAGCAAGGTTATCATTCAAAATGGAAGGAGAGATCAAAATTTTCCCAGACAAGCAAAAATTAAAGGAGTTTGTGACCAAGAAACCAGTGCTACAAGAAATGTTAAAGGGACTGATTTAAGGGGAAAAGAGAAGACCACAAATAGGAAAAATTATCTATTTCCATGATAAGAACGTAATGGATACAAATGCACAAAAAGAGGTTAGATATGATATCAAAAACATAAAAGGATGGAGGAGGGGAGTTAAAGAGTAAAGCTTTCAGACAGAGGTCAAACTAAAGTGACCATCAATTCTGTATAGAAGAAGAAAGGAGCAGAGAAGGACTACTAAAACACTGAGAAAAAAAAAAACGTTAAAAAATGGCAATAAGTACATACTTATCAATAGCTACTTTAAACGTCAATGGACTAAATGTTCCAATTAAAAGGCATAGGGTGGCTGACTGGATAAAAAAGCAGGACCCATATATATGCTGCATACAAGAGACACACTTCAGACCTAAAGACACTCACAAACTGAAAGTGAAGGGATGGAAAAAGATATTCCACGCAAATGGCAATGAAAAGAAAGCTGGGGTAGCAGTACTCATATCAGACAAAATAGACTTTAAAACAAAAACTGTAAAAAGAGACAAAGAAGGGCATTACATAATGATCAAGGGAACAATCCAACAAGAGGATATAACACTTGTAAATATCTACGCACCCAATGTAGGTGCACCTAAATATATAAAGCAATTATTAACAGACATAAAAACAGAAATAGACAGTAACTGAATAATAGTAGGGGACTTTAACACTCCACTTACACCAATGGATAGATCATCCAAACAGAAGATCAATAAGGAAACAATGGCCTTAAATGACACACTAGAACAGATGGACCTAGTAGATATATACAGAGCATTTCATCCAAAAACCGAAGAATACACGTTCTTTTCAAATGCACATGGAACGGTCTCCAGGATTGATCACATATTAGGCCACAAAACAAGTCTCCATAAATTTAAGAAGATTGAAATAATACCAAGCATCTTTTCTGACCACAACAGTATGAAACTAGAAATCAACTATAGGAAGAAAATCAGAAAAGCCACAAATACATGGAGATTAAACAAAATGCTACTGAACAACGACTGGGTTAAAGAAGAAATCAAAGAAGAAATCAAAAAATACCTGGAGACAAATGAAAATGAAAATACGACATGCCAGAATTTATGGGATACAGCAAAAGCAGTTCTAAGAGGGAACTTTATAGCGATACAGGCCTATCTCAACAAACAAGAAAAATCTCAAATAAACAATCTAACAATGCACCTAAAGGAACTGAAAAAAGAAGAACAAACCAAGCCAAAAATCAGTAGAAGAAGGGAAATAATAAAAATTAGAGCAGGGGCCGGCCCCGTGGCGCAAGCGGTTGGGTGCGCGCGCTCCGCTGCGGTGGCCCGGGGTTCGCTGGTTCGGATCCCGGGAGCGCACCGACGCACTGCTTGGTAAGCCATGCTGTGGCGGCGTCCCATATAAAGTGGAGGAAGATGGCCACCGATGTTAGCCCAGGGCCGTCTTCCTCAGCAAAAAAAAAAAAGAGGAGGATTGGCGGATGTTAGCTCAGGGCTGATCTCCTCACAAAAAAAAAAAAAAAAAAAAAAAAATTAGAGCAGAAATAAATGAAATAGAGACCAAAAAAAAAAAAAAAAAATAGAAAAAATTAATAAAACCAAGAGCTGGTTCTTTGAAAAGATCAACAAAATTGACAAACCTTTAGCTAGACTCACCAAGAAAAAAAAGAGAGAATGCACAAATAAGTAAAATCAGAAATGAAAGAGGAGAGGTTACAACAGACACCTCAGAAATACAAAAGATTATAAGAGAATACTATGAAAAGCTATATGCCAACCAATTCGACAATCTGGAAGAAATGGATAAATTCTTAGAATCATACAACCTTCCAAAACTGGATCAAGAAGAAGTAGAGAATTTGAATAGACCAATCACCAGTAAGGAGATCGAAACAGTAATCACAAACCTCCCCAAAAATAAAAGTCCAGGACCAGATGGCTTCCCTGGTGAATTCTACCAAACATTCAAAGAAGACTTAATACCTATCCTTCTCAAAATCTTCCAAAAAATTGAGGAGGGGGGGAAGCTCCCTAACTCATTCTACGAAGCTGACATTACCCTGATACCAAAACCAGACAAGGACAACACAAAAAAAGAAAATTATAGGCCAATATCACTGATGAACATCGATGCAAAAATCCTCAACAAAATACTAGCAAATCACATACAACAATATGTTAAAAAGATTATACACCATGATCAAGTGGGATTTATTCCAGGTATGCAGGGATGGTTTAACATTCGCAAATCAATCAACGTAATACACCACATTAATAAAATGAAGAATAAAAATCACATGATCATCTCAATAGATGCAGAGAAAGTATTTGTCAAGATACAGCATCCATTTATGATAAAAACTCTGAATAAAATGGGTATAGAAGGAAAGTACCTCAACATAATAAAGACCGTGTATGACAAACCCACAGCTAATATCATCCTCAATGGTGAAAAACTGAAAGCTATCTCTCTAAGAACAGGAACCAGACAAGGATGCCCACTGTCACCACTCCTATTTAACATAGTACTGGAAGTCCTAGCCAGAGCAATCAGGCAAGAGAAAGAAATAAAAGGGATCCAAATTGGAAAGGAAGAAGTGAAACTGTCACTATTTGCAGATGACATGATTTTATATATAGAAAACCCTAAAGAATCCACCAGAAAACTTTTAGAAGTAATAAACGAATATGGTAAAGTTGCAGGATACAAAATCAACATACAAAAATCAGTTGCATTTCTGTACACTAACAACGAAGTAGCAGAAAGAGAAATTAAGAATACAATCCCATTTACAATTGCAACAAAAAGAATAAAATACCTAGGAATAAACTTAACCAAAGAGGTGAAAGATCTGTACACCAAAAACTATAAAACATTTCTGAAAGAAATTGAAGAAGACACAAAGAAATGGAAAGATATTCCATGCTCTTGGATTGGAAGAATTAACATAGTTAAGATGTCCATACTTCCTAAAGCCATCTATAGATTCAATGCAATCCCTATCAAAGTTCCAACAACATTTTTCACAGAAATAGAACAAAGAATCCTAAAATTTATATGGAACAACAAAAGACCCCGAATAGCTAAAGGAATCCTGAGAAAAAAGAACAAAGCTGGAGGTATCACACTCCCTGATTTCAAAATATACTACAAAGCTATAGTAACCAAAACAGCATGGTACTGGCACAAAAACAGACACACAGATCAATGGAATAGAATCGAAAGCCCAGAAATAAACCCACACATCTATGGACAGCTAATCTTTGACAAAGGAGCCAAGAACATACAATGGGGAAAAGAAAGTCTCTTCAACAAATGGTGTTGGGAAAACTGGACAGCCACATGCAAAAAAATGAAAGTAGACCCTTACCTTACACCATACACAAAAATTAACTCCAAATGGATTAAAGACTTGAATATAAGACCTGAAACTGTGAAACTTCTAGAAGAAAACATAGGCAGTACGCTCTCCGACATCGGTCTTAGCAACATCTTTTCAAACACCATGTCTGACCGGGCAAGAGAAACAATAGAAAAAATAAACAAATGGGACTACATCAAACTAAAAAGCTTCTGCACAGCAAAGGAAACCATCAACAAAACGAAAAGACAACCTAACAATTGGGAGAAGATATTTGCAAACCATACATCTGATAAGGGCTTAATCTCCAAAATATATAAAGAACTCATGCATCTCAACAACAAAAAAACTACCAACCCAATTAAAAAATGGGCAAAAGACCTGAACAGACATTTCTCCAAAGAAGATATACAGATGGCCAAGAGGCACATGAAAAGATGTTCAAAATCACTAACTATCAGGGAAATGCAAATCAAAACTACAATGAGATATCACCTCACGCCCGTCAGAATGGCTATAATTAACAAGACAGGAAACAACATGTGTTGGAGAGGATGTGGAGAGAAGGGAACTCTCATACACTGCTGGTGGGAGTGCAAACTGGTGCAGCCACTATGGAAAACAGTATGGAGATTCCTCAAAGAATCAATGATAGAACTACCATATGATCCAGCTATTCCACTGCTGGGTATTTATCCAAAGAACTTGAAAACACCAATTTGTAAAGGTACATGCACCCCTGTGCTCATTGCAGCGTTATTCACAATAGCCAAGACTTGGAAGCAACCTAAGTGCCCATCAAGGGACAAATGGATAGAGAAGGTGTGGTATATACACACAATGGAATACTACTCAGCCATAAGAAACAATGAAATCCAGCCATTTGTGACAACGTGGATGGACATTGAGGGTATAATGCAAAGTGAAATAAGTCAGAAGGAGAAGGTCAAATACCGTATGATTTCCTTCATTGAGTAGTAGATAATAACAACAATAAACAAACACATAGGGACCGAGATTGGATTGGTGGTTACCAGAGGGGAAGGGGTGAGGGAGGAGGGTGAAAGGGATAATTTGGTACATGTGTGTGGTGATGGGTTGTAATTAGTATTTTGGTGGTGAACATGATGTAATCTATGCAGAAATAGAAGTATAATGATGTACACCTGAAATTTTTACAATGTTATAAACCAATGTTATTGCAATAAACAAAAAATTAAAAAAAAATAGAAAAAAAAAAAGAACTTTTGGGGACATGAAAAATCTCTTAATGACTGATTTGACTTCCCAAGAACCTTTGGAGTCACCCATTTCAGAAACTCATAGAGAAATTAATTGAGATGTGAAGATGTCAAGCAGTGTTTCCTCTAGAATTTTCTAAAGCTTTTCTGTGCTTGATAATATTCAAATCCTACTTACAGAGTTAAACCTGGATATGGACACCTTAGGTAGTGATGCTATTTATCTTTTATAGCCATTTTTTTCTGTAATAATATTTATTTTTCCATCTACGGAACTAAAATTAGACAATTTCGTTGGATTGAGAGGAAATGAGAAGGGATAACCAGCTTAATTCACCCCCTTCATCCTGAAGGAGAGCACCCTTGATTTTTCGTAGGTGACTTAAGAGTTAAAACCCCATCTATGCTAACCTGACCTTCCCACCTGGCAACCAAACATGACGAAATACTTTGGAATACTGTGGTCTGATGCTGAGTCCTCCCCGTGGCAATAAATGAAGAATTCAACTGCATTCACCACTTTCACTTAATACAATTTGTCTAATGTCCTCATCATTTCATCATCACAAAACCAAATAGTAACTTGGTTCTAATCTGGGTTTGGACGTTGTTGTCAGTGCTGGGCAAGCCTTTTGGCCTCCTTTTGTTGGCAAGTGTGGAATTTCTCATCAAAGAACATTAGTTAAACGTGACTACTGATTTAGGGTTACATTGTGGAACATCTGTTCCTGGCACTTGGGTCCCTAAGACCCAATTTGTGAGATCACAGCCTACTTAGCTGCCCATCACGCTGGGTCAGGGGGGCAGAGTGCCCGCTCTGGCCTGGGACTGGGTTGACTCATCTACATGTTGTCGACAACTAGTTGGGAAAGTGAGGAAATAAGGGCAAAATGGCATTGGGTGCTCTCCCAAAAGATTCTTTTCACTGGCTTCAACTCTTCTATTTAAAATAAGAATTCCCCCGAATGCAGTGATGTTAATCTATTGCCCATCTGGGACGTGGCACTGTGTTAGCCACTGGGGATGCAGCGCTAATGTGGACAGGCAAGATTCCTCCCTCCAAAGCTGACCATTGAGCGCGCGAGGGAGATATACAGTTAAATAGGCCATTACGATATGTGCTGTAAGGGGGGTACAACATCCTGGCAGACTTGGAAAGTGAGGTGCATGGTCAGAAGTTAGGGCACTGGGCGTGGCCTCCGAGAGGATGCAGTGTCTAAGGTGGGGCACCTTAGGGTACATAGGAGTTAGACAAGAGAAAGCTGTAAAGTCAAGATCTGTAGGAGTGAGTCAAGAGAAGGCTGGCAGGGAGAGGGTGAGAGTGGAGAGGGAAGGAAGGCTGGGAGAAAGAGAGGGATCTGGTCATCTGGTGCTGTGTCATAATCCACTCTGAAACTTAGTGGCTTAAAATAACAGCAATTCCTTTATTACCTCTCCCGGTTTGTGGGTCAGGAATCTGGGAAGGGCTTGATGAGGTGGTTCTGGCTCAGGCAGCGAGATGCAGGAGCTGGAATAGGAGGGCTGGGGTCTCTCCCTCTCTCTCCGTATCATCTCAGGGCCTCTCCAGGCCATCTCCACAGGGGCCAGCGTGGACTTCTTTGCAGTAGAGTGACCCAGGGTATGTGGACTGCTCCGTGGCAGCGGGGAACTTGAGGAGCGTGCATTCCAGGGGCTGGTGGAAGTGGCATGGTGTTTCTGACCTGGCTTCAGAATGGCACATCGACTCCATTCTGTTGGGCACAGGCCAGCAGGCGAGGGGACACAGACTCAACCTCCTCCGGAGGGGATCAAAGAATGTGCACAGGGCTGGCAATGGCCCATTTGGTCAATTCAAAGAAGCTTGGGACAGCTGGAATCCAACAGAGCTGTAGAAACAGGCAGATGATGATGCTGGAGAGGACCGAGGTCCCAGCACGTGGCAGCCTTGTGCACCCTCCTCGGAGCCTGAGTCTTTGCTGAGGTGAGCAGGAAACCCCAGGCACACCCTAGATCAGGGAGGGGCATTAGTCAGGGCCTCAGGCTACCCTGTGGAGAGCAGTGGCTTGGAAGGGGGTCATATTGGAGTGGGGCGTGGGGGCCTCTGACAGCAGTTGTGGTGAGAGGTGGTGGGGGATGCAGATGAAGGAGGTATTGATAGATACCTAGAAGTTAGAATTTGACAGGTTTGGGGTCTGATTGAATTGGGGGCAAGAGATTGGGAGTAATGGGGATGGTGCCCGGGACTGTGGCTTGGGCCACCAAGGGGCAGGCAATGGGGTCGCTGGGCGTGGGAGCCAGGAAGAGGAGGACCTGGTTTGAGGGCAGAAACCTGGAGCTTCCTCCTCCTCTCTTTTTCTCTGTGGAGTCAGGTGTAGTTGCTCTGCCGTCGGGAGAGTGTGAAACTGAGCAGGCCCACCCGCCTCACGTTTGGCCCACAATCCTGAATCCTGTCCTACACTGGCTCCCGGGCCTGTGTCTCCAGGAAAATGTGGAGCAGGAGGGGCCATGGTGAATGGGATGTCTCGTATTGGTCACAAGGCTTTTTCTGTTTTGTTTTAAAATTGTGGCAAGGTATACATACCATAAAATTTACCATCTTAAGTGTACATTAAGCACATTGACCATCATCCATCTCCAGAACGTCTTCATTTTCCCAAACTGGAACTCTGGACCCGTTAAACATCAACTCCCCATTTCCCCTTCGGCCAGCTCCTGGCATCCACCATTCTGTGTTCCATCACTATAAATTTCACAAGTCTAGGTGCCTCATATAAGTGGAATCATACAGTCTTTGTCCTTTGGTGACTGGCTTATGGCACTCAGCATAATATCCACAAGGTTTATCCAAGTTGTAGCGTGTGTCAGAATTTCCTTTCTTTTTAAGGATGAATAATATTCCATTATATGTGTCTGCCTCATTTTGTTTGTCTGTTCATTTGTTGATGGACACTTGGGTGGCTTCCACCTTTTGGCTGTTATGAATAATGTTGCTATGAACATGGGTGTGCAAATATCTGAGTCCTTGCTTTTAATTCTTTTGTGTATATATCTAGGAGTGGAATTTCTGGATTATATGGTAATTCTGTGTTTAACTTTTTGAGGAAACACCACATTGTTTTTCATAGCAGCTGTACCATTTTTCATCCCCACTGACAGTGCACAAGGGTTCCAAATTCTCCATGTTTTCGCCTACACGTGTTTTCTGTTTTTTTTTGATAGTAGCTATCCTAATGAGTATGAGGTGATACCTCATTTTGGTTTTGATTTGTATTTCCCTAATGAGCAGTGATGTTGAGCATTGGTCAAAAGCTTTCCATCAGATGGTGTCTACCTTCTGGGAAATCAGCAAACTGGGCAGCAGAGATGTGGGAAGTGCGTGTGGGTCAGGATAGACAGGGAGGCCCACTGAAATCACATTGCCCCGTGCTGGACCACCTGGCCGGATGCAAGGCCCTGGAATGTACTCCTAACACAGGTACAGGACAGGCTACCAGTATGAGGAACAGCAGAGATGGGGCTCCACTTCCAGCACCATGGGCCAGGAGTCTCTGCTGGAAGCTGCCCATCTGATTGATTCTTGACTTGACTTGCTGAGACTTTCAACTTTGATCAGTAGGGAAGAATGCGCTGATGAAAGTGCAGGAACACTGAGCGAGATCCACCGTGTAATCTGGAGTTTGCAAACATAAAAGAAGAGCACCTCAGTCCCAAATTTTCCAAATTCAGGGGAAAATATAGGACTGACCGTAGAAGACAGGAAGGCAGGTGCCAACAATGTCATTCCAGAGGCATCATTATGAAAGGGGGTGGGAGGGCTCTGAAGAGAGCAAGGAGCACCTATGAGCTCAGGGAGGATGGGAACCAGAGATGGGAGTCTGGGCTGGGACTCAGGAGGAGGACTGATGACATGGAAAGACCTGGAAAGAGAGGTATCAGTGTGGCAGTGCCCAGAATGAGGCTCGAGAAAAATGCTGGAACAGTAAAAAGACTTGAAAACTACACTACATTTGGACAAATGATGAACACAGGAAGGTCGGCTCTGCTTGAGGATGATGATGGGCGTAGCTCCTTACGCCTTCACTATCTAGCTGTGTGGTCGGACACCAGCTTCACCACGTCTGAAGGGAGCCTTCACTCCTCCCGATGCTCCTCCTCCTCCCTTCTGAGGAAGAGCCATCCACAGAGAGCTTCAGGGCACTCCTGGAGTGGCCAGGCACTAAGGGCAGGAGGGGGCAGCAGGGAGCAGGTTGGCCAGGTGGGCCGAGCCACATCCACCTCGTGGCTCTGGGCAGGGCTAGTGGCCGCGCTGGCAGTCCTAGAGCCTGGCTCTGCCTTTGCTGGCCCAAAGCTTTCCACCCAGAGAAGGAAGAGCCTCTGAGCTCTCCCTGCCCACAGGCAAACCCTTCTTCCTCATCTCCCTCCACGGAAGCGTCTCCCTGGGGAGAGCTCTGGGCCTGGGCAGGGCCTGGCCGCGTGAGTTGGCACTCTGCTCTGGAGCGGCGTTTGTGAATCTGGGTGTCTCAGAGTCTCCTGGGAGCATCCCCCTGCAGTGGCCCTTTCCTATACCTGGGGAGGCTGGGGAGGTGAACTGGAAGTGGGGCCTGACTGTTTCGTTAACAAGTGCCCAGGTGACTGGGAAGCCCAGACAGGCCTGGGCATCCTGTCTGGGAGTGGGCAGATGAGGGAGAGAACCGCCACCAGAGTCGGCTGCACGCTTGGCCCCACCCAGAGTCCCATGCAGAGACCAGATCTTCTTATCCCGCCCCCGCTCACATGGCTCCATCGGGGCGAAACTGAGGACTCAGGACTGGGGGTGGTGACAGCTCTGGCAACGTGGCCCAGACCTCTCTCTACTCACCTTGGACTTTACATCTGAATGCTGGCAAGACCACACAAGACAATTGTGTGTTATCTGGGTGTTATTTGGTCCAAAATGCTTTCCACATGCACAGAATTCGGGTTTTGCCCAGAGCTCCTTTTTTATACGTAAATATCTCACTCATATGTCTCTCATGTGGCCACCCCCTGTTCAGACTTTAGATCCATGACATGGGCGTACTGGAGCCTCACACGTAGCCCAGGGTCTCAAAAGATGTGTTTAGTGTCCTTTTGATATTGGAATCCACTACTGTCTTAGGAGGGGGGTCGCCAGCTTCTCTTGTGCATTCCCATAGGTGGGGAGCTCAGCTCTCCCCATGTCACTCTCGCCACGTGGAGACAGCTCTCGTCCTTAGAGATGCCTCTCTTAACCGTGAGTATGACTCGGCCCCCTGCCGCTCTCCCACCTGGACTTGTTCGCCTCTCTTCCCTCACCCATGGCGATGCTGTGAGGACATGAAGACCACCACGTCTCCCCAAAATCTTCTCTTTTCCATGCCAAACAAAGGCCATTAGCACTTCTCAAAGTTTAATGTGCAAACGAATCACTGGGGAATCTTGTGAAAATGCAGATTGCGATCTGGATTTCTGACAAGCTCCCTGGTGACGTGGAGGCTGCTGGCCCATGGTCCACACTTAGAGAAGTGGGGCTGGGGGTTTAAGCGTGTCCACCTAGAAGTGAGAGAAGCCTGACTTCCTGGCTTGGCCCCTCACTTAGGGGCTGTGTGACCGTGGGAAGTCACTCCATGTCTCAGGGCATTTGCTTCCTTTGCAGTAACATGAGGCTAATAAGGGTACCACTCATTTCTTTGTTTGTTATGAGGACAGAGGCCAGGCTCAAAGCTCCCCACTCAGGGGCTGGCAGAGCGCATGCAATCGACAGTATGAGCTCTTGGTCATTTTCAGCTGAACAGCCCCAGGGCCTTTGATCATGCCCTCAAAGTGCTCTACATTGATGTCCCCTCCCGAGGAGACACTCAGAGGGGACATGGCTTGTAGTAAAGGGACAGTGCACTCAACAGAAGATGCAAGCATGGCCTTTACCTACAAGTTCCACAAACGATGTTTTCACAATTCTCACCACTGTCCTATTAAACACAGTGGTAGAAATAATGGTTTCTCTGGGCAACTCAGATGAGTTAAATATCAATTCAGAAGCTGAAGGACATATCAACAAAGGTCTGTCCTGCGAAGCTACACTGGTTCCACTCTTGTGCTGATAAGAAATGCTAATGATAATTAGCTAAATCAATACACTTCGATATAAGACAAATCTATCAGTATTTAATAAACGTCATCTTTGTTTATAGACAGAGTAAAGCTGGGGAAACTGTTTCTTCATAAGCAGACGCACTACTTTGTGTTTCCTGACTCAGCTCAGGTGCCATGTCCTTAGGAAGCCCCTTTTCCTTCCACATGGGATTGTAATTGTTTTTCTCTGTTAGATTTTAACTCCTTCCGTGCAGAGACCAGATCTTATTATCATGTTATCTTGAGTGCCCAGAGAAGTACCTGGCACAGAGCAGGAACTGTGGAAATGTTTGTAGAAGGGATAGAAGGAAGGAGGAAGAAATAAAGGAAGAGGAGGGAGGGAAGGAAGGAGGAAAAAGAGGGAGGGAAGGAAGGAAGGGAGAGAGAGAGGAAAGGAGGGAGGGAGGGAGGAAGGAGGCAGAAATGACCCCCTCCCCACCCACGGACAAACAGAAGGAGGAGAACATCATTTGCAGATGAATCTGCCTTCACTGACTTTGTCCCCTGGAGGTGTTATTGGCTTCTTAGAGACTAAGGCACTTTGCTGTAAGTGGTCGAGGCCTTCCTTCTAGCTGACCTGCTGGGGAGGCCGGTGTCTGAGGAATCCCTGCTCTCTGCTGTGAGCGGATGTTGCCTCCTGCCAGATGCCCTCTTCCTCCTTTGCATCTGTGGGGAAAAGAGGACTGGGAAGTTGGCCTTGATCTCCAGTACCTTCCTTTCTGTTTGTAGCTCTATCAATAGCCCTGCTTCTACTGCTTCTAAGAGGGAAGATGACTGCTTCCCTGAACCTCAGCTCCCCTCATGTAACGTGTGTTTTTCCTTGTGGCGACATGGGTATTATGACTAGTTATTTTTTAACTGAGGGACTCCTTTGTCAGGCAATTCTTCTCCCGGGCCCTGAGAATTTTAAGATGAGACATTACTTTTCCTGTTTGAGTAAGATGAAAACACGGTGAGAGGACGCTTGGCCATTTGGTGGCAGAGCCAAGATCATGACTTTGTCCTCTTCACTTGCACCCCAGTGAGTGACTCCTGGGAACCAGTGACTTGTGGGAAGCAGATTTCCCCGACGGCGGCCTGCCTGCGTTCCTGGTTCCTCATTTAGTTGACCCACCTCGTTTAGACAAATTTAATGGCATTGGGCTGGGAGATTTGAGTAGTATTATCACAATGAAATTAATGTGTGGCTGCACTTGTTGGGAAAACAAAATAGGTTTAAAATCCTGAATCCTGCATTTGTGCATGTCTGGGACTCAGTGAGCTGGTGCCTCCCCATCCTCCCAGCCTGGAAATGGCATCTTTGTCAACAGAACAAGGACGATGCATTTTGTGTGGTCCCCTGGGACGTGGGCAGCACAGTCCCGACAGCTGCCTGGTCAGCCGCCCTTTTCAAACAAGGAGGGAGGCACTTTTTGCCCCTGTCTTTCCTGCAGCATAAGAGGTAAGAGGCTTCAGCGGAAGCCCCGTGTGGAGGCTGGTGAGGACCGACCTGGCTCCCTTCCCAGCACGGTTGCCCACGGTGGGCATCTGCTCACAGACCCTCAGTGCTCTCAGAGGTGCAGAGACGGCTACTGCACCCTGCTCCCTTGGGTTCGTTCAGATCTTCCCTAACTCCCTAAAGTGACTTGGGGAAAATGCAATCTTCTTTTGAGTACAGGGCATAGGTACTGGTCACTAAATTGGGACAACTGGGGCCTGACTCAGGTCCTAGGCCATGCTTGATGGCGGGCTTGGGTCCTCTTCATCTTTCCCTCCCCGGCACTAGTGGAACGCTGGCCCTGAGAAGGCACGGACAGGTGTTGATGGATCAAGGAGGGACATTGGGGCCGCAGTAGCTGCTGAGGCTGCTCGGTTCAGACATGAAGACCTCACATGGCCACCGTGATGGAAGGCCTGGAGGGCACGCGGTCCTTCACTATCCACCTGAGACCTGCTACTGCCCACAGAAGAAAGACAGGAGTCCAGTGACAGAACCACATCTGCAAACTTATTTCACTTTTTAAAAGGTAGCCTTCTCTTTATGAGAAAACAGCCTTCAGAGGAAAACTTCCTCAGTGAAGAAAACCCATTCTATTCAAATAAACATTTCTGCAAGGTTGCCTGGAGTTGATCCTCAGCCATTTCCACCTGAGGTGAGTGGGAAGGCGGCTGTGTCTGTGAGGGTGGAGTCGTCCTCTGTACCGCCTGACCTAGAGGGGCTGTGCCGGGCCGCCTGCTTGCAGGGCAGGGCTCGGCTCAGCTCAGCGCAGCGCAGCCGTTACTGGGGCCTCGGGGGTCTGGCTCACTGTGTGCTCCTGCCCTTAAGAAGGAGTGGGTGGGGCACTGGAGCAGAACAGCCCTTAGGAATCAGGGTGGACCCACCCTGGTGGCAGGGCCAGAGGAGCACAGGGAGGAAGGAGAGGGGAGGAGGAAAGAAGTAGAGAGGATCGGGGGTCTGGGAACAGGCTTGGAGGGGACCGCGTCATGCAAGCAGCGCCCTCCTGAAGAAGGGAGCCCTGGGGGGCCCTTCAGGTGGGGTTTTCTCAGGATCTCCGCTTCCTTTGAGACTTTAGGGATCTCAAATGGCTAAGTATGTGTTGATGTGTGTGTGTGTGTGTGTGTGTGTGTGTGTAAGTGATGGATTGTTTTAGGGGAGGGGGAAGTAAGCTTTTCTGGGTTTATTGGGGGAGGGGTGTTAGTCAGCTGTAGGTCTCAAGAAATGCCTTCTGTGGCAAAGTCCTCTAGGTCATCCGTGGAGATAATGCCCAGGCTTGGAACATCTCCCCCCTCCTCCCCTGGGCTCTGGGGAGGCGCACTGGGGTGCTGACCTGCAGAGTGCTGGGTGGGGTCACTGTGAGGCCCAGGGGTCTGCTGCAGGCCAGCATCACCGGCCCTCGGGGGCGCAGGACTGGCTGCCTCAGTGGTGCGAGGGCCCTGCTTTAGGAAGGTGGGGGCGGAGAGCTGAGAGGAGCAGCGCAGTGGCATCAAGGCCGTCACGGGCAGGGGCTGGAAGCCCGGGTACAGCACGTAGGGGGCAGCAAGCGCGTCCGGCGGGGGCGGCTCAGGGGAACCCCCCTTGGAGGATGGGATGGAGACCTTGACATATTTGCCCGTCTCTGGGTCATAGAAAGTCTTGATTTTCACCTGCAGCGGCAAATCGAAGACAAAATACTCTCCAGATTGGGGGTCTTGGAGAACCTTCTGGGTGGCAGGGTAAAGGGGCAGGGCCGTGAGGGCCTGGGGCGCCCCAGGCCGCCTCCTGACTGGTTCTGAGAAGGCAGACACTGAGTGACGGTGCGTGGGAGGGGGCAGGGACCTGACCATGGGGAACCTGGGTCGAGGCCTCTCTCCAGGGGATGGCGGCCTGTGCTCCGAGTCCTCCGGGTAGGGCCTTTCCTCTCGGGGTTCGCCATGCTTTTCCTGCATCTGGTCAGTCTTTCTCCTCTTGCTTGCCAGCTTCTTTGCCCGCCGCAGGGCCTTCTCTGTCTTGGGTGGGACTGCAGGTGGCTTGCCGGCCGCCCTCTCCAGCTGAGCAGGGAGCTCGGGTTTCTCAGGGAGGCCTGCTGAGCTGGTGGCTGCGTCCAGCAGTGAGCCTCTGGGAGACAGCGTCCTGAGGTCTTCTGCTGATGCCTCAAGTTGGGGGTCAGAGCTGGCCTCCCATGTGAGGGCATGTGTCAGGTCCTCCCTGCGGGTGACCCTGGTGTGGCCGGGGCTGACCCAGGGGCTGGTGTGGGGAGGCTCCGCTGGCAGCAGGCCCAGTTCGCTGGGAGCCTGGGAAGCCTCATCCCAAATGCTGCTGGCGGCCGGGGAGCACACATTGTTCTCCTCCAGGGAGCCGGTGTTGGGGGAAGTTGCCATCTCACCGGGGACCAACCTTCTCCCCAGGGGTCCTGCTCTGGGTGTAGACAAAAAGTGACTTTTGAAATCTTGTGTCTGGTCTTCCCAACAGGTTCCTAGCTGCTGCAGGGGTGGCTGGTCTTCTAGGTTGCCTTCGGGCAAAGCAATGGTGGGGATGCACCTTGGAGCACCCAGCTTCCCCTGGTCTGCAGAACTGCTCTTGCCATCATTCAACACAACCTTCCATGTGGCATCTGGGGGTGGGTTCTGCCCTTCGTCCTCTCCCACTAGTGGAGGAGATGAGACGACTCCCTTTGGGGCTGGCCGAGAGGTCTCCAACCTGGCCGTGCTGGGCGCCCGCCCGTGGTCCTCCATGCCCTCGCAGGCCGCACCCTTCAAGTATGTGCCCCGCATGCTGGCGGGTGTCGGGGTGCTGGGCATTTCCTGGCTCTTGGGGGCACAAAGACCAGCCTCCTCACCCCAGCCCGGCCTTGGCAATTCCTCCTCTTTGTGGCCACTGCCCAGTGAGTCCTCTGAGGACATGGCCCTCAAGAGGGGCAGCATGATAGGTTTTATCACGGGGGTGGCCCTGAGGGTGTTGTCTTTAATTGCAAACAGCACGTGCTTGTTTGAAGTGGAAGACGGTGAGGGGGTGAGGTCTTTGGCGTGTGAACAGGGTGCATCCTTACTTCCCCCCATCCGAGTGCCTCTGAGATTAGCTTCCTCTCTCGACGCCTTCCTGGGTCTACCTCCAGACAAACTCTCCCCTTCTCCTTGCGACGACTGCCCCCTGCCGTGTTCCTCCACGCACGCAGGCCCGTCACTCACGGCACAGTACTGTAGCTCATCTTTCCCCATCACTCTTTCCTTTGCGTCCTTCTGACTGTCGCCCGTGTTCAGGTCGTTCCTCCTGTCTTCCCACTGGCTCTCGGTGAACCACGTCTTCTGCTGGTCCTCGAACGAGGCGAAGGACTGATCCGAAGAGCTGGTGCTGGCCTTGGCCTTGCTTTTGAGGCCTGGCACGAAATCAGACTGGCTGTCGCTATAAAACACGTCTTCCTCCTCAGGGGACAGGGGCCCCGGGGAGAATTTCTGGTTGAAGTTTGGGTTCTGAAGTCCTCCCTCTCTCTCAGGTTCTGTCCCCTGAGAGACAGATCTCAAGAACTCATTCTCTAGGCTGGGGGTCTTGGGTTTCTCCGCAGCCTTCCCCACCTCAGGCTCTTTACCACAAAGCTTCAGCGACAGGTGCTTCCTGGGGCCCCTGGTCACCAGTTCCCTGGAGTCTGGACACCAGCTGGACCTGGTGGCACCCATCTCCGGTTCTCCGTCAGCATCATCCTTCTCATGGCTGTTCCCGTCGGCAGCCTCCCCGTTGACACAGAAGGGGGCTTTGGTGATAGCTGGAGGTGAAGTAAGAGTCAGACAGTTGTCTGCAGAGGCTGCACTGGGGTCGGCTTTAGGGTCCCTCTGGGTACTGATGTGCGATACAGAAGGGGCGTCGGTTGGTCTCTCCTTGGAAAGCTCGTTTGGAGGGCTGTCCTCAAGCCCATTGGGAAGGGTGACACCATTGCTCATGGGTTCTTGCCTGCCTCTGGTTTTCTCATCGAGGCCTTTCATGAGAGGCGAGGGACTGTATGTGCTCTTAACGCGCTTCCGCACGTCCTTGAGGTTGAAAAGCAGGCTGGGGGCTCTGGATTTGTAGCTGTCCCGAGACTGGCAGTCACTGGGCTCCTTCTCCTGGTATCCGTTTAGCTGGCCTGGGGGCGAGGAGGCTGTCTCCCCCGGCTGGCTGTCAGATGAATCCAGGACGTTCTTGGTGGGTATGACGGGGGTCAGAAGCTTACTGATGTTAAAAGGAGGATTGTAATGCTCACTGGGCTCCACAGGCAGGTCAAATGCATCATTTTCTGGAAACTGCTCCTGGGGATTGTGCTTTGTATACAAGCCTGGGCCTCGCCTATGGGTCTGCTTCTTCTCTTCTGAAGCGTCTTGTAGACTTTCTTTCCCTCCTTTGCCCATCTTTGCTTTCCTCCATGGGGCCTGTGTTGGCTTCAGCTGAGGGTCAGGCTGGGAGCTGGAAGCTTTTCCCTCCATAGTGAATACCTGGGCTCCTGGATCCCTAGGTCCCCAGGATCCAGCTGTGGAGAGAGCCGCTGCTGCCAGCCTGTTCTCTTCCTGACCACAGCTGGCCCGGACCGGGCAGGGAGAGACCTTGCGCTCAGGGGCCTGGGGCTCCCTTAACAAGGGCGTGTCCTCGTAATGCTTGGGAGCTTTGCTTTCTGGGACAGCCTCAGCAGCGTCCTTCCTCTCGGGCAGCCTTGGTTGGTGGGCATTCCATGACTCAAAAGCACTGTTTTCACTGTGAAGAAAGGTCCCTTTGCGAGCCCACTCCTTGCCTCTTCCAGGCTCCCCCTTGGCCGGTTGGTGGGGTGGAGAGGGGAACTTGTACTCAAACGAGTTGGCTGCGTTTTCAGGTGCTGGGAGGAAGCTGCTGGAGCCAGGACAGGCCATTTCGGGATTCGTGGGGGCCTCCTGCTCTCCACGCTTCCTGCCAGGCTGGTGGCTATTCTGATGGGTGCTGGAGACTTCTGCAGGCACCCTTCTGACGGTCAAAAAGGCAGAATCGAAGCAGAAGTTGACACCACTTTCTGGAAGAGGAGCAAATTTGGGGGGATTTTTGAGAGCCGGGGGCTTGCTGGTAGGAGGCCTGCTGTCACAGCGTTGGCTCTCGGTCTTGTCGAAGGATTTAATTAATGATGACACTTTAGAAATAGGCTTGTTGCTGCTCCTCAGGCCGGAAACTGGCACCTCCAGTCTCCTGTGGGCTGGTGTCAGTGGGGGGCTGCCTTTGGGATACTTTTCCTCCCCTTGAACGTACTTGGGCTGCTGTTGGAATGTGGCTGCCCAGCCCGTGTGCTCAGTGCCTTGAGACGGTAACTGGCTCCAAAGGCCGCTTTTCCTGTGCGTGTGGCTCACCATTCCCTGGTGAAAATTCCCGAACACCTGCCGGCTGGTATCTGGGGACAGGCCCAGGTCGGAGTCATTGAAGGATGTGTCCTCCGAGATGCACAGGCTCCGGAACGCCCGGTCCGTGAGGCTGCTCACCTCCCTATCTGCATCGTCCAGCACGCTGCCGATGCTTGAGGAGTCGCTGAACCCGTCCGTGCACTTCTTATTCCCCTGCATCGTCACCTGGCTAGGAAGACTGTCCCCGGTCAGCTGGTGGGCGCGTCGGGATGATGATTCTGGAAGGGTTAGATGCAGCGCTCTTCTCACAAAATTAGAGCTTCTCGTTGACCAGATGCAATTGCTAAGTAGGATTTTTTTTTTTCTCTGCAAAAGAAAGAAGTGCAGAGTATGAACAGCATATCCAGCTAGGTGGCTCCATACAAGAACTACATGCTGGTCCAGATGGGCAATGGAGCCTGTGATGGTTCATTTTATGTGTCAACTTGGCTGGGCCCTGGTGCCCAGTTTTTGGTTAAATGCCAGTCTAGATGTTGCTAGGAAGGTATTTTTTACATGTCCTTAACACTTAAATCAATAGACTTTAAGTAAAGCACGTTATCCTCGATAACATGGGTGGCTGCATCCAAAAGACTGAGATCCCTGAGGGAAGAGGAAATTCTGCCTCCAGTCTTTGGGTTAGAGCTGCAACATCAGCTCCTCCCTGGGCCTCCAGCTTGCCATGCAGACAGATGTCGGACTTGCCAGCTCCCACAATTGCGTGAGCCAGTTCCTTAAAATAAATCTCTTTCTATATGTACACTTCCTATTGGTTCTGTTCGCCTGGAGAACCCTGACTAACACAGTGCCCACAGTTCAGATGTGTCATTTTTGCAGAGACCTTCCCTGACCTCCCATGGAGTGTCTCCTCCTCACACTCTCTCACACGGGCCGCTCTATTTTCTTTGTGGTACTGAGCACAATTTAAATTAAATTTACTTCTTTGTTGCCTATCCCCTCATTAGACTGTAAGAGTCAGGAGCTCAGGATCTACTAGGCTGTCTGTTCACTGATTGCCCTTGTTCCAGAGCCACCCCAACAGGGCACAGCCCCCAAGTGCCTGCATAGCCTGCGATCCTTCACTCTCTGACTTCCCTATGGGTGTGGCCAACGGGAGGTGCTGGTAGGAGGCTGGAGGGAGGGGAGCCAGCATCCCTGGCATTCCTCCCCCCTCCCTGCTCCTGGCTGTCGTGTGGGGTCCTGGCCCCTCCCCTGGGCCCTGACTCACGGAGCCCAGCAACACTGCTCCCCGTGGTCTGGGTCTGTGGGGAGGATGCCTGCCACTCTTCCTGATTAATTCCACATCCTGGGGTCTCCCTAATTCTGCCTACACTTCTGTTATATCCCCTTCCTTACCTTCTCTTCTTCTTCCTTTTTTTGAAAATCATGATGAAATACACATGACATAAAATTAATCAACTTAACCATTTAAGTGTACAGTTCAGTAGTGTTAAGTACATTCATATTGTGGTGCAACCATCACCACCATCCATGTGCAGAACTTTTTCATCTTCCCAAACTGAAACTCTGTACCCATTAAACACTAGCGCCCCATTTCCTCCCCTCTCCCCAGCCCCTGGCAACTGCCATTCTACTTTCTGTCTGTATGAATTTGCCTACTCTGGGTACCTCATATGAATGGAATCATACAGTATTTGTCTTTTTGTGACTGACTTCTTCACTTAGCATATAGTCCTTGAGGATCATCCAGGTTGTAGCACGTGTCAGAATTTCCTTCCTTTTTAAGGATGAATAATATTCCATTGTGTGTATGTACCACATTTTGTTTATCCACTCATCTGGTGATAAACACTTGGGTTGCTTCCATGTCTTGGCTATTGTCAATAATGCTGCTACGAGCATGGGTGTCCAAATATCTCTTCAAGATCCTGCTTTCAATTCTTTTGGGCACATACCCACAGATGGAATTACTGGATCATATAGTAGTTTTCTTTTTAAGTTTTTGAGGAGCCACCATACTGTTTTCCACAGCAGGTGCACCATTTTGCATTCCCATCAACAATGCACAAGTGTTCTAATTTCTCCACATCCTCGCCAGCACTTGTTATTTTCTGTTTTTTTTTTTTTTGTTGTTGTTGTTTGTTTTTGATAGTAGCTATCCTAATGGGTATAGGTGATACATTGCATTCTCTTCTGGATCCTGTCTGAGGATGCTGCTTCCTGCTGGGACCCTAACCACTATGACTGGGATACATACCTCCAATGCCTAGAACAAGCCTGGCCTGGGGCAGGGGATAAGTAAATAAGTATGTGAAAAGTTGGATAAAATAGCAAGTATTGACCCTAGAGTGGCCCAGTGGTGCGACTCCAGCAGGGTGCCGTGCGTCCTCAGCTGACAGATGAAACACTGTCACACAGTGGCCCCGTTCACACCAGCAGCAGGGGCTGGCAAGGTTGTACTCTTCCTTCCTTGCTTGGCTGGCCACAGCGATAACACTGTCAGGGCTTCGGAGATGGAAGATGAAGGTGCTCCCGTCAGGGAGGTTGGGCGCACGTCGGGAGTTCCAGATCCTACCCCGTCTCCACGTGTGGGACAGTGCACGCACGAGGCTCCCACACAGGACTGATGCTGCTGTGCTAGCAGGCTTGTTGTTTGTCCTTTGGAGCCCAGCCTCCTTGGGGTTGTGTTTCCTGTCTCTTGACCACAGCACTCAGGTGAGTTCCAGTGCTGATTCATTGGCAGGCCGACTTGGTTTTATGAATGAAAGACCTGAGCTGGGGCTGCTGGAGGCAGAAAAGGACCCTGAGTTCTAGCAAATGAAGAACCACTGCCCCCTCTGTGGTTTATGTCCTCTATTTACAGGCTCTTCAGCTCTGCCTTGAAACTCAGGCTGCTTGCTCCCCAGAAAGCACAGTACATGCCTTCTGGATGGCTGCACAAAAGGGGGACCGTCAGCCTCAGACCCTGCTGGCCAACCTCTGTCCTTCTGCACTCCCTTCTCCTTCACCACTGCCTCTCTAAGTGCTCACGTTCTCAGTCTCCCACGCAGCTAGCGTGGCCATGCGACACGGTTCTGGTCATAGAGATGGTGACATTTGGATGTCCAGGGAACTTCTTGCCTTTCTGATCAGAGGAACCATCCCTACTGTCTCCACTCTGTTGGTGCCCTTTCCTCCCGTTTTGAATGCAGACACGAAGACTGAAACTGAGTGTAACTGTTTGCTGGGGCTGCTGTAACAAAGTACCACAAACTGATGGCTTAAATAAGAGAAATTGATTATCTCACAGTTCTGGAGGCTGGAAGTCCCAAATCGAGGTGTTGGCAGGGTGGGTTCCTTCTGAGGGCGGTGACGGAAGGGTCTGTTCCAGGCCTCTCTCTTTGACTTGTAGATGGATATCTTCTCTTTGTGTCTCTTTCCTCTGTGCATGTCTCTGTGTCCAAACTTTCCCTTTTTAGAAGGACACCAGTCCTATTGGATTAGAGCCCACCCTAATGACCTCATCTTAACTAATTACACCTGCAACGACCCTATTTCCAAATAAGATCACATTCTGAGGTTCTGAGGTCCTGGGGGTTAGGACTTCAACATATGAATTTTGCAGGCATACAATTCAACTCATGATACTGAGGCATTCACTTTGTGACCTTGAGGGACAAGCAATGGTGACTAAAGGCCAATTTGCTGAGAATGGCAGGGTGGACAGAAGAACGTTCCTTGGTCCTCGATGGTACTGCTGAGCTGTGAGCCTGTGCCAGAACCACCCCCTCTGGAATTTGTGTGATTGGGGTGGGGTCGGGGACTTTAGTGGCTTTGGCCATGGTCATCAAGATATCAGGTTTTCGATGTCCTGGTTCTTTCGATATCAGGTTCTTGAAGTCCTACCTGTATAGTCAGGGAGTCTTCTGGAGTCCTGAGTGCTGGGGCTTCGATCTTGGCACTGGCTGATCTCAGTGATCCTGGGGTTTCTACATTTCCACATTAAGGTGAAAATAGGAGAGTTGGAGATCTAAATTTAGAATCTTAGAGTTAAGTAAACAGCGCCCCCCCCAGCCAATTAAATACCCTTTATTATTAGCAGATATTTGTTATTTTATTGGAACACTCAGTTTCTCTCCCCCTTCTCTAAGAAAAAACACTTGATACTTTTGGGGAATTTCCCCTCCCTGTGGTGTTCAGTCTTGGCGGAGCTGAAAGTCAAGGTGCCTTCTGAGACCTCCCTGGACCAAGTGCAGACGTGAGACCCAGGCAGGCCCGTTGTCCTTTTTCTCCTGGAGCGATGCAAGGATGGAAAGCTGCTCGGACACCTTTCCAGAGGCAGAGGTCTCTGTTCGTCCTTTCCCAGCCTGGAACGTCAGCCTCACCTTGAATCTACAAGGGCTCCAACTTCCTCTTAATATGTATCCATTCCTGCTTCATTTGTCCAGTTTCTGTTTCTGTTGTGTGTGGCCAAAGAACCCTAACTGATCTTGGATTTCCGTCGTGATTCCTAACAGTAAGGAAAGATGTTCGCTGATATTCAGAAAATCACCACATTCCTTCTGCCTTAGGAAAAAGAGAGACTTCCCCTTTGCTAGCTTCATTCAGATAATTTCTTCTGTTCTGCTTTGATTTACCCGGCTTCAGATGGGACTGTCCTAGAGTTGGCCTCATCCTCCCACTCCCACCCCAGTCCCACACTACCCAGTGGGAGCCTTCAGCGTGGTGGCTGACAACCGGATGTGTTTCCAGACGTGGGCTCTTGAGTGGTTCCATACCTGTTACAGCAGTGTGGGCTGCGGGTGCCTGTCTTGCTGGGTTTTAGGATCTGTAGTTTCAAAACTTCTTCTCACACTTATGTTTGCTGTCATAACTGCCCATCTAGAAAGAAGAAGAAAAATAATTTCAGTGGAACCCAAAAGGCCAAGCATATGTTTGGTGCAAAGATGTCTTTAAATGTCCGTGATACTTTCAAATATTTTTTAGTCCACACTTAACAAAATTCCAAACATAGGCATTTTTGGTGAAAACCAATATAGAGTCCATTTATATCCCTTCCAATATTCATTAATTTGTCTCTGGTCCAAGAAATCCTTAGGAACCTGTTTTAAGCCTTTGGGATTTCTTTTTTTGTGTGAGTGTGTGAGGAAGATCAGCCCTGAGCTAACATCCGTGCTAATCCTCTTCTTTTTGCTGAGGAAGACCGGCTCTGAGCTAACACCTATTGCCAATCCTCCTCCTTTTTTTTTCCCCCAAAGCCCCAGTAGATAGTTGTATGTCACAGTTGCACATCCTTCTAGTTGCTGTGTGTGGGATGCGGCCTCAGCATGGCCAGAGAAGCGGTGCGTCGGTGCGCGCCCGGGATCTGAACCCGGGCCGCCAGTAGTGCAGTGTGTGCGCTTAACCGCTAAGCCAGGGGGCCGGCCCGCCTTTGGGATTTCTAATATGATTGGCCCAGTTGTGAGTTATTTTTTGCTATTAAATCTGACCAAAGGCCCTTTCTCATGTGAATTAATAATGCGGGCTTTGCAGTAAAGAGAACTGGAGCGGCCGACCTTGAATCTACTCAGCAAGTAGTAGCACAGTGTTCGATTTATTGTTGGCAGGAGGCTGGAGTATCTATTTTGACAGGGAAAAGAGCGAAAAAGCCACTCAGGAGAATTTTAAGAGTGCTGAAAATGAAGTGTAAACTAATTAAAATAAATCCACTATGCAAATTTTAAATGCAGAGCATTGGGGCTTCCATGAGACCCCGCTCATCTCATAGCTCCTGGATTAATCTAGTCCATGGTAGTTTATTAACAATATCAATAATCATAATAACTCAAACTTGTGGAGTGCATTTCTTTGGAGATGCATGGAGGCGTTTTGTGTCTCCCACCGTATGTTGGCCCCATCCCTGACTGCCAGGCTCTCCTTCACGTCCCCAGGGCACGCTGGGTTTACCTTTTTCATAGATTATATACTATATGTTTTAGGAATGGAAGATTGCTTCTTTCTCTCCTCAACTAGAAAGAAAATGCCTTGAACCCAGGAAGGGAGCCTTATTTGCTTTTGTGTACTGAGCACACCAACACAGAAGCCAAATAAATGGTGGCAATGCTCTGAAGTGGATATCTTTATCCTGAATTTTCTGGAGGGCAAACGAAGGCACAGAAAAGGAGTAAGAAAGAAGGAGAAATGCTATTGAGAAGGACCCTGGGCCTTGGGTCTTGAGGCCATCTGAAACTTCAGATCAACCATTTGAGTCACTACATAGCAGGCCCGCCCCACTGCCTGCAGCTCCTCTGATGTTCAACGTAGGGATGAGGATGAGATCAACTCATGTCACATATGGAGGAGACACAGGTGCAGAAGCACCCGGTGGCTTTATTTTGTCGACATTTAGGGGACCTATCGGTCTGTGCTTGGGTTCATGGGCTCACTGTCACTGCTGCTGAAATGTGCTTTTCAGAGGCCAGCACAAAACTGGCTTGCTCACTACTTTGGACCGTTTGAAGGAGGCAACCTGAATTGGGGAAAAGTCTGGCTTACAGAGGACCTTTCAGGTGAAAAGGTGTGGTTTTCCTCAGGTGACATGAATGAGGGAAAGCTGCATTTTGCTGAGCCACGTTGTAACAAGGTCTTGGGATCTGCTCTAATGAATTTGTTGTTAGTGCCGTCCAGTCGATTGCGCCTCGTCGAATCCCTGTGGACAGCAGAGCGCACCCTGCCCACTCTTTTTGCGCCACATCCTCCCCGCTTCTGGCGCTGCATCAGACAATGCTCTGCTGCTATTCACAGGGCTTTCATGGCCACTTTCTTAGGAAGTGGGTGGCCAGGTCCTTCTTCCTAGTCTTAGTTTGGAAGCTCTGCTGAAACCTGTCCACCGTGGGTGACCTTGCTGTAATCGAAATACCAGTGGCACAGCTTTCAGCATCGCAGCAACACGCAGCCGCCACAGGATGACAACCGACAAGACAAGTGGTGCGGTTCCCTGACTAGGAAACGAACCCAGGCTGCAGGGGTGAGAGCGCTGAATCTTAACCACTAGACCACCGGGGCTGGCTGCTCTAATGAATACTTAGAAACATGAATTTTCATTTTTGTCACCACAAGCCAGTTCTTCCTCTGGGATCCCAGAAATCTGAGAGTCACCTGTGACTTCTCCCTCTCCTGCCTCTCCGTGCCTCCCCACATCCAATCCACTTCCAGGTCCCTTGAGTCTCCTCTTTTAAAGATCTCTTGCCAACTTACACTGATCTTCATCTCCACAGTCACTGTGTCCCCAGCTGCTGTCATGTCTCCCTTGGGCTACCACAGGAGCCATATTCATTCTCTGCACTGCACCCAGGAGCAGCTTTAAAAAATCAAATCTATTCATGTCAACCTCTTACTTAGAATCCCTCAATCACTTCCCAATTTTAAAGAATGACAATCAATCTCCTTAACAAAGAGCCTCCCTTTTCATCCTCCTCTTGGACTATTTTCCCCCTCATGCTTTGCTTCCCAGCCACCCTAGACTTCAACATGCCATGCTACTTCCTGCCTCAGGGCCTTTGCACATGTTGTTCCCTCTGCCAGGAATTCTTTACTTCCACCTTTTCCCTGTTACATGCTTAATTCCTACATATGCTTCAGAACCCAGTTCATATGTCCCTTTGACAAAACAGCTTTCTCAGGCCTATTTTAAGTCTCTCTGTTATATGCTTTCATAGCATGCCATACCCATCTCCTTTGCAGTACTTATCATAATTGTAATTAAGTATTTAACTGGGTGGTTATTGTTCAACATTTGTCTCTCCTGTTAGCCTGGGTGCTTCACTGTGTCAGGGCCCGTGTCTGGCTGGCTCTCCAGACTGTCCTCCTCGTGGAGCATAGTGCACAGCACCAGAAATATCTGTTAAATAAGTGAGCAAATTCCTCCACCTCTGTCATGGTATTATTCCCACTATTGAACAGCCTAGCAGGACTTATTTTATTGAAAGTCAATTATAATCCAATAATTCCAGAATTATGACAAATTTCAATTAGTGAATTTGCATCCAAGAGGATTTAATTTACTTTTTGATTCTAAGCCCTAAAATACATAAAATCTGCCTGTGGTGAGCGGTGGAGCAGGTGGGGCAGATTGTTCTTGGCGACAGCCAGCAGGCTGGCGCAGCGGGAGGCGTTCATGCACACCAGGGCGTGTACCTTGGACGTTAGGGCTGAGTTTCTAGGTGAACATCAGCTAGCATTTGCATCAGGGAGACATAAGAAGTGACTTCCTGACTTCACTACTTACTGTCTGTCTCTCTAATTGCACTCAGTGCTCCAAGTTGGGGGGTGGCTTTGACTCCCTCTGGAGGGCCAGTGTCCAGCAAATACTTGTTGAGTACATTACCTGGGATGTTGTTTACAGCCCCATTTCAAAGGGTCATGAACTGGTCCGTTATCTAAGTTATGGGTGTCAGGAATGAAATGTTGACATCTCCCTGTGTCGTTGGGGCAACCTGCAGAGCTCAACAGCACCTGTTATCTGGTCTTCCCACACTCCAGCCCCGGACGCTGGGCGCTCGTCAAGTTTGTATCAGGTCGAGCAGGTTCTGCAAAGCCCCAGAGTGCACAAGTGGGAATGGGGTCCCCAGGCAGGAATTGGTGGACTGGACTTTCCAGTTCAGCTGTTGGGGACGGGGCAAAGGGTCTGGTGACACACCCATTGTGCAGACATGCTTAGGGTGAACTGCAGGTGTGTATGCACCCCTGTGGCCTTGAGGCTGGAAGAATTCCACTGAAGGATGTGTTTTGTCATCTCCTTATTGCCAGGGTCATCTTTTTGAACCAGAATATATCAAACAAACTGAATCTGAGCGAGTGTCCCCATAAATCAACTTTTTTCTCACAATGAGCAATGAAATATCCTTTGAACAGTCATCACTAAACTCCAACTCTCCCAAAATGTTTCCTCATGTGAGGTTTTTTCCCATGCTGTGCTGCACGATGCTGTTGAACTATCATGGACTGGAATATACTGCTTTTTTTTTTCGTGAGGAAGATCAGCCCTGAGCTAACATCTGTTGCCAATCCTCCTCTTTTTGCTGAGGAAGACTGGCTCTGGGCTAACATCTGTGCCCATTTTCCTCCACTTTATATATGGGACGCTGCCACAGCATGGCTTGACAAGCAGTGTGTCGGTCTGCACCCAGGATCTGAACCTGCGAACCCTGGGCCGCCAAAGTGGAGCGCACGCATTTAACCACTACGCCACGGGGCTGGGCCCTGGAAATGCTGCTTTTTGCAGATACAATTTTCTCTCTCTCTCCTGGTCCCTTACAAATGCCTCTGCGTGACCTTAGGGTGCTCTTGGTGGGGAAGCTGGAGCTTTCCCCGCACTCCCCCATCCTCCAGGCCTGCAGTGCACAGGATGAGGGAGCTGCAGGCCTGGGTGGGTCCCTGCTTGGCTCCCTGGAGTGGTAGTTTCTCTGCTTGGAATGTCTCTCTCTGTCCCTTGGCCACCAACTGCTGACCACTTCCTCCTGTTCTCCTATTCCTTGTAGAATATTTAAAAAATCACTTGCACTGCTTTACTCCACTGTATCGGCTGTGAATCCATGTTTCCCACAAGGCGTTGTGCTCCTGGGAGTGAGGTCCCGGCCTGGTCCGTCTTTGACTGACAGGATGCCTGGTGGTCACTGGTCATGTCTTCAGCTGCTGTTGCTGAGTACACTTCTTGGGCCCCAAGGATGTGATGACAGAGGTTTGCTGTGAGTATGCCGTGTGCAAATGGAGAGCTGAAAGCTCTGTCTCCCCACGTTCTCCGGTGTCCCACAGGGATCCTGGCTGGCGGCCAGCCCAGGCCTGAGAAGTCACACAGCCCACCCTCTGCTGGTCTGCCCCAGGCTGCGAGGACAGGAGGAGGCAGGGGAGGGGACTTGGACGCGTCGCCCTCTACAGGCCCTGCTCCAGATCTCCACACACCACCACTCATGTAAGCCCCACAGCTGAGGAAGCGTGAGGGGCCCACAGAACCACGGCCCTGAGTGGTGACCCCGGGAGGCCCTGCTCCAGCGCCACAACCATCCTGTGGCTGTGCGTGATCAGCTTCACTTCTAGACGAGACAATGGAGCCTCAGAGATGTGAAGCAAATGTTCCACGTCGCACAGCACGAGAGTGACTGAGTTGGGCTTGGGACTCAGGCCTGAGTGTCCTGGGGTTAGGACACAGCAAGGGAAGGAGCACTTGGTCGTCTGGTATGGCTGGGTTGCCAGATTGACCAAATTAAAAATACAGGACACCCAGTGAAATTTGAATTTCAGATAAACAACAAACAATTTTTTAGTATAGGTATGTCTCAAGCAATATTTGGGCTGTACTTTGTATTAGTCAGAGTTCTCTATAAAATGAATCATCACGTACTTATGCTAAAATTAGGTATTTATTGTTTATCTGAAATTCAAATTTCACTCAACATCCTGTTTTTTATCTGGCAACCTGAGGTCCTCACCAACTTTTAGGATGAAGAGTGGGTCACAATCAGAGGAAGCCAATACAGTAAGTCAATCCTGGGCTGACTCGTGTCTGCATGTCACCCTGTGATTCTCATTTTAGCACTTGTTATCTTGTTTGAGTCTCACGAGCCCCATGAGGTGGGGTGAACAGGCCTTATTGTCACCATTTTCTAGGTAGAGAAATAAAGGCACAGAGAGGTGCCGAATACTGCTCATTGTCACACAGGATGTAAAGAAGACAACTGGGGCTGGGATTCAGCTTGAGGTCACCACCTGACCACCCTGAGCCTTCTCCAGCATGAAGCCCTTGACCCTCTGGTCCATGGGCTCAGGCGCAGATGGGTGTGTCCTGGGCTCATGAGCTGGAGTTCAACGGAGAATTGAAGACAGCTAGAGAAAAGGAGGGTTTTCATTTCTATTCTCGTCCCAAGAATCTTCTCAGCTTGGTTTTTCGAGACAGCAACAGGAGTGGAACTGATGGTTCAGCTGTGAGCACAGCTCCCTCCTGTCTGGGGAGGTGCGCGTGCAGGGAAGTTCAGGGGGCCGGTCCTTGCAGAACTGGGAGGATGCTCCGTGGGCCCAGGGCATTGTCTCGAGCTGCTAGGGATGCCGTTTCATTCTCCTCTCGTCCCTGCCTGTCTCTGCACAGGAAGCCATTGGGGTTTGCTCTGCTGCCGGGTTTGACCACTTGCCTGCGGTGTGGTTGGGAGCCCCAGCTCTTGGGGTGGATTTAATTACCTTAATTGAATGGTGTTTTCACTTCTCAGTAAAGGGGAAGCAGGAAGCCGGAGGAGATGACAGAGTTTGGCTTTATCACACCCAGAAGGCCCTCACAAATTGGAATTGATTCCTCTCACTCCTTTTTCTGGGTGGTTTTTGAAACATTGACGCTGGCACGCCTTGAGTAGTTAGGTGTTGTGAACAGTGAGAGCCCCCTCTCTGTGCGCTGACGGCCGGGTCCAGCCCGTGAATTCTCAGATGTCACACACACAGCCTCCACCACCTCACCCCACAGCTGGAAAGTGCCTTGCTCTGGACCCGTGCCTTGCTGGTTAGTCTTGGGCCAAGCTCTTGACCTCTCTGTGCAATTGCCAACAGCCCTCCTGCTTGGCTGTTTCAGAGAGAATGTCTTTGTCTATGTCCTATATTTTACAAGGTGAATGACGAAATGGCAAAATCGACTTCCTCAGTTGGGATCCTTCAGGAGAGGGGAGCAGACGCATGTCGAGTGTCCGTGGAGTGGCCAGCCTCAGGCCCACTGCTGCACGAGCCTGCACTCACTCATTCCTCGCTAAAACTCGGCAAGGTAGGCCCTTTCCCCACCTCACAGATGAGGAAACTGAGGCCACCTGGGTTAACTGCTTGTCCCTTGCAGAGTGCTGGAGGTGGCATTGCACCTGCCTTTGGCCCCAGGGCCCCAGTTTCTGGCCCCGTGATGATTCCTCTCAGCTGTCCCCAGTGTGGTGATTGCTCTGTCCTTTTGATTTTTGGAAATCAGAAATTTCCAGTTCATTTATATTCTCCTGGAAGAAAACATGGGCTCTCATAGCCACACTCAAAGCTCTTTCATGCATTCATTCACTCAGTGGCTATCGCCGGGGCACTGCCGTGTGCCACCCCTCTTCCAGTGCTGGAGAGACAGCCGCGGCAGGGCTGGCCAGGGCCCTGGCCGTGTGGAACTAGGATGAATCGCAAGAGGACAGTGGGCCACATTTACCTCCGATTGCTTTAGATTGGCTTCCACTGGGCAGTGCCTCTTAAATGCCTGTAAAACACAGCTTTGATTTGCACTCAGGTTGTCACACATCTGGTTTGGCCATTTTGGCTCCGCTGGTCTGGTACTTGGCACCCTAAGGCAGGGCAGGGGGTCAGCCTGGCCCCAACCTAGGAGCTAGTCTGGGAAAGCCAAGGGCTCTCAGACTGACCCTGAGGCTCCTGTGCCCTGGGAGAGGAGCAGGCTGGCTCCATCTAGCCCCAGGAACAGGGTGTGGTTGGTACTGGTGGCCCTGATGGCAGTGCTGGCCTGGCACAGGTCTGAATCCTCCCTGAATCGTGTCACATGTCAGGGCCTCAAAGCCTTGCAGCATGTAGGAGTCCAGGACATCCCAGCAAACGGGGCTGCAGAAACCAGCCTGCCTGGGCTTGCTGGACGCTGACTGTGAGTGGTGGGCACAGCCGCTGTGGGTGTTCTGCCACCCTTGGGTGAGAGCTCACGAGTAGCGCAGCTTTCTCCCGGGGGCTCAGCCCAGTCTGACTGCCACTTCCGGCCGGGGTAGCTCGTCTGCTATGTCTGGACAGCACGCTTCCTCAGGAGCCGCTGAGCATTGCCCAGACCTGGGGCTGTGTCTGCAGTTGGAGGCCAGGGAGCCAGCACTAGGAAGGCCGGGCCTGGTCCATCCAGCGCTCCCCGGCACCCGGCATCACACGTTGGGGGGGACCCAGTCGCAGGAGAAAAGGGGAGAAGCGAGGCAGGAAGGCAAGGAGAGGGAGGAGAGAGACAGACGGGCTGGGTTCCCGGAGTCTCCCAGCAACCTGCCCCTCCTGGCTCCTGTTCCTGTGCCCTGACTGTGTGACCGGGGGCTGAGCAATGGTTAACGGTGGGCTCTCTGAGGCAGAATTCCCGCTTTGCAGCACTGGCTGATTTCCCGCTGCTGACTCAGAGCCGAGGCAGGGTTGGGAGGAGGCGTGCACAGTGGGCCCTCCCATGGTGCAGGGGGCCCCGGAGCCTCTGAGTCCCTTAGGCTCCCACCACACTGGCAGTCGCTTCCATCAGGAGACTTGGGCAGGGGTCTCACTCCACAAAGGCATCAGCAGCACTGTTTCTGACCATTTCTGGTGGCCGGGCAACGCCGAAGTCACTCCTTGGAGCTCCTGGTGGCCAGATGGACTGGACTCGGCCAGGGCCGTCTCTGGATGCTCTCCTCAACCAGAAGGAGCCCAGGCCTGGCGCTGCCCGGCTTCTCGGCTGCTCCACCAGGAGCTCTCTGCAGACGCGTGGGGCCCAGCCTCAGTGGCCAGATGGGGGCCCTCGGTCCTCCCTGTGGGCTCCGGAGGGGCGCTGATTCACCTTCACAGGGGCAACTACGCTGGCATCAAAGGTGAAAGTAGGAGGCAAAAGGGGCTGACCCCAAACAACCCTGCCCTCGCCTGCCTCGTGCCTCCCCAGAGCTGGGTGAGTGTCGCCAGGGAGGGTCGTAGAGGAATCGCCTGAGAGGCGAGATGCTGGAAACAAGCAGCGACAGATTGGCAGAAATGGTTTTGCTGCTCAGCCCTTTGACCCCCTTGTTAGGCCTAACCTAAACTCCAGGGGCCACACCCACTGTGTGTCTCAAGGAAGGGGGACACAGAGCTCTTTCAGAAACACAGGGGCCACCAAAACAGTGGGCCCACCTGGGACCTGGGCCAAGCCCCAGTGCTACTCTATGTTCGCTGAGTACAGCTCTGGCTAAATCACAGCAGGTCTGGGAGCCCCGGGTTTCTCGTCTGTAAAATGGGGCTAATGGCATGCACCTGTGTATCAATGACAGCGTGTCTCACCCTCGGCACTGTTGGCTTTGCCCAAGTCCCCGGGGGCAGAACCACCCCTGTTGAGAATTGCTGTTATAGAATCAAGGAGAGAGTGTAGCCCAGACTCTGGAACATCATTTGTTCATTCATTCATTCATTCACTCACTCATTCCTTCCACATTTCCCAGGAACATTTCGCTCTGGATTTTGGAAACTGTAGGAGCTGACATGAGACAGGAATCAAACGGGCAGTGGAAAGAGCTGGAGACCTGGGTGAAGTCCTGGTTCCTGGCAGTGTCATCTTGGTCAAGTCACTTCACTTCTACCTACATCTGTAAAATTGGGAAAGTGAGAAACAACTTGGCTGTTCCTCCCCCACCCTGGGGGCTGTTCCCCACACTGGACAGGGCCGAGGAAAAGGGATTGTCATGACATTGGTCGGTGAGGCAGCCACTGCTGAGAGTCTCCAGACATTCAGAGCCGTCCGACTCACCAAGTCCTGGGGCCAGCCCCCAGCCAGGGGGCCGTCTGCACCAGAGGAGCCTGCTTTCCCTGTAGGCCGCTGGGCAGCCCAGGAATTACGTGCAAGCCCTCTCTCCGCACATCTCTCGGGAGAGGGTCCACACTTGTTTGTTTTTCCCTCAACACACGGTAAGAAATGTATTTACATCATCATAGCACACAACATGCTCAGAGACATATATATATGTGTATGTGTATATGTATGTGTGTGTATATATTTACACACATACACATACATACACACACACACACCCCCCCCAAGGAAAATTCATGAAGCAAAACTTGCCTTGCTTATATGTACTACTCTGGTATTTCCATTCTATTCTATTTTTCTAATCCATTCTTTCATTTAAAAAACCTATTAGTGATTTAGTAAGTGATTTCGGAGCCAATGATGAGTTATGATCTGTAGTGGTTTTTAGGCTATCCTAGACTGGAAATTCCGGGAGTTCCTGATTAGTCTCAATTGCTGCTGCCCTGTTTGTAGCAATGCTAGGTTTTCATCTGGAGGGAGAAATGGAGACCTGAGGCCCAAATGCAGTGATTGGCAGCGTCTGACCAGATGCACGTGGGGGAGGGGAGGAGACCACCCAGGTGGTGGGTCCCCCTGCCAGGTCTTGCCTTTCTGCTTCAGTGCTGTGTCCCCTGTCCTAGCACAGGGCCTTTCATTTGTTAAATGAATGAATGAATGAATGAGAGAAATCCCCACTGACTGAACACCTGGCATAAGATAGGCACTTTATATACTCCAATATTAGCGATTCATATTTATTATTATGTAATTAATACTCGCAACAACCTGGTGAGGTAGAAATTACTCCTGATCTTTACAGAGGAGGAACATGGAGTCTAGAGAAGTTCCACACCTGGTGGTGTGGGGCTTGAACCTGGGGCTGCTGTGGAGGGCGAGGTGCCTGCGACCCGCGCTTACGGGGGCTCCCCCAGGAGCTCCTGCAGTGCCTGCTGCAAGCCCAGAACCTCTGCTCAGCGGCACCCCCGCCTGGCCGCCTGCAGCCCCCACACTCCTGTTCCTCACCCTCAGGCCTCCTTGGAGCTCTCCTAAGACCCGCAGCCGCAGGACGCCTTTCCACTCTCTGCACACCAACACACCCAGGAGCCCACATACGGGGTGCAAAGCCTTCCCGACGGGCACACAGCTCTCCGGGCAAGAGCTGTGGACTCAGACTTTGGACACGTCTCTCAATTTCTCTGAGCCTCAGTCTTGTTTTTGTAACATGGGGCTGATGGGAAGGCAAACCCAGCAGCCTGGTCCTCGCGAAAGTCCCCATGGACTGTGATGTGGTGTTGCAGGGACAACGGTAACCGGTGGACCGGACTCCACCTTGGAGAGCTCTGTCCAGAGAGGGGGCCCCTTCAGAGGCCCCCAGAGGAAGAGGCCCTTGGGTGTGTTGGGAGTGGGGTGTCTCTAGCAACCATCCTCTCTCCAGCCCCTGGGAAGGGAGCCAGGCAACATGGGGAGGGGCGCCCCTTGAAAGCAGCCCTGGGGTGTTCTGGGCTTGGGCAGAGAGAGGAGATTCGAGGCAGGGGTCCCAGAGCCATGGCAGGCAGGGGTGCTGCAGAGTCCTCCTCATTGTCTGTGGACCCAATTTCCCCACCTGCGCTGCGGGGCTGGGTGGCGACGGCAGAGAAGCAGAGCTGGAAGAGCCCACACGGAGCATTGGCGCCCTGCTGGGAGGTTCCAAGCGGCCATCCTATTTATCCAGCTCCTACTACCTGCCGTGCACTTTATATCCATGATCTTGCTCAGTGGTCACAACCACCAGGCAAGTTAGGTAGAGCTGGGGTCAAAGGAATCTGAGGTGGAGAAATTAAGGATCAGAGAGGTTGAGGAACTCACTCAAGGTCACACAGCCAGGGAGCAGCAGACCCGGGATTCAGACACAGGTCTCTGCATTATCTGGCTCTGCCCTTCCTATGCAGCCAAGGCAGAGAGAGGCATCGGGTGGGACAGGGGGAGGTGGGGTGTGTGTGTGTCTCCCTCTGCCATGTTGTCCCTGCAGAGTAAGGAGGGGTGGCAGCCTCTCTCAGCACCTTCTTTTCTGTCTCTCCTGGCCTTTCTTTTCCCACCAGGGAGCATTTGCTTTAGTAAAGCTAGGGGAGCCCATTGGACCTGGCTGCCTATGAGGGGCATCCTGCAGGGCGCCATTGTCCCTGTCCCTGGATGGCCAGGAAAGCCTTTGTATCTGGGGTGGGGGAGAGCCACTGGGAATTCCTAACCCTCCCCCACGCCAGAGCCTGGATGTCCCTGGCCTTCTCCTCACTTCCCGCTGGAGGCTGGAAGTAGATGGGAGATGGCCATCTCCCATCTACTTCCAGATGGGAAGTGAGGAGAAGGAAGGGAAGGGAAGATATCCGGAGAAGCTTTCCCGCAGTGGGGGACACGGTCACAGAGCTGACAGCATCCCGCCTTCTTCATGGAATTCCTCAGGGGATGCTTACAGAGGCAAGAAAAAAACTCATGTGGCCACCCAGGTCATCCTTCCAAAATTTGAAACGGAAAAATGCTCCTCCAACGGACAAGGTTATTTAAACCCATGGCTTCAAGTTGATGTGAAAACATCAGCTCCTTTGGAGCACCTCCTGCCGTGTTTGAGAGCCACGAGTGTGGCTTGTCCTCCTTTCCTCCCCTAAGGCCGTAGTCCTAATGGTCCTAACTTCTCAGAAGGCCCTGGAGGCTTGTTAGACAGAGTGCTGGCCCCCACTAGAGATGCTCACCGGGGAGGTCGGGTGGGGCAGAGCACTGGGGGATGCTGGTGCTTCTGGTCCGGGGGCCACACTCGGAGCACCGCTGCCTGAGGCCTTCAGCGGTTGGAGGCTGTGCCCCTTCCTGGGAGGTTGTACTGATAAGTCACAGTCTCTTGGGCCACTCGGGTCTCATGTTGTCGACGACTGTGGTTTGGGCTGCGTCTGCCTTGCTTTAGGCCTGCCTCCAGGTAGGCTGTGCGTGTGCAGGGCACAGAGATGAATCAGAAATGCCACCCTTTCCATGGACGTCACCTACGAGGGGAGAACAGGCAGAGGACAGTGCAGGCTGTGGGGTCCAGGCGGTGGAGGGAGAGAGTCTCCCAGGGAGAGCTTGCTTGAAGGCAGCCCCTAGAGAGCTTTGGCTGCCAGTCTGCACACAGGCACCCAGCTGGGTCCAGCCTGGGCATGGAGCAGAGTGCAGCGCAAAGAGCACAAGCTTTAGTCAGACCAGCGCTCCCATTTCCTAGTCCCATGTGACTTCCGCAAGTTACCCCCCTCTCTGAGCCTCTGTTTGTTCATCTGCGACAATACCTACCTCGCTGGCTGGCTGGGAAGTGTAGAGGCAAAAATTGCCAGGAGCCCAGAAGAGACTTACACAGAGTAAGGACTCGATAATTGGAAGCTTCCACCACCAGAGGCCTCGGGTTTTTGAAGCAGACAGTGCAGAGAAGGACTGTCACACCCGCCACTGCAGTAACAGCACCCGCCAACAGGATCGCGGTTGTTCAATGAGCTCACACACAGGTACACAGTAGGTGCTCACTAAATGCTGGCTCACATCATTTCTAGTCCCCAGAAGGGGGCAGTATAACATGGCAGAAAGTGCATGGACTGAAGCCAGGCCCCCTTGGGCGTGGGTCCTGGCTATGCTAGCTGTGAGTGGCCCTCTGCAAATTACAACACCTCTTTGTGCCTTGGTTTCCTCATCTGTGAAGTGAGACTGATAGTAGTCCCTGCCTCATGGGGTCGTTGTAAGGACCCCTGAATTCGTGTCTGTGAGGGGCTGACACCTCATAACTGTCAACAAATATCACTATCGTCCCCACCATGCAACCCGCTTAACCCGGGGTCGGGGGGCGTGAGGGTCCCTAGGATGACTTTGCCTTTCCTCAAGAGGGAGAGAAAAGTGAGGCAGCGCCTGCCCAGAGGGTGCCCCGTCCTTGGAGCCACCTCCCCTGTTTGCCCTCTGTCTGGTTTCTCAGCCGTAGCACACGCTCGGCTCCCTGGTTGTGGAGCAGACAGAGGCTGACCCCCAGCTGCACCACTGCTGGCATGGCACTCCCCTGAACAACGTCTGCGTCTCCTGGGCAGCCACCCGAACCACTCTGGGGAACCGTCGCAAGCTCAGTTACAGTTTAGACTCCTGCCCTTGCCTGGGGAGTTCAGATTAAAGTTAGGTAAATGTGCCCCCAAGTTTTAGACCCACTCTCTTCCTCGGGAGGGGCTGGTGGGGCAGAGCGGGGCGTCCTAGCTGATGTGCTCGGGGTGCTCTGTGGCGCCCGGATGCTGCCCACATGGCCATGGTGGGGATGTCACTTCCCCTCTGGGGCTGGGTCCTCCGCTCCAAGCGCTAAAGGTGCACAGATCTGTGACCCTCCTTGGCGCGAAAGGGGAGGTAATAGTGACGTGTGAGTGACCGGTGGTCACCATGAGGATGGAGTCAGTCCTCAGCGGTGTGAGCTGCTCTCCAGCTGAGCAAAGAGCATGAATCGGCTGAACCCTGAAACATTGGCATTTCCCTCTTACAGTCTCTGGAAATAAAGACGCAAGTTGGAGTTTAAGCAGGAGAGAAAAATGACAAATGAGATAATTGAGGGGAGAAAGCAATTCTGGCATTTCCATCACAGGCCTGGTGCTTTTCACCTGTTTGCTCCTTTAGCGCTCACAGGACCCTTTGAGACGGGCGCTGTTGGTATTCCCATTTACAGAGGAGGCGGCTGAGCCCAGGGGCCTGTGAGGGAGGCAGAGCTGACCTGTGAATCCAGATCCGCCCTGTCCGAAGGCCCTGCCGAGCACCTCCAGCAGGCCTCCGGGAGCAGCACGGAGTCTCTGAAGCTCTGGACCGGCCCGCCTAGGCACGTGTGGCCTTTCTAAGGCAGCTTTTGACTCTTGGGTGAGTGGACCGACCTCCTTTGTAGAAACTCTTTTGGATGCTGATGTTGAGCTCTGGGGGGGAGGGCAGTGAGGAAAAGACATGGGCTTTGGATTCAGGTCCAAGTTTACATTTCACCCTCCTCTTTGGCTGTGCATCCTGGGACAAGTTACTTAACCTCTCTGAGCTGCAGTGCCTGCTTCTGGGAAGGGAATCATAAGACCTACTGTGCTGGATGACTGTGAGAGTAAACCAGACCATCTATGTAAGTGCTTTGCACATGGGAATAACACAGCCAGTGATTGAGGGGATGAAAATGGTGGGCACATTGAGGGCGAGAAATAGCTCTGAGCCGGTGGGTTTAGCCCATTGGGTCTGAGTGCTGATCCCTTGACCTCTGTGGCCTTTGGGCCTGACCTGCCTCAGAGAGAGACAGACAGGGCCAGGTGAGGGGACGAGCTGTAGTGCTGCATGTGGCCAGGCTGCCCCAGGGCAGGGCAAGCCAGCCAAGGGGCAGCTCCAGCATGACCTGGCCGTCGCAGGTGGGGTTGAGAGGCGCCGGGCCTGGAACCGGCCTCCAGACTCTGCAGGGAGGGGGAAGGCGCTGGGCCAGCAGGCAGATCTCCGAGTGTCCTCTCCCACTTGCCTTCCTTAAGCTTCAGGTGAAGCTTTCAGAGGGGAGAAGGCAGGGACGAAATCCCTCCCTCAGCTCAGCCTCGCAGTCCCTCAGCAGCTCAAGCCCACCCTGGAAGGGGTCCCTCAGGGACAGAGGGCACTAACTGAGGCCAGGCAGCAGCGTCCAGGCTGCAGTGGCCCCTAGGAGCCCCTGGGCTCCTGCAGAAGCCATATGTGGGCATCTCCATGGGATTCAGAAGCCCTCCTGTGCTGGCCGCCTGACCTGTGCTTGTGGCCTTTCTGGGCCGGAGCTTTGAGTGTGGGCCAAATAGAGAATGGAGGACGTGAGCAGGACCTCCTCCCCACTGTCACAGGTGCGGCCCAGAAGGGTCCCTTTCCCCTTCCTACTAGGAAAGGGAGGTCTGTCAAGTCCAGGGAGAAAGCCATTTGTAGTTGATTGACTCTTCGGACCCTGCTGCTGTCAGATTCCCCCACACTCCGACTTTGTTGTCTCCAGCTCCCTGAGGTCGTCGCCACAGGCTCGGAGAGGAATGCACTTTGCGCGGGGCCGTCTTCAGTCTTCCTGTTGAGAACCGAGGTCAGCTGGGGACCCGCTCTGCCTCCACCTTGATGTGGGAGGCCCTGCATTACTCACACATGCAGCCCCCTCCAGGGAATGTTCCAGACTGATGACTTCTGTTTGGGTGACACATTTCAGCTGTGTTCCACAAGCTCCATCTGTGGGTCTTGGTCCATGTGCCTTGACCCATCCCCTGTCCTCCCCACTCCGTCCACCCCCACCAGCTCGTGTCATGCAACCCCTGGGATCAAGTAGAATCTAAGAGATATTCTGGGTTTTCCCAACTAACGAAATGAAACATAGGATTCAGCTATAGGGCTATGGATTGGCTGGATTTGGTGAAATGTGGTTTAAACCCTCAAATGGAAACAAAACCAAGACCCACTGCAGCCTGCTGGGAAGTGTTAGCATCGTGTGTCTCCATGAGGGCCACCTTCTCTGAAAGCGCTCTGCATCTCGCCGTTAACCCTGAGTGGATGGAGTGAAATCCTGAGAGCCAATGAGGAAGACGGCTCAGCCTTGGCTCTGTGGCCGGCAGGTTTCAGTTACTGAGATTTCTGGCATGACTGGAGGAATAGGGCTATTTCCAGACGTGGGGCTTCCCCTTTTCTATTAGGGTCTCTAGGGCTTCCTTAGGGTCGGGAGCAGAGAAGCAGAAAAGGTCAGACACTTGCCCTCATCCTGGTGAAGAAACATCAGGTGCATTCTTCCTGTGAGGACACAAGGCCCTCTCCGGCTGTCCCCGTCTCCTCCACACACCCCTGTCTCCCGGGTTTCCAGGGGATCCAAGCCCCTCTGTTTCCAGGACCCAGCATTCCACCAGCCCCCTGTTCTCCCAGAAGGCGCAGTTGCTCCCATTGCAGTGAGCTCTGGTCACCAGCGAGCAGGCACAATTGTTCCCCTTCCAAAGACCCAGGGGCAGACGCATGCTGGACTTGGGTCACCCAGAGACGTCTATTTATAAACCACCCCGATAAGCACAATCTGCCCTGCTCAGCCCAGGCCACACTCCACAGCAAAGCTAACCCTCCCAGTGGCAAACTGAACATTTCCTGTTCCAGCCAGACTGGAAAAACCGGCCCAGGGGAGGGACAGGGGGCTCCAGAGCCAGACATCGGTCCTGAAGGGTCTTGATCACAGGCTGTTTTAACAGCTAGAACTTTCACTGCTTTTTGTGTGTGTGTGTGCGCTACCAAATTGACCCATTTCAAGGAGCATTCTCGTACAGCAGGGATCAGCAAACTTTTTCTGTAAAGGATCATATAGTAAATGTTTTTGTTTTTGCCAGCCATATAGCCTTGGCCATTGTAGCCATAGGCAATATGTAAATGAATGAGTGTGGCCGTGTGCCAATAAAACTTTATTTACAAAACCAGGTGCCCAGCCCACGGCTGTGGTTTACTAGCCCCTGTTGTAAAGGGAACTCAAGCGCTAGAAAATTGGACCTCATTTAGCACAAACATTTGTTTGATCTACTCTCCAGGATTCCTATTCTTATGGGTTTTTAAAAATCTTATTTCAAATAGAGTTTATTACAATTGGCTTAGATGTGTTGAAAGAAATGGTCCATAATTTAGTTTTTTAAAAACTAGTTTAAAAACTAGCCTTTATTTTCTAGAGCAGTTTTAGGTTCACAGAGAAACTGAGCAACTGAGTGAAAGGTACAGAGATTTCCCATGTAGTCCCTGCCCCACCACATGCATAGTCTCCCCCACTATCGACATCCATGGGGGTGTTTTCAAGTCCTAAAGAATAATTTTTTAAGGCTATCTAGCTTTCCACATATTCAATATTGCTCTTCTCAATGATCAATTCTTTTCCAGGAGGAAAAAAAGGGGTGATTTCAGATTTGACCAAGCCCACTCTGCAGAGTCTGGTGGGAGACCCTCAGGGTGTGGAAGAACATGCAGGCTTGGGGGCCTCCATGTGGAGGACACACAAGCTCTCAGAGTCCATGGCCACAATGTCCAAATGATCAACTGTCCTCTTTGTTACAGTTGGTAGGGTCCTGCCTGGCCCAGTGCCGCAGGACACCAGGTAGCCAGTCTCCTGCCATAGAACCTGTGATCGTGGGGTGGTCCCCATTTGGCAACGCAGAGACCTGGGCACATCCACAGGCTTGTGTCTGGTGAGCCATGTGGGAGCAGAGTGCCCTGAGAGACACATGTAAGGACAAAGTCACGCACACCTATACCATGTACTCTGTACAGCGTACCCCTCGCAGTCTACACAGCAATCCAGCACCCACAGCACACCCAGCACACTGAGAACCTCAGCCCCCGACGTGCTCCTCGCCACTCATGCTGCCCTGCACGGTGCCCTGGCCCCGAACTACATCTGCAACACCGCAGCCCAGAGCCACCGTGCCTGCCTACGCTAAGAAACCAGACCGGGATCTGCACCCTACCTTCCGCTCTCCGCGTTCCGGCTGCTTGCTCTTCAAGCCTCCCCAGGCACAGGAGGGAACTCCTACTCTTCCAGCAGCCCGGCTCTGCCCAGCAGTCAAAACTTCTTCCCTCGTCAGCTGGGCTGCCCAAAGACGAGAGGGAAGTGGATTCAAGAACCAGGCCTCTTATTTTTCACAAACCTGCCCACCTGAGGAACAGCAGTGACCAGAGGCTGGCCAGACACTGGACGTTCGTGAAGCGTACCTAAATAGAGACCCAGCCGGGGGAAACCAAATGGAGTTCTTGGTGGGGAAGAGGCAAACAGTCCGTGCTGCAACACCCGCGTGGTGTCAAGTAACAGTCAGATTAAACAAACAGCCTCAGCAGCTATTTTTACATCCAGATCGGCCACGGGTAATAGATAACTTGGGGAGTGAGAAATTGTTTGCCGCTCAGCTGGACCCTAACCACGATTCCAGCTTCAATCCAGAGCAATTTCTAAAGCTAGTCCAGCACCTAGATTCAAATAAAAATATCCCAAGGTGCGAAGGAAACATTTGTTTAGGGAAGCATTAAAAACACGAGAGTGTGTGTCTTGGAGCCGGCGCCCGGAGGCCTGCTGATGTCCCGGGGCAGAAATAGCCCGTTTCATCATCGGCTCGGAGGACCGCAGCCCGCATTCCTCGAGTAAGGAGCCGTACGCTGCTGTGCTTTTGGAGCAAAATAACATGCCCAGCTGCAGGCTGGGGGAAGGCCAGGCTGGGGTTTCAGGGTGAGAGTGGCAGAAGGATAGGAAATAATCAGGGAGGAGGCAAGGTAAGTGCTCCTTGGTGAGCCTGGCCCTGGCAGGCCCAGTTCTTTGCACGGTCCAAGGGCCAGCGCACAGGTCTTGGTCTGCCTCTGGGAGCTCCTCTTTCTGTCTCTGGGAGGCGCTGGCCCAATGGCCGCTTGCTGTCTTAGTCTGGGGTCATCTGCTCTCCAAACAGCCTGCAGACCCCCAGACATCATCCAAGCCTTATGCCTTTGTTCGTGCTGTGCCAGCTCCTGGGTGCCCTCCTTACCCTCCTCAAGTTGGCCCTGGGAGAGTCTGTCACCGCCGGGATTTAAAGAAAGAGTTTTTTTCTTTCTTTCCAAGAGGGCTTTCTCACGCTCCCATGCCCTGTGGCCGGGGAAAGCAGACGAGCCTGGTCTCCTCCGTGTGCCCCACTCCGTGCGGTGCTCCAAGTCCCGGGAAGTCTGCATTGCATGGTATCTCTGTATCTATTTGCGAACTGCCCATCTCGCCCCCTTGGCCCCCTCATGGCCAGCAACCTCTGTCCTAGCCCCAACTTGGGGCCTGGCACCACCTCCAGTCTTGAACTCGCTAGGTCTATGCACTTCACTTGGAACCAAGTCAGAAAGAACAGCTCCTCGTTGTCCCACAGGTGGAAGGGTCAGACCCTAACCAGTGGGAGTATCCAGCCCCTCCTCCCAGAGGCTCACTACTTGCCTTTTGCCCTGAGAACGTAAGACCTGCCTGCAGGGACACCTGCTGGTACTCAGAGACGGTTGGAGGGAGGCCTAGAGGGAACCTCTCGATTTTCCTCACCTACCTCCCCCACTTGTCAAAACCAACACCAGCCCACCTGGAAGATGAACAGAATCAACTTGAGATGTGAGCCAGCATTAAAAAAACCAAAACAAATCATAAGATTTGGAGCCCTGGCCCCTCGCATTTCCTGGCTCTTTGACACCAGCAAATCACTTAACCTCTCTGTGCCTCAGTTTACTCATCTCTAAGATGGACAGATTGCCCGTGCTCTGTGGGCTGAAGATCAAACGAGTTTGCATGGGTATGCCTGCATATTGCAAAGCTTCTCAAATGTTAGTCATTTGTTATTCTTTTTCATGATTTTTGCCACATCTTCAACGATCTGTACCATCATTTACTTATTATTTTTCTGTAAAGAGAATTTAAATTGACCTTTTTTTTTTAAAAAAAATAAAACCCAGAGCTTTGTGGTCAACAACAATACCTGTGAAATCGTGGGTTTGATATTCTAGTTAAATTTTCTTCCCGTTACACATCGAAACAAATTTATAGCCAGTTCGTATGTTACCTGTGTTTGACCCCGTCATTTTGTTCCAGATTTTAGGAAAGGCTGCATCACTAAATCTCATTTTGTGGAGGACTTTGCTTTGGGGCACAAGTCACGTGAGCTGAAAGGATTCAGCAGGCCCAACTTTCCTAACGCGCTTTTCTCCAGCTCCTCACACTGTTCTCCCAGCTTACTTTTAATTCTTTGCAGGTGGAGAGCGTGACCTCGTGTCTGGCTTAGGATCCTAGAAGCAGTGAGCTTTGCTGCGGCAGGAGCTGGCAGTGTTTGCTTGAAGCGGCTGATTGAGAAACGGAACCCGCGTGGATGACCCAGGGAACATGCAGGGGGCAGGGCAGTGGCTGGCCCCCTGGATGTTTCTCAATGACGTGAGCAGGAGGGGTCGGGAGAGAACAATAAAATGCAGTTGACCCGGCAAAAGCCTGTCCTTGGAGCAGGAGCCCTTAGAGATTGGCCCGGGATCCCATCCAGCTAGCCTGGCCACAGCTGACTGCTGCAGAATCTGATTTCTCCCAGAATGTGCCTCCACGTGCCCCATGCCAGGGACCCCACATCTGGTTCAGTCATGGCGGGTGCACTGGCATGGACCACCCCAGTGCAAAACCCAGCCAGAGGTCTCAGCCCAAGCTCTAGACCAGGAGCTCAGGGTTTGCATGAGTCAGAGCTGGCATCTTTCCTGAGGACGGGCCCAGGCAAAGTGACCACTCTCTCCCAGTCCAGGAGCTGTGAGCTGCATGGAAAGAATGTGAATGAAGACACAATTCTAAATGTAGAATCACAAACGCTGTGTGAGCCAGCTCCCTAGTCGTCCAAAAAAACAAGGCCCGCTTGTACATTCTGCAGGAGCATAAATAAAGCTGTCCTCAGGCAGCGTGCGACAGCGTCCCATCCTTGCGGTGACTTCATTGGCCCCAGCTCTCAGCAGAGCCTCTGGCACGTTGTGGGAGCTGCCCATTTGCCTAACTGCGTGGGGGGAAATGGCTTTGCTCTTGCCTGGATGTGTGATGCTTGCTAACTTAATCTTGCAGCAGATTTACTCTGTTTGCATCTGTATTAATTAGAAATGTCCAAAAGCTGGTAATGAGGGCAATGCAGAGTGGGTCCTTCAGGCCGATTTCTGGGTCCGGGTGTTGGAAGCTCACAGCCCCGCAAACAGCACAAGGCAGCCCCCCCACTCTTCCACCGGGGACATGGCTGTGTTGGACTGCTTGTCAGGAGGCCTCAGAGACTTTTCTTTTCTGAGGCTGAGCCTTCTTCAGGAGTTGTCTCCATAAACTTCTTCTGGAGGCTGGTGCATTTCCCAGGCTTAATCATAATAATGACAGCAACATCATAACGCTCACACACACATACAAAACCTTTACTCTGTGCCCTGCACGGTTCTGAGTCCTTATGTGAGTTAAACTCCACACTGTACACTCTTGATCTTAGGGCCTGGCCCCATTTTGTTCTACCCGCACGAATCGCTGCTTGCAGGGAGCTGGGGAAAGATGAGACAGGGAATCCGTGTTTCCTGAGCACCGCTATGTGCCACACGGCGTCTGTGCTTCCTCTCATTAAATCCTCACTGTTTCCCTGTATGGTGGCTGTTCATGCCCCCTCTTTACAGGTGAGGAAACTGAGGCTTGCAGAGGTCCCGGATGTCACACAGCTAACAGTGGCACTGAGGATGCAGACGAGGGCTCGTCCGCCTGCCCGTCCAGCCTGAACGTCTCTGTTGCCCCTCCGGCTACCGGCTCTCCCAGCCCAAGTCCAGGGAATATGAACTCCCCTCATCCACCTGCTCTTCTTCCTCTCCCTGGCGAGGGAGCAGAGCTGGCCAGGGCACCTCCTTAGCTACTGATTTGTTATGGGAACGAGGGGATTCTGTACGTCAGTGTCAGCACGGTGAAAGTGTGTCCTCAGGGCTGATGGCAGGATGCCGCACCACTGCAGGAGGCACTGTGGAACTCGGGCCCCACTGGGCCGCTCACCTGCGGAGGGGCCTGAGCAGTCGGACCGCTCCTTCCGATGGATTCCATGCCAGGCACTCTGGGGTGGTACCCTTGTGAAGGGACGTTGCATGATAGTGCACATCCAGGGGCTCACTCAGAGGGACTGGATTTATTGAGGGAGGGAGCTCACAGCTGTTTTGCAGCTCACAGCTGGAAAACAGCCCCCTGACCCAGGTCACTGAGGCCCTTTCCCTCGGCTGCTGCTCTCCCAGTCTAACCAGCCTCGTGCCAGGATGGCAGCTGTCACAGTCCATTGAGGGTCCCCCCGGGCCCGGGGGCTCTCTGTAAGGCCTTTCCTTCAGGATTTTTTGCTTAGTACTTTACAATGAAAGATTTAAATGAAAGAAACAGAACCCGCATGGTGAAATGAAGTAAATCCTGTTTATTAAAATGCTACCAAACACCAACAAAATCATGGTGACCAGCTGGGAGGTTGGCCCCCAGAACGTCTGGATCTATGTGAGGCATCTCTCCACACAGAGGGATCTGGAAATCCAGAGTCAGGAGGAGCGGGGGGCGGTGTGCTCTACTCTCTAGAGCATGGGCGACAAACTTTTTCTGTAAAAAGTTGGAGAGGGAATCTTTTCAGCTGTGCAGGGAGGATGGTCTTTGTCACAGCTGCTCAGCTCGGCCGTGGAAAGCAGTCAGAGATGATGTGTTGACAAATGGGCATGGCCGTGTTCCAATAAAACTTTATTTATGGACACAGAGGTTTGAATTTCATATAATTTTTACATATCGCAAAATATTCTTGTTTTGATTTCCCCCCTATTTAAACATGTAAGAACCATTCTTGGCTCAGGAGGCTGCATAAAAACAGGGCAGGACGGACCCGCTCATGGGCCACAGTTTGCCGACCCGGAGCCACTCTGTCCGCTTCATCACCACCAGCCATACGTGGCTAATGAGCCCTTGACACCTGCCGGGTCTGAATTCAGATGTGCTGTAAGTGTAAAGTGCACACTGGATTTCAGACTTAGTACAAAAAAAAAAAACCATAAAATAAAAATCTCCTTAGTAATGTTCTGTGTTGAATATTTGGAATCTGTGTTGAAATGATAATACTTTGGATATTTTGGCTTTAATAAAGTATCGAGATTCTTTTCACATGTTTCTTTTTTACTTTTGTATTGTGGCTACTGGCAAATTTAAATGACACATGTGGCTCACACTGTATTTCTATTGGACGGCGCTGGGCCAGCTCTTCTCCCGGTCTCGGACCCTCTCCCCCGTCGCCCACTGTGTGCATTAGGCCAGTCCGTTCCTGGTGAAAATGTCTGGGTTTCCCCATCATCAACTGCTCTGGGTTCAGACGTTAAGCAGGATCTTCGTACTCCTAAATCACTAGTATTGTTGTTTCTATTTTCTTCTACCATTATCTGTAATATATTGGACCTTAAGAAATTAAACTTTCTGCTAATGAAATAAAAATGGTGAGAGTTACCGTTTTTCAAGCAGCTTATTGGATACCGGGTTAGCTGTCTTAAGCGCAGTGTGTATTTTGATCTTCACAACCACCCTGGGAGGGATCCATTCCTATCTCTATTTCCAGATGCAGAACAAGGTCAAAGAGGCGAATTCCCTTGCCCACAATTATGTAATGGGCAGCAGAGCTGCTCTCAAAGTCAGGTCTTTCCTGACTACACTTTTTTTCCCAGTGCACATAGTCGCTAAAATGCCAGGAAGCAGGCCCTTCCTGGAAGAATTGCTTCTCTCTGTGATGAAGTGGTGGCTGGATCACACAGAGCAGCCCTGCTGGCGGGGAGACGGTCTCGAGGCAGGGTTGGAGAACAAAGCCCAAGTTCACCCTCTTGCTGCTCTGCACCCCCAGGTGTTGCCTGCTCTCTTCCCCCCAGCAGCAGCTGGAGAGGAAGGCCATTGTTGACCCATCCCACACCCACTTCTGACACAGGGATGGCAGGATTGTTTCGACCTCAGAGATGGACCAAGGTAGGAATCACAACTCTCACACTGGCTCCAGCCACCCTGGCCTCCTTGCTCCTCTTCATGTATCAATTCTATCCTGCCTCAGGGCCTTTGTACCTGCTGACCCTCTGCTTGGAGCACCCTGCCTCCATCTTTGCATGGCTGCTTCCTTCTCTGCATTCAAACGTCAGCTCAAGTGTCACTTCCTCAGAGAAACCTTTCCTGACCATCCCATCTAAAGAGCCTTCCCCTCGCCCCAGTTGGCCTCTCTCATGCCATCCTGTTTATAGCCTTCATGGCACTGATCACTAACAGAACCATCACTTCTTTGGTCGTGGATTTAAGCTCTGTCTACATGCTCCCCAGAATGCAAGCCCCAGGAGGACTTGCTTGATCTGCCTTGTTCTCCCTGCACTAATATGTGCTAGTGAATGAATGGGGGAAGCACTGGAGGTAAGTGGGCTCCTTACCGCCTTGCCTCTCTCCCTGCCATTATGGACTCAACGTGCTGCGCTTATCTTAGAGCAGTGGTTCTCGAATCACCTGGAGGCCTGGTGGAAACATGGATTGCTGGGTTCTCCCTCAGGGTGTGCGTTTCTGACAAGTTCCTGGGTGCTCCTTATGCTGCTCGTCCAAGGACCACACTTGGAGAAGAAAGAGCTGCTACCGGACAAGCTGGGCCAGCTCTGCCCTTTGCCTGTTGCTACAGATTATTACCTGGGCGCGGCTGCCTACTCAGCTGGATTCAACAGACAGTTACTGAGCACTCACCGGGTCTCAGGCACCACCAGGTGCCTTCCCACTGGTAATCCCTCCATCCTCGCTGCATTTCTGAGGGTGATTTACAGGTAAGGGAGCTGAGGCATAAGGAGCCAATAGATGGCCCAAGGTCACACAACTAGGAGAAGGTGAGTCTTGGGCTTGAATTCAGGCATCCTGGCACTCAGCCCAGGTAGGCTCCCACCCTGCCCTATAGTTAGATAGACAGATACAGATAAAGCAAATCAGGATGTTCATGTCATTAGAAAGCAAGTTTGTTTTTTTTTTAGTGTTAAAGAGATGCAGATAATCAAAATGGTAAGTAAAACCCAGTACTTGCATATTTGAATATCAATATAAAGAGATTATATAAAATCAAATATAAAATCAATATAAAGTATATCAAGATGTACTTTTTCTTAAAAACAGCAAAGTGTTTCCTGCTGAAAAGGACTAGAAACAATAACCAACATAATAGCGATGAATCTCCTTTGTACATAGATTTTTGTCTCAAAAATCCCTGATCTGGAGCAGAAAATGTAGAAGAAGAGTCTGGAACCCCTGGTCACACCAACAGGCAATGGAGCTAAGGAAAACTCCTGGGTTGATATAAAAGGAACTAAGGAGCTGACTTGAAGAGGTTCCCACCAGCATAAGATGGAGCAGTTTTTACATCGGTAAGAATGAAAATCTCAATGGACGGTAACACATCGAGTACATTTAAACGCACAAGTTCATAATGATGCTGAAAGAAATAACAACTCCAACAACCCACCGTGGTCCCCTTGGAGGATGTAGGGAGCAGCTTCATTCTTCTGAAAAGTGGAAGAGGGTCGAGTCCCTAACCTGTCTTTCCCGTATGAACTATACCAAATAGTACAAAGAACCACGTGACGGATGAAGGAGAGTTTCTCTAATAAGGAAGGATGGGCGGAAGTAGAATATTATCATTTTTCAAACCCCTGACAAAATAATGGAGCAGGATGACAATCGCCAACAGGCCTCCTGTGAAAACACACATTGCCTATGAAGTATTCTTGCCAAAAAATCAAACCTAAATCAGAACAAGTCTTTAACCCTGGGTTTTGCTACCAGATAACAGGAATAACAGAGACAGAGGAAACTGTTAAATGACACCATGAGGAAGCATTCAGAAAAATCCAGGGTATGGAAAACTCTACAGGACAAGCGACCAATTTCTTCAACAAATAAGCTGTTGAACTCAAGACAGATGGGACCTGTTGATTGGAAGACACTAAAGAACACATCAATTAAATGCTATATATAGGCCCTCTCTGGATCCTGATTCCAACAAACCATCCACAGCAAACATTCATAAGACAACTTGGGAAATTTAAATGCTCCCTGGTATTTGATGATATTCAGGAATTACTGCTAATGTTTTAGGCATGATAATAGTACGTTAAAAAAAGAAGTTTTATTATTTAGCAAGACCTGCACCACTATTTATGGATGAAATGTTATGAAATCTGGGACTTCTAAGTAATGCAGTGTGGGGGGAAATGGCCTGGAGTGCATGAAACAAGATTTTTGAAGATGGGCATCTGCTATAATATCTTCTGAACTATTGTACACATTTGAAAACTTCCATAAATTTAAAAAACAGAAAATTCCCTGGGGCAGCAGGAGAGAAAGAGAGAGTCAGAGCCAGCTGAGGGGGCGGTGGGAGCTCCAGGGAAGGAGAGAGACACAGGGAGTCAGAGAACATGGGCAGTTGGCGGGCTCCTCCAGAGCCAGGGCGAGAGCTGAGACTGTCTCTCGGGCCACATGGCAGAGGCAGTGACACCTGGGCCTGCCTGGCCCGTCCTGTAGACTCCAGTTTGTTTGGTTACCTCACTTAGGGTTATTTGATACAAAGTGGCTTCAAGGAGGCCAACGTCTCTACAAATATTGGCAGGGACACAAAACATCAGAAACAAACCTCCGATTTTAGAGTTACTTGACTAAGGCTATGCTTAAAAATTAAAATACAAGAAAATATTTATGGTAGATTGTTAAGTAACCAAGTAAAAACGGAGTTTATGTATTAATATAAAATGTGTATATTCAGAGAAAGAAAACAACTGTAAAATGTAGTTACATAAAAAAAGTCTCAAATAATATAGCACCAAGCGGTAGGTAAAACAATGCCTAAAACCAATGGATATTGTTTTGTAAGCAGAATGTGTGTGTGTGTGTGTGTGTGTGTGTGTGTTGGGTTTTTCTTTGTTTTTAAAATGATAATGCATTTTGCATTGAGACGATTTGCAGCAAGGTGAAGAAAACCTGTTCCTACTTTTGACAAGAGCTTATATTTGGCCCAACTCTCAGGGAAACCTGAGTCCAGAGTTTCAGTGAGATACTTTCCGTTCCCCACCCGCACGCCCTGCTGGAGCCAGGCGGAGGTGAGTGGCTAATTTCACCGTTGATGTTAACACGCCTGGAATGGATGTATGGGACGATGGGGCTAAAAATACCCCAGTGCAGGGGGAGTTTCTCTAGAAAGCCCAGAGCTGTCTACTTTCTCCCAAGGGCTGGGGAGGTCACTCCCCAGTGGCCAGGGCTGTGCCATGGCGACTGCGTCTGGGGCAAAGGCTGCTTCTTGGACGCTTGCACATCCCAAGGTCCCTTTAAAGGCATTGTCTTTGCTGCAAAGGGTCACCTTGGGACCCAGGAGGGAGTCAGGGGGTGCTCACAACCACAGATGGGCTGCCCAGCTCAAGTACCTTTGATCCCATTGGAGCTCTGGGCTTCCTGTTGGGAAATGGAGGAAGGCAAGACCCCCTCCCCACACCTCAGCTCCACCAGAGGAGGCTTATTTGCATTCTCCTGTCCAATTTTAGAGCACAGAGTAAGAAACAGATACCTACAGCGGGACTGGGACTGGCTCAGGCACACTGCAAGGTTGGGACAGAGCCAGACAGTTCACTCTCAGATGAGTGGCTTTACAGGTCACCACCTCCCCTCCAGGTTCGCTATCTGACGTTCAGGTCCCAACTCCCCAAGACTAGCCCTGCTTCCAGAAGCTTCTGGAGGATTCCAGAGGCTGGAATTCAGGGAGCTGTGAGGTTTTCACATGACTTCCTGGCATCCACTAGTCACCGTTCCGTTGGCATGAATGGTGCTGTCTGGTCTGCAGAGGGCTCCCCATGACTTTGTGGGGCACGGATTCTCAGTGTGGCCCTTTGAGGAAGGCTCAGCAGCTTCTCACCCTCCAGTTTCCAGCAGAGGGAGCAGGATCTTGGGGACTCACGGAAGTCACAGAGCGCGTCCAGCAGGTAACAGAGCTGTGCCAGGCCCTGAGTGCACAGCTCCGAGGCCAGGGCCTCTTCCTGCTCTTGCCTGGCCTTTGTGGAGGGACCAGCACGTGCCTGTGCTTGTTACATTTCTGGCTGTCAGCTCCAGACCCCGAACTTGCCTAGTGCAGCCCACGACCAGATGTGGCCCAAAGGCTACGGGAGGTTCTTGTTCTCGGATAATTTGGATTGACTAGCAGCATTTAAAAACCAGGAGATTTTTTTTTTTTACAACATGGATGGGCCTGGAGCGTATTATGTTAAGTGAAATAAGCCAGAAAGAGAAAGACAAACACTGTGTGATCTCACTCATATGTGGAATATAAACCAACACAGGGACAGAGAAAACTGTATTGTGGTTACCAGGGGCAGTGGGGGTGGGGGGTGGGCACAAATGGTGAAGGGAGACATATGTATGGTGATGGACAAACAAAAATGTACAACCCAAAATTTCACAATGTTAAAAACTATTAACACATCAATTAAAAAAAAAAAGAAATACCAAAAAAAAAAAAAAATACAAACCAGGAGATTTTTGTGGAGCAGCCACTTTCTGGCTCTTTTTAATGAAGGTTGGGCACCACTGGGTGGCTTTCCTGCATGGGGGGCAGGAGCTGGGGCTGAGTAGGGCTGCCCCTTCAGACAGGGCATCCACTCTCCTGCTGGCCACCAGCTAACTTCACTCATTTACGTAACATGCCAGGACCGAAGACTTTGGTGTTTGCAACTCCATTCTAAGCAGGGGATGGCTTAGGCTGTGTTGGAGAGGATAGCTGATCACAACAAAGGTAACCCGTCTCAATGTCTCCCTTAAAGCCAGCTGGGGGGCTGGACCCCGACCACCCAGCCCTGCCCCTTTCCTGGCCACCAGACACCCTCAAACACTCGGGGAACTGAGTGCCACAATGAGTTGAATTAAGCCTTGAAGAGGACATGAAAAGGAAGCCAGGAAGTGTTCTACCAGCATTAATACTAAATAAGGCTTATCTTCAGAAACATTTACCTGCTGTGAGCAGATACGTCTTCATGAAATATGAAATCCACCCGAATTTATTAAAACCGCCTGCCTAGTAGTGGGAGCTCAAAGTGAGCAGCCCTCCGTTAGAGCCTCATTATTATTACAGCATTATTTATTTATATCCTACCCTAAGACAGACATGATGTAATCCAGTAATTAAGATTGTTATGATTGAATATTTATTAAGCACCTCCAATAAGCCAGTCACTGATTCACATAAAATGAGTCTTTACCCTCAAGAGCTCCCATCTTGCTGCCATGGGGAGCAAGTGCTTCTCTTCGGGGAGCAGGGGGGAGTTTAATGGATTTTGTCTTCCCTGAGCAAGCCTGAGAAATGATGCTGATCAGAAATTGGACCCAGTTTAGTCTCGCTGTTCAATCTGAATGAAATGAAAATAATCCATCGCTGGCTTAGAAAACAGATGAGCGTGCAGACGGACTGTTCCCCCAAAATGTCTCCAGTGAGGAGCGAGTCCTCTCAGAACCCAGCGGCGGGCAGGGCGCTGGCCTCCCTTGGCCCCTACCCCCAGGGATAAGAGGCATGGCCAGCTCGGTCTGCTTTTTAAACTCATCCCCAGGCCTAGATGGGGTTGCTCTTTTGTACTTCTTGTAAAATTCATCCCACTCTGACACATCACAAGCCAACATTTGTTGGGTCCCTACTGTGCCAGGGGCTGGGGCTGCGGCGGGGAACTAGACACAGCCTCCGGCCTCCTGGAAGCCAGCTCCCAGCACAAGTCCCAGCGGGGGGCTCGCTCCGGCTGCCCCTCTCCAACTCCTCCCCAGCGGCCCTTGACGGTTCCGCAGCTTTTCCTCTCTGGTCTCCCTTCCTGTCTTCTTCCTCTTTCCCTCATGCCGGGCCACTTCTCCCTGGAAGGACCTGCTGGGTGTGAGCTCGCAGGGTGGAGCCTGGACTCTGGGCTCCCTAGCTTCTCCCTGCCCCAGGGCTGGCAACTCTTCATAGAGTGAAACAGTAAACAAATGAATGACGGCTCGAGGGGTCAATGGATGAAACACAATCGTAAACGTGTGCCTGGCATCGATACATGAATTTCTGCGACCAGCTCTCTTCACTCACAGTTTTTCCCTCACAGATTATTTCTGTGTTTGGGAAGAGAGTGGAATGTCCCTTGGGTTCTCCGGGGCCTTTGGTAGGAGATGTTTTGAAAACTGACACATGCACACCACACTTTCCTGAGCACCAGCCCTGACTCCCACATTTGGTTCAGAAAAAATCCACTTTATCACGGAGGAGGCCCTCGTTGTTTCCACAAAATGTCAGTTTTTCTTTTTTTAATGTGATTGTTAAAAATTGTGGTGAAATACATATAACACAAAATATACCACCTTAACCATTTTTAAGTGTACAATTCCATGTCATTAATGCTGTTAGGCAATCATCACCACTATCCACCTCCAGAACGTTTTTATCTTCCCAAACTGAAACTCTGTACCCATTAAACATTGACTCCCCATCTCCTTTCCCCAAGCCCCTGGCAACCAACATTCTACTTCCTGTTTCTATGAATTTGACTACACTAGGTACCGCATATAAGTGGAATCATACACTATTTATCTTTTTGCAACTGGCTTATTTCTCTAAGCTTAATATCCTCAAGGTTCATCCATGTTGTAGCATGTGTCAGAATTTCCTTCATTTTTAAGGCTGAATAACATTCCATTGTATGGATAGACTGCATCTTGTTCATCCATTTATCCATGATGGACACTTGAGTTGCTTCCACCTTTTGGCTATTGTGAATAATGCTGCTATGAACACGGGTGTCCAAACATCTGTTCAAGATCCTGCTTTCAATTCTGTTGTGTGTACGTCCAGAAATGGAATTGCTGGATCATATGGTAGTTCTCTTTTTAATTTTTTGAGGAGTCTCCATACTGTTTTCCATAGGTGCTGTACTATGTTACACTCCCACCAGCAGCGCTTGAGGGTTCCAATTTCCCCACATCCTCAATGACACTTGTTCTTTTCTTTTCTTTCTTTTTTTTATAGTTGTCACCCTAATGGGTGTGAGGTGTTCTGTCATTGTGGTTTTGATTTACATTGCCCTAATAATTAGTGATGTCGAGCATCTTTTCAAAAATGTCAGTTTTTAAAGAAGCATCCAAACATGACTTATTGAGGCTTCATTTTAAATGAGTTGACACACTGTGTGGTTTGTAACCAAGTCTTTGGATGGGCCTGCAGGTGACGGAGGGCGAGATCCCGGGAAGGTGCCCAAGCTGCTGGGGTGCCAGCTGTGCCCCCTCTTCCCTTGAACGCAGGGCCGGCTGCGAGCTGTGATCCCCGGGGGAGCATCAGACACTGCGGTGCTGCCTCCCACCCCTCACGCTTCCGATGTCATCCATCTTGGGCGATGCTCAGTCATACAGAGCAGAGGGTTACAGAGCTCCCGCATAAATCTGGCGGGCAGCCAGGCTGGGAACCGCTGCTTCAAGTTGTGCTCCTGGGTGCGGGGATCCTCTGGGGCCAGAGACGGGACATGGCTGCCTGGGTAAAGTGGACAAGTACCTTGCCTTGGGCAGGTTTCTCCTGGTGCTGGTGATGAGGGCCACACTCAAGTCCACTTCCGGTCTTCTTTGACACCTGCCCCGATGCCATCAGAAATCCCCAAAGTCTGGCTTCCAGGCCTTACGAGGTATTCATTACTAGGCTGGGGGATACCTCTTCCTTGCAGAAAAGATGCTGTCACTTATAATCCACATCCCCACTTGGAGGGGACATGAACCATTTGCTTTCACGTAAAATTTTTGTGATCTGGAACTAGTGGTTAAGCTGCAGAGTTTCCCAACCACCTCTGATGATAAGACTGGCCTGGAGGCTTGCTCCAATACAGGTCACCAGGCCTTTCCCTCGGAACTTCTAATTGGGTAAGTCTAGGTTGGGGCCAAAGAATCTGTTTTGTTCTGTTCTGAAATCAGCACCCCAGATGATACTTATCTGGAGTTGGAAACACTTCCCTGAAGTATGTGGGATGGTGGTGAGGGAAGCAGCTTCCCTTGGGTGTAGACTCTTGCCCCGCATCACGATAACACACCTCTCCCCACATGCCACCTCCCACTCTTAACTAGACATTCTCTGTGTGGTCCCTTGACTAGCAGCACGAGCATCTTGGATCTTGTTAGAAATGCAGATTCCCAGGCTCCACTGAATCAGAGCCTGGAGGCGGGCCCAGAAGGCTCTGTTTTTACAAGCCCTCCAGGAGATTCTCCTGCAACCTCTGGTCTTAACAAAGCATTTCACACATCACCTCGTTCAGCCCCACATTTCACAGGTGGGAGATCAAGGCCCCGAGGAACAGCATGACTTGTCCAAAGTCAGATAGTGAATGAGGGCAGAGCTGGAACTGAAGCCCAGGTTTCCAGACTCTGGATCCAGGAGCCCCGTGAGCTCCTTGCCCTGAGAGCAGAGGGGTCTGTAAAGACAGGGCCTGGAGCCACGGGTGTTCCGAAGGATCTCATCCTTGATTCTGCCTACACTGCAAGGGATGTGGAGTGCAAAGAATGGAAGGAATGAAATATATGCCTTACAGATACGCTTTTCGCATAAATTAGAGTATATTTGGCCAACAAACCCATAAACAATCCCCCATCTAAAGACAACCCTCTTCCCCAAACAAAAGCCCCACCAATTACGGTCTGGGATTCTAAATTACACTCAAGAGGAAGAACTCTTTAAAACCAAGGATGACCCCTCAATGCTTCCCTCCCCAGAAAGACGAAAATAGCCCAGTCTTTGATCTATTTTAAGTCCCAACAGAGAGCTTGTAGCCTCTGTTTCTCTGGTGTCATTTCATCCTAATTCACACCCAAGTTTCATCTTTTCCTTTTTAAGTTCTGTTGGGTGGTCCCGTTCCTAGAAATTTCCCATGTGCATTTACAGTACAGTCATTTGGGGGGTGGTGATGATGGGAAATGTGTACAGCTGTGTGCGAGTGTGCGAGTGTGTGTGTGTGCATGCGTGAGAACACATATGTGTGGCTGGGTGTGTATGTGGCACTTAGAAAGGTTTGTGGGTCAGATTTTGTGTTATCTTCTTACCAAAAAGATAACAAGAAGCTGATTTCTACTGTTTTGGGAGCTAATTTTCTAAGGAGCTTACTCTGAAATCTTTGTAGATGGTATAGTGTACAATAACAACAACAAAATGTATCTCCTAAAAGTCTCATATTTTGGAAGTGCTTCCATTTTGAGAGTTCATTATATATTCAATGACCCTTAGCTGGTCACAGGCCAGCACCATGGAAAGGCCCGGGAGCTCATGCCACCCCTCATTCTAATCTCCTTCCAAAGGGGAAAGAGCCTGGTCCAGGTTATGTGGTGTGTGGATGGCAAACCCGGGTCCTGGCCTCTTTCCCCAGCAGCACAATTGGGTGGAACTGGCCCTTAGAGCGATCTATCAGAGGCCAAAGCAGGAGAGATATTAACCGTTCTTCCTGTGGGGTGATGTAATGCATGTAAACTCTACCGCCACTACCCGGAAAAACCCATTTTCCAACTTAAAGCTGCTGAGTGCCGAAAATGGGCTTACAGACTCATCCACTCACTTATTAAACATGTCCGTGTGCCCCTGGTTCTGAGCACCGGGGTCGCTGAGATGCCCATGCAGGCCTGGCCCCCACCCAAGCTCAGCGCTCTGCCCCCTGCTGGCGGGAGGTCAACATTGCAGGTCATGTTCTCCCCATCACCAAGGAGGCTGTGTGTGTGTGGTAAAGCACACACAATATCTCTGCCCAGGCTGCAAGGCTGCAGGTTGGAGCAGGGCTCAGCGTCAAGAGGAAGACTTGTCTAAGCTGCAGGGAGTGGGAGAGCGAGCTCAGAGGCTTCCCTTGGAGGCCGGCTGGAATTGGGTGTTTTGGGGAGGACTGTGGTGTTGAGAAAGCATTACCATGGTCTCCCATCCCTGGGAGAAAGTATGTGGACAGGGAAATGAGGTCACAAACTTGAAATGGTGAGGAATTCCAACAGCTGGTGAAATAAGAAGGTGTGTCAGAAAGAGAAAGGGCCAAGAACTGGCCTGCGTTCTCCCTGTGGGAGGAGGGGTTACCCTCCCTCCCTCCCTAATACAATGTATTTTCCACATTATGGACAATTTGATAACTTTTGGGGAAAAAAAGTAGGGAAAAAAAAGAACCCCCCCGCCCCGAGATGCTGATAATGGGGGAGGCTATGGTTGTTTGGGGCAGGGGGAATATAGGAAATCTCTGTACCTTCTACTCAATTTTGCCATGAACCTAAAATTAAAAAATAAAGTCTGTTAATTAAAAAAAAAAAACAAAACCCTACATCCATTAGTCTTGTGTGCCATCCATTCATTCACTACTTTTTTTTTTTTACATAGTTGTGATCACACCACCCAGACAAATTCATAACCTCCTTTTGTCATTAAATGTTATACTGAAAGTGTTTGCATGTTATTATGAATTCTTCTGAAACATTATTTTGAATGGCTTAATATTCCATACTATGGGATTTTGATGTATTTGGCTCCTCAGAAAATGCTATGATGAAGATGTTTATGGGTAAGACTTTTCTTTTTTCCTGAGGAAGATTAGCCCTGAGCTAACATCTGCTGCCAATCTTCCTCTACTTTGTATGTGAGCTGCTGCCACAGCATGTCTGCTGATGAGTCGTGTAGGTCCGAGCCCGGGAACCAGGCCCAGGCCACAGAAGCAGAGCGCAGAGAACTTAAACACAAGGCCACGAGGGCTGGCCTGGTAAGGCTTTTTGTTATTCGGACTTATTGCCTTAAGATATATTTGCAGATGTATAATTATTGGATCAAAGAGATGCACATTATTAAGTTCTGTATGCATACATCTCGCCAAATTGCTTCCCGTGCCACCAGCACAGAGCCGGCCTGCCTGATTGACGGCTTCTTTGGCAGCAGCGAGTGTTTGCTTGTCACAGCTCCCTGTTACCAGGAGCTGTAGGAGACGTCCTTGGTTATGACCGAGACCAGGTGTGGCGTGCTGCTTGGGTGACGCAAGTACGGGACAAGGGGAGTGGGCAGGAGTCTTTTCAGCCACACCCAGGGTGGGGCGCCCCTCCTGTTATCAACGGTGGGACAGGCGGAACACGCGTGGGTGAAGGCAGCCGCTGGGAGCTATGAGGCAGAACAGAGGATGCAGGGTGATGTTCAGGGTGGAGCCCCTGGTTTGAATCCCTTCTCTGCAAACTCCTGGCTGTGTGCTTTTGGGCAAGTGTGTTTCCTTTAACACACTTCGAGGCTAAACTTCCTCCAGGCAGAGCTGTTTTGGGAAATGAAAAGGATGACAGCCTGCAGGAGGAATTCAAGTCAGGTGAGTTCCCTTCTTCCTTTGGCTTCATTCCTGAATCCCCCAGGAGCTGGGTCACAGCCTACCACTCATGGCTGATGCGGGCCAGACACAGGGCCCCTCTCAGAGCCGGAAAGGACACGGCTGACCCCCATGGCGAACTCTGCTTGCTGCTGCATGGCTCTGGCTGCCTTTGCCCAAGCCGTGCCTGGCACACCGCACACCCCTTCAGCGTGTTTTGGGGTGAGCATCTGGATGCCAGCTTTCCATCCCTCTTCTTCCTCGTCTTTGCGATGAGATCATGAGATGCAGACTGGTAATTGCTCAGGAAAATAAGGTGTCTTTTTCATCAGGTGCTAAGAGTGCTTTCAGCAGCCTTGAGCTGTGCTGCTGGTGGAAGTGGTCTCCAGCCCATCTCGTGGCCCTTCAAACAGCAGAGGTAAGATTGCTTCTGGGAAATTAGCACCACTGCCCCCCTCCCCCAACCTTGATTGTCTTGGATCGTTTAACACAGGTCAAACCCAGAGACGGGAAATATTGATGTGTCTGCAACACAAATATTGCTGAGACCTGACTGAGACCTTAGGCAAATCACCTTCTCTGAGTGTTGTGCTCAGTTTCTTCACCTGTAGAATGGGGATAGATGGAGGGAAGGGGAGAGAAAGGCACGGCGTTTCTTGTGCTGCATACTTTTCACGTTGTATTTCATTTGATCTTTTCAGAACTCCACGTGGCGGGAGCATCATCTGGGATTAGGATCTGTCCTGCTGCACAGCCCAGGTCCCCTTCCCAGTGCCAACGCACCACACAGAGACTCCCTCCTCATGCTGTGAGCGCCCAGGGACATGGAACATAACCTGGCTTTGTGACCCAGGGCCAGCAACCCAGGGCTTCTTAACTCCCCTGTGCTGAAATTTCTTGGGCTGCAAATGGAGCTGATGGGTTTCAGCCTCGACCTCCAGGCTGACAACACTTGGCTAATGACAAAAGCCCCCTAACGTTGGAAAGATGTGTTCAGAAAGTAGATACTTTCCCGGGCAGTTCATTAAGGCTGCACAGCTGGGACCGTGTGGGGTGGGGTTCTCTCTGCCACTTGCCTCCTGCTCCCCAACCTTGTAGTTCTGTTCCCGATAACATCGCAGGTCAAGCATGTGGCTAAATATAGCCGCTTTCCCAGCTGGGCTGTCAGCAGTGCTGTCCCAGGTTTTTGGACTTAGTGTCAGGCTGCAACTTGACAGCCAGGCTCAGTTATGGGGTAAGGATTCTGCTTTCAGGAGTCCAACCCTCCTCCCCACTCCAATTTTAGGCATAGGGACAGACCCCTCAGAGCCGACTGGAAGGCAGGCGGGGAGTGGGGTGGGGCAGGAGAGGGCCTGGCCCTGTAGACCTGAGTACGACAGCACCTTGTGTCCTCAAGATCAAAGTCTCTGACTCCTGTGCCCTGTGGTCTCGGAAACACCACTGCCTCACAGGAGCTGTAGGGCTGTCCGTATGGCCAGGGTAAGTCACCATCTCACCACCAGCACCATGGGAACTTGAGCAGCCACTGAACCTCTGTGAGCCATAGTGGCCTCATGTGCAAGAAGGAATAATGGTAACTTCATGCTCCATCCTGGCACTCCATTCTCCCTCCTCCCCAGGTGATGATCATTTGTACTCTTCTCTGGATTGTTGGTCTGAGAATTCTCATGGAGGAAAGTTGAGGGCAGAGTGGCACAGCTGGGTCTGGGCAGGGCTGAGGGAGGGGTCTCAGTGGGGGCTCACCCCTGATGGGACAGGTTTCAGGTCCAGGGCTGCTGCCCTGCCCCATCTGAAAACTCTAGAAGCATCATTCTATATTAGTGGCATCCCTGGACCTGTGCAGCCTACACCAGTGCAGCTGAATGCAGTGGCTCTTCCAGGGCCACTTCCCCCCAAGGCCACCTTGGTCCCTTGGAGATACAGGCTGGGTGTGCACAAACTCTTTTCTCATCCCTCTGAGCCCCACAGGCTCCCAGGTCAGGAGGAGGGATTGAAATTAGCTTAGTTGAAGTGATTTATTTTCATTAGTGTCTACTTCCCTGTCCAGGGGTGCAATGCAGTATGCTGTCACAGGCCACATAACGACTTTTCAGTTAAAAACAGACCGCATATATGATGGTGGTCTCATAAGATTAGTACCATATAGCCTAGGTGTGCAGTAGGCCATACCACCAGGTTTGTGTACGTAGACTGTATGATGTTCACACAATGACCAAATAGCTAATAGTGCATTTCTCAGAACTATTCCTGTTGTTAAGCAATGCATGACTGTAGTCAGTTTGCCTGGATTTGAATTCTTCATTTATTCTAGAAGCATTTGTTTTGTAACCCCTGTGGGCCAGGCAATGGGGATATAGCAGTGACCAAGCCAGACAGGGTCTCTGCTTTCATGGAGCTTACATTTGGGGGGTGGGGTGGGGGACTCGAGGTGAGGGCAGAGAGTGGACAGGGCCAGGCCTTGTGGAACACTGAAGCCTGGGGCACAGGGTTTGTATTTTATTCTGTGTTACAGGAAGCCAACAGTGGGTTTAACTGGGGGCCAAGGAGATTTGATGAACAACTTAGAAGTACATCTGTGGCTGCTGTTTGGAAACAGAATGTTGTAGGATGAGACAGGGCAGGGGACCAGTCAGGAGGACACTGTAGGAGTCCTGGTGAGAGGAAGTGTGGCCCAGAGGCTCAGGGAAGGGAGGGAGGAGGTCGTCTGGGGGAGAAATTGGCTCTGAAGGCTTAGATGTAGGGGATGAGCAAGGGGAGGTCCAAGCAGGACTCATGGTGTTGAACGCTCACTCACTGTGCGTGTGCGTGGTCTGTGTAAGCCTGAGGAAGCACGGGCAATAGGCTGGCGTCCACAGCTAACAGGTAGTGACCCCGTCTGTGTGACTGAGTGATGGCTGTGTATTGATGCATTTTAATAATCACAGCTGTCCTATGAGAGAGGAGCTATTGTTATTTAAATAATTTACTCAAGTCACTTGACTAGTTGCCCAGGGATCCTGGCTCCTCCAGAAAATTAGTCTTTGTAGTAGCTGTGGTCTTTTCCTTGCGCCACCAGCTCTAGTAATCAGAGGGAGCTTTGCTCATGCTCCTTGCTGAGGGGTTGGGTACACCATGGAGAATGTGACCTTTGCCCTCCCCTCCAAACGTGGGTTTGCAATCCCCTTATGAGTTTGCAGAAAGCTAAAGGAACTATCCCAACTCCCTGTCCCTTAGACAGGAGATGAGCCTTACCCTGGAGAAGGCCTCCCAGGGGGCAAGGCTCGCCTGCCGAGGGTCCCACAGAAAGATCTGGAGTCCCTGACCCCGGAGATCCCAGCAATATCCTTGAGTCTGTTTGGAAGTTTCTGCAGAACAAGAGGGCTCTCTTTCAAGTGGCCCCATCCAGATGTACACATGCAGTGGCCCTTCCAATTGCTAGCCAGCAGGGAGGGCCTGTGAGGTCAGTCAGTCAGGCATGGCCACACTGGTCAGAGTCACACGCTGGCAGGAGAGGAGAGAGGTGCACGAGATGACAACCCGGGCCTCTGAGCCCCCAGGCCCTGTCCTTTATCTGACATTGAAACTTCGCCCTGGTCATCTTTGCATGGAACACTGGGCCAGTTCCTGGTCATAAAGGCCTGCTCTTCAAAGTACAGCTCAGAGCCTCGGCATGAACTGCCCACGTGTACATGTGCACGCACACGCTAAGCATTGGTAGGTGTGTGGAAGCATTTGTGGCTCTCCTGTGGACGGTGAGCGTGGGCATAAAGAGGATGGCATTTGGGGCATTCTTGGCAGAGAACGAGATGGTGCCACTGAGATCCTGGTCAGCGGGGAGAAGGGTGTTTCCTCAGAGCTGAACTGGGCACCGTGCACCTGTGAACTAGGTACCATGACCTCCGCCTTCCAGAGCGGGAAACAGGCCCCGGCTCACAGCAGTGCTCACGGCAGGGCTAAGCGTGCACCCCGCTCCCGTGCCAGCCTCTCGCCGTTACCCCTTGGCTCCTGCATGGCCATCCATTGTGTTAATTGAGTGCTTCAACAGCGTTTGAAGGCCGGGTTTGTACTTGAATATATTGCCACATTAATAACTTTGGGACATTTCAGGCAGCGTCGATATAGTAAATTAGCACACGATGGGCCATATATTCAGGGCAGAGAGCTGAAGTACCATTTTATTACATGTGCCATGGAATTAAAGGCTTAATTTTCTTTTAAAATATGGCGATGCATCATTTCCCGCAGCCAGGTAGAAACAGTTAGCAGAAATGATTTATCCTTCATTCCATTTAAACATAGGGAACTGGCATCCCAGGATCTTGCTCTCTGTTATTTATCTCTGCCTAGAGGGCACTTGAGATGAATCTGCCATTCTGACTTGAAGGACACGGCCAAGCCCTGGGTGTGGTCAGGAAAGCGAGGCGAGGACAGAGCAGCGGGTGGCTGTCTATGGGTTAGGGGAGTGTGGCTTCTGAGCAAGTCTCAGAGGCAGGCAGGCTGCGTCCCACCCAGGCTTGGCCACAGGCTGGCTCTGTGGTCAGACAATCACCTCTCGGAGCCTGGTTTTCTCCCCTACAAAAAGGAATAACACCTTTTTTGTAGGGGCTGCTGTCAGGATATCGTGAGATTACAGGTGGAAAGAAAGGGGGCCTCCAGTGAGCCTTGCACAATTATGGGATAGTGACAGGCAGAAATTTTTAGAACAGCTCCTTTATTTTTTGATAAGAAAAGTAATACTCATTGAGAAAAATTTGGAAAATATAGAAAATAACAAAGGAGAAAATAAACAACATGGTATCCTACAGCCCAGAGATGGTCAATGTTATTTTTCCTTTTTTTGGCATACTTTTAAAAACAAAATTAGATTCCTATACCTTTATAATTTAATATTCTGGTATTCTGTTTTTCCGGCTCGATATTATAATGTGAACATCTACCTCATTCTTAACGATTGTCTGCAAACCCCTTTGCATGGCTGCGTACTATCCCTTCATATAAACGCACAGGACCCTGTTGTTGGATCTTTACGTTCTTTCTTTTATGAAGCTTCTTTTTTAGTCCTTTGCAACTTATAACTGTAAAGGGTAGATATTATTAACTTGCTTTATAGGCCACTGTACTAGTTTCCTGTGGCTGATGTAAAAAATTACCACTAACCGAGGACGTTAATTCGACATAAGTTTATTCTCTCACAGTTCTGGAGGCCAGAATTCCGAGTTCAAGGTGTCAGCAGAGCTGAGTTGCCTGCGAAGGCTCTCCTGGAGAAACTTCCTCGCCTCCTGCAGCTTCTGGGGGCTCCAGGTGTTTCTTGGCTTGTGGCCCCATTACCCTAGTATCTACTTCCATCTTCATGGCCTTCTCCTCTCTGTATGTCTCTCTCCTCTAAGTGCCTCTTATAAGGACACTTTGTCACTGGATTTAGGGCCCATTTGGATAATTAGGATGATCTCCTCATCTCTAGATCCTTGACTTAGTTATATCTGCAAAGACCCTCCAAATAAAGTTATATTCACAAGTCCTGGCGTTTAGGATGGAAACGTATCTTTTCGGGGGCCGCCATTCAGCCCACTGCAGCCAGGAAACTAAAGGGCTTAAAAAAGTCCAGCCCTTTCTATAGAGTCACAAGGCTTTAGGTAGCAGAGCTAGGATTCTAACCCAGGCATTTGGCCTAAGCACATTTAATTTGCCTGCACATCTTTTTATATACATGAGAGTCATCTTCTAAAATTGTTGCTTTAATGAACTCTTTGTCACATGACACTTGCTCGCTCCTGTCTGTCCTTCCCAGGCCTGGTCCCCCTTGAAGGCAGGCACTACGGACCTCATCCTCAGGCCCATCCCTACCCATGGGCAGGGTCTGCCTGGACACCTGCCCACCCAGCTGCAGTCTCCCCACCCTCCTGTGGGTGCCTGGGCTTTAGCATCAATTCTAGCAGGAGCCAACACTCACAGTATGGTGGGCATGAGCCCCCCCGCCCGGGATTCCTGCTGTCCCCACCTACCATCCATCCCATCGGAGCCCTCAGGTGTCAGCAGCGCCGCCTGGATCCGTACCGCCTTCCCCAGCCTTGCCCTGGCTGCTTGTGGGCTCCTCTCTTGTCCCAAGGAGACCACTGAGCACGTCTGCCCTGCCTCCTCACTGAGGTGTATGTGGGGCACAACCCCCGTCGCCCCCTCCCCAGGCACTGTGAGCTCCGCATGTGGCCAGAACTGCTGAGAGGCTCAAGTGAGCTTCTTAAGAGTGGCGTTGCCGTTCCACTGCTTTGCAAAGCTGACTATTACATGCGGACAGTTTGTGGGATTCCCGAGGCTCGGATAAGGAGCTAGAGGAGGTGCCTCGGAGAAAGCCTGGCTAGCTGACTCAACCCATTTCCCGCTGTGGGCCTGAGTGTTCATCCTTGTAACCCCAGGTTATTCTTAGCTCACATTGCTTTAGGGCTGTCCACGCCTGTAACCAGCTCTGGGTTCAAATCCTGCCTCTATCCTTCCTGGCAGGGCCTGTGCTGTAGTCAGCAATATGGTAGGTCAGAAGGAAGATGGCTCAACCCCAGGATCCTGCCGCCTGGGTTTCTACTCCCTGGCAGCGGCCCTGTGGCGCCCTGGCACCCACAGACGAGGGGTGAGTTCGGGTGTGACACAGAAGATGGCTGCAAACACCCTGTGGGTAGAGTGGGGGGAAGCTCTCAAACTTGAGCAGCGTCAGAGTCACGGGGAGGAGGCTTGTGTAAACTCAGATCCGGGGTAGGGCCTGAGCAAGTGCCTCTCCAGCAGGGTTCCAGGTGCTCGAGTCTGGCCGACGCCACGGGAACTGCCGAGGGGGATCAGGGCTGCTCAGAGTGGGCGCTCTGGAAGTGCATTCTCTTCCTGTCCCAAACCCCTGCTGGCTGGCAGGGTTCTGAGCCTCCACGGACCTCAGGGGTGAGCTGGCGCACGTTCCCAGCCCAGGCTGACAGGCTTCCTCAGCATCCAGGGCCTGGGTTCTGGCCGGGGACCACGGGCCATTGTCTACTGGCCAGCGCTGAGCCGCAGCACCGAGCCACATCTCGCGTGGCTTGCTGCAGCCCCGGCTGTGCCCTCACAGTCAGGGCGGGCCCTCCCGCAGGCTGTTCTCCCACAGCCGGTCTCCCACACAGCCTGGCAGGGCTGGAAGAGCATTTCCAGAGAGCCTCTGGAGGAGCTGAGGGAGATGATGCTGAAGGTGACGGACACCCACACGGGCGTGTGGGAAGCGCTGTGTTCAGCCATTCATGAAGGTGGAGCTCCTCCTTCCCAGCTGGATGCGGGGGGGGGGGGCGGGGGGCACGGCCCTCCCTCCGCCTTCCGCTTGACCTGCTGTGGAGACGTACGTGTGTTATGTTAGAGTGGATGAGTGTGCGTGCACGTGAGTCTGTGTGTGTGTGTGTGTGTGTTGGGGAGAGCCCTGTTGGCTCAGTGTTGGTGCAGGGCGGGGGAGGTGCTGGCTCCTGGGGCTTGGAGGGAGGGGGTACTGGGATGGGCCCCCAACTGGACGGTGGAGCTCTTCTCTGGGATGTTTGAAGATGAGGGCATGGTGTCTGTTTCTCCAGTCTCAAAGTTGTAAGAAAAATCCAGGCTCCAAACCTACGCGTTCTTGGAGCCCCTCCCGTACCGCAGGCCGAGGGGCAGTGTCCACATCCACACAATTGCCCTGCTTTGGGTGGGAGCAGAAGTTCTCCGAGCTGCCCGTCAAGGAGACCGAGTGCCTGGTGCGTGATGTCTGGGAGGGGCAGGAGCAAGGGGGGCCGCTGGGAGGCTGTAAAACAGCGTGGTAGGTACAGCGAGGGCCTGACGCAAAGCAGCAGAGGGCCCTCACAGGGAAGCGGCCAGAGGTCCAGTAGCAGGTCTTGACAACCAAGTGGACGTGGCGGCAGAAGACGAGCAGCTGACCGCACACCCGGATGCTCAGAGAGTCAGGGGGATGGTGGGTTATGCGTGTGTGTTGGGGGGTCAGGAGGAGGATCAAGTTCAGTTCTGCCTCAGTGGGATGACGCTCCCCGGGCAGAGGAGTGACGGCATCTCCCACAGGCCCTGGAGAGACTGTGCCGTGTCGACACTTACTGCCCTCTTTGCTCTTCCTCTTGGGAGTGAGAGCCCTCTGGTGCGCCCCTGCTGGGACTGTCCGCCCTATGCGTCTTCAGGTCTCCTGGGTCTCAGGCCCTCCCTGAGCCAGCTTGCCGCTTGTCTGGGGCCTGAGCCACACCCCTGAACTCATGCAAAGTGGGGCCCAGGGCAAACGGAGGGGGAGGGGCCTCCCTTTAACTGAGCACTTACTGTATGGCAGAAGTCAGGCCAGGTGATTAATGATCAACGTACTGTCACTCTGAGACTTAGATATAATTACACCCATGTTAAACACGAAGAAACTGAAAGGAAAAAGTGACTTGTCAAAGGCCACATAGCAGCATGGTTCTGTCCTTTATGCATAGATAATCCCTACCATATGCAGATTCTGCATCTGCTCCTGCATGACCTGAACCCTGAGAAGGTCACAGCCAGACTTCTGCGGGAAAGATAGGGCTTGACAAGTGAGGGAGAAAGATAAGGTCTGGTTTCAGACTTGGAGTCCAGGTACCCTGGCCACGACGAGCTGGGCCAGAGCCCAGAGTCAGGAGGGAGGGTGGAGGGGGTCTGTGGGCTGCGTGAGTGTCCCCAGCAGACAGAGGCCAGCCCTGAGTGCACAGTGCTGTGCTGAGCGTTCCATGTGACCGGGTGCACAGCTGGGTGACCTGGGCCCCTGCAGCTCCAGCAGACTTTCTCAAGGAAAAAGTTAAACAGAACAGAAGATATCGGAAGGCCGGGAAATGAGCCCAGGTTCTGTGGATGGGGATTGGTGCCTCGGTCACACAGACTGTCCCATCTAACCTCTGCAGCAGCTCGCTGAAGTAGGCCATATCATTTCCATTTTACAGAGGAGGAAATGAGGCTCAGAGAGGTTGAATGACTCACCCAGGGTCACAGAACAAGACGGGGATGGAGCTGGGCATCAAGGCTTACTAAAGCTTATGCCTTCTGAACCGAAACTGGGGAAAGCGTGCCTCCGTTCTTCTTCCTGCTACAGCTACTCAGTCAGAAATTTACTCCTACAGAGAGAAGTGCAGAAAGAGGTACGAGACTCAGAGACGTGATGCGTCGCAGATGTGAAGGAGGCAGGCCTCCTGGCTGGGTCATAGGCTACTCCTGCAGGGGAGGAAAGCCTTCTGCTAGCTCCTAGGGCTCCTGGTGCAGGAGCAGGGCATCTCCCAGGCACAGGCCTGCAGGGGGGCCGGGTAAGGAAGCATGTGTACCGTGACTTCCTCTGGACAGCTCTGCCCAGCATCAGATGGGCTGAGAGTGGACCTTGGTCCAACTCAGCCGCTAATCAGCAGAGTGTCTGTCCACCCACATCCCTGGCACTGTCACACAGCTTCCTGCCCTCCATGGGACAGCCTGGGGCTGAGACGCCTCCCAGTACGTCCCTCCAACAGGGCCCTGGTGAGAGAGTGGTCTTTACAGTGAGAAGCACAGCGGGGCTTAGAGGCCCATTCACCGTGACAGCATCCCCCTCGAGGCGGCAGGAGCGTGGAGGGCACAGCTGCCCACAGACAGGATGCAGGGTGCCTGCCCTGGGCACTCACACTTCCTTCCTCGGAGCAGCAATGAGGCAGTGGGAGAGAATCCACTCCCACCTGGCCGGGCCTGCCCTTCACCCGGGACACCAGATCTGACTTGGGAGCCAGCTGGACATTCCTGCGTTCGGCTGTTCAGACATGGACCAGGGCCCCACTGCTCAGCGAGGCCTTGGGTGCCCCTGCTTCCTCTCAGAGCGTGCTGCTCTTCTCTGCAACGCCCCCTGTCTCGACCTTGGTGAAGCCTCGGCCGACCTTGCACCCACCCTCTGGCTCTATTCGTTTATAAATAGGCCCATTTCTCATCTTGCTGCAGCTCAGAGCTCCACGCCCAAGAGGCAGATGCAACCTCGGGATTCCCTTTCCGGCCAAGGGCAGAGCAGGACCCGATGGGCTCATAGGCCTGAGGGATGAGATCACAATTTCTCCTGCAAATAGCAACTCGCTGTGGACAATCAGACACACGACTGCGCTTGTGTGTTCCTCTCCTGCAGCTGCCCTAACAAATACACCCAGGGCGGCTTAGAACAACAGAAGTTTATCCTCTCATGGTCCGGAGGCCAGAAGTCCGAAATCAAGGTGTTGGCATGGGCACTCTCCTTCTGAAGGTTCTAGGGGAGGAGACTACCTTGACTCTTCTAGCTCCTAGCAGCCCCATTCGTTCCCTGACTTGTGGACACCTCACTCCAGTCCCTGCTTCTGTGGTCACATCACCTTCTCCTCTTCTGTCTGTCTCAGATGTCCCTTTCTCTTAGAAAAGGACCCTTGTCATTGGATTTAGGGCCCACCAGGATACTCCAGGAAGATGTCCTCATCACAGGATCCTTAATTCTATCTGCAGAGACCTTTTTCCTAAATAAGGTCACATTCAGAAGGTCTAGGGATTAGGACATGGACATATCTTTTGGGGGCCACCATTCATCCCAGCTTGTCACAAATGAAATTTCCTGAGATGGTCCTTGACAGGTGGGTCAAATGAGGAGGCCCACGAGAAGGGTTTGCTACAGAAGGATGCTAACATGCGGGGGGCCTGCTGCTGTGCTGTCTAGGGCACCCCCGGGTAAATCCTGCTGGGTCTGAAGGCGACTCTGGACTAACACTGGCTAAGCCGAGGGCTCGGGAGGAGGCCGTGCGTCGTCTCCGGCTCCGCGGCAGCTGAGTTTGTGGGTCAGCTGCCCAGTGATCGACTAGCTTAGTGAATTGTCAATAGATCCGGTTGAGCTAGGACAGCTGGAGTAAGCAGACCACACATGGGCGCCTGTTATTTTGGCTTTTGCGGTGACGTGATTTGTAGCTTGGCGCTTGGCCACTGCGACACTGGCAAAGCCTGGTCAGCTGTCACCGTGTCATGCTCTTTGCCCAGTGGAATGACCTGAAGGTAATTTCATGGAGCATGGAAAGAACACAGGCTCGGGGGTCACACAGCCCCCCTGGGTCCGTCCCTTCCTTCACGCGCTGCCCGTGGGAACTTCTCAAGGCTCAGACTGTTTTTTCCCGGGTAAAATGAGGACGGACAAACCCACCTTGAAGCATTGTAATTACGAAGCTGGATCTGTCCAGGTCCTGGCACATAGCAGGCACTCATTAAATGATTGTTTCGATTTCAGGATGGGAGGACCACCATCCACAGAAGCCTGGATCTTTCCACTGCCTCTTCTGTCCCCTCTCCCTCTCTCCAAGTCCTACCATGTCCTGGCCTCTTCCTTAGGTCTCCTGGTTTGGGCCACATCTTCACTCCCCTGACCCAGCTTGCTGACCACTCTCTGCCTCAGGCTGCCACTCTGGGCCCACTTGACACAGCAGCCAATGCCAGTGACAGCCCTGGTTTGGTCACCTTCCCTGCTTAAACGTGTGATGATTTCTCACCCCTGCTCACCTGAGTCCCTCAGAATCAGCCCCACCCATGTGGCAGCCTGAGGTGTCACTGCTCCTCTTTCACGCCGCACATCCCAGCGCCAGGAGCCCTGCTCAGAGCTGCTGTCTCCTCCCCACTTCCTCGCTTTCTCAAGCCACCCTTCTTCTCCCATCCCTCCTTTCTCCCTCCTCTCTCTTCTCTCTTCTCTTCGTTCTTCCTCCCTCTCTCATTCTGCTCTTTATCTCTTCTCTCCTTGTTCCCTCCCCTCCCATCCCCCCTCCTCTCCCCTCCCCCTGCCCACTGTCCCCATTGCCCTTCCCTGTGTTCCCGTGGCACCGTGCACTTCCTACAACCACACTGCGCTGAGCCTCTTGATGGGCTGAGCACTGTGCTAGCTTCTGGCACTTTGCAGTGAACACAGCACTGGCAGCCTGCTCTCCTATGGGACGTGGAAGGTCCTGGTCCAGGGCCCAGGCTCTGGAGCCAGAATGTCTGGGGTTCAACTGCTGTGTGACCTTGGACAAATCGCGTCACCTCTCTGGGCCTGGTTTTCCTCAGCTATGGAGTTTCTGTGTCTTCGAGTTGCTGTGAGTGAATCCACAGAGCCCTGAGGACAGTAGTGTGTGTTAGTCCGTGTAAGTGTGAGCTCTTTCTGTCACAGAGTTTACAGCTTTGGGGACATCGGACAAGACGAGCAGTGTCTTCTGCGCCATCTGTATATCCTCTTAGGTAAAATATCCGGTCATGTCTTTTGTCCATTTACTAATCAGATTATTTGCTTTTTGTTTATTTCTTTATTTTTTACTGAGTTTCGAAAGTTCTTCACAGTTCTTTATTTTTCCATTTTCTATTTTTTTATATTTCTACCTTCTTTGAAAGTTCTTTGGCATTTGTGAGATATGTAGTTTGCAAATATTTTCTCCCAGTCTTTTCATCCTCTTAGCAAGGTCTTTTGCAGGGCAAAAGTTCTTAATTTTGATGCAGCTCAATTTTTATTTTTTTCCTTTTATGGATAGTGTTTTTGGTGTCAAGTCTAAGAGTCCATTGCCTGGCTCTAGATCCCAATGATTTTCTCCTATTTTTATAGTTTTAGGTTTAACTTTTAAGTCTGTGATCCATTTTGTGTTAATTTTTGTGTAGGATGTGAGACTTAGGTTGAGGTTCATTTATGTTTTGCTTATTGTTGTCTAGTTGCTGCAGCACCATCTGTTGTAAAGGCTATCCTTCCTCGACCGAAGTGCTTTTGTACTTTCGTCAAAATCAATTGACATTTTTATGGGCTGAATTGTGCCCCTCCAAAGTTCACATATTGAAGTCCTAACCCCTAGAATCTCAGAATGTGACTATATTTGCAGATAGGGTCTTTAAAGAGAGGTCCTTAAAGATAGGGTCTTTAAAATGAGGTCTTTAGGGTGGGTCCTAATCCAGTATGACTGGTGTCCTCATAAGAAGAGGAAATTAGGATACAGACACACACACAGGGAAAACCATGTGAAAACAGAGGGAGAAGGCAGCCACCTACAAGCCAAGGAGAGAGGCCTCAGAGAAAATTAAATCTGTAGACACCTTGATCTCAGACTTCTAGCCTCCAGAATTGTGAGACAATAAATTTCTGTTGTTTAAGCCGCTCAGTCTGTGGTACTTTGAATGGCAGCCTTAGCAAGTTAATACAGGTATGTATGTGTGGGTCCTTTTCTGGGTTGTTTACTCTGTTCCACTGTTTTATGTGTCTGTCCCTCCACGAATGCCACACTGACTGGGTTGTTGTAGCTTTCCAGTAAGCCTTAATATTAAGTAGAGTTATTACTCCCATTTTATTCTTGTTTTTCTATTTATTTATTTTGCTGAGGAAGATTCGCCCTGAGCTAAAATCGTGTCAATCTTCCTGTATTTTGTATGTTTGTCACCACCACAGCATGGCTGACGAGTGGTGTATGTCCATGCCTGGGATCCGAACCCATGAACCTGGGCCGCTGAAGCGGAGTATGCTGAACTTAACCACTATGCCACAGGGCTGGCCTCTATTCTTGTGTTTCTTTATTGTTTAAGTTATTTGTGGGTTTGTGCTTTTCAATATAAATTTTAGAACAACCTTGTCTATGTCTACAAAAAGACATTGCTGGAATTTTTATAGGAATTGCATTAAACCTATAAATTAATTTGGGAAAAAATGACATCTTTACTATGTTGAGTCTTCCAATCCATGAACATGGTATGTCTCCCTTATTTAGATCTTCTTCTTTTTTTTTTTTGTGAGGAAGATTAGCCCTGAGCTAATGTCTGTTGCCAATCCTCCTCTTTTTGCTGAGGATGAGTGGCCCTGGGCTAACATCTGTGCCCATCTTCCTCTACTTTATATGTGGGACGCCTGCCACAGCATGGCTCGATAAGCAATGTGTAGGTCTGCACCTGGGACCTGAACCCGTGAACCCCGGGCCACTGAAGTGGAGCATGCGAACTTAACCTCTATGCCATCAGACTGGCCCCTAGATCTTCTTTTGATTTCTTTCCTCAGCATTTTATAATTTTCAGCATATAGATCCTGTATATGCTTTGTCAAGTTTATATCAAATGTTTCATTTTCTTTGGAGCAATTGTCAATGGTATTGTGTTTTTAATTTTGGTTTCAAAACGTTTATTTGTGAATGTAAAAATGCAATTTATTTTTGTGTATTGGTCTTATATTCCGCAACCTTGCTGAACCACTTATTAGTTCTAGAAGTTTTTTTTGTGTGTAGAAAATCATATCATCTGCAAATAGGGACAGTTTTATTTCTTCATTTCCAATCTGTATGCCTTTTGTTTTTTGTTCTTACCTTATTGTAATGGCTAGAACTTCTGGTACTGTGTTGAAGAAGAGTGGTGAGAGCAGATATCCTTCCCTTTTTCCCAGCATTAAGGGTGGAGAAATATTCAATTTTTTGCTATTAAGTATGGTAATAACTGTAGGCTTTTTGTAAGTGCTCTTTGCCCTGTTGAGGTGGTTCCCTTCTATTCCTAACTTACTGGGAGTTTTTTTTATTGTTATTGTTATTATTATCATCATAGAAGGGTGTTGGATTTTGGCAAATGTTATTCCTGTGTGAATTGATATGATAATATGATTTTCCTTCTTTATCCTGTTGATATGGTGGATTACATTGATTGATTTTTAAGTGTTGAATAAACATTGCATTTCTAAAATAAAGCCTGCTTGGTCATGGTGTAATTTGTTTTTATACATTATTGAAATAGATTTGCTAATGTTTTGTTGAGAGTTTTTGCCTCTGAGTTCATGAAAGTTATTTGTCTGTAGTTCTCTTTTCTTGTGATATCTTTGCTGGGTTTGGTATCAAGGTAATACTGGTCTCATAAAATAAGTTGGAGATGGTTCTCTCTTTTACTTTTTTGCTGAGATTGTATAAAACTGATATAATTCTTTAGATATTTGGCAAAATTCTCCAGTGAAGACATTGGGCCTGGAGATTTATTTTTTTTGGAATTTTAACTAGAAATTTAATTTGTTAATGGTTATGGGACTAGTCAGGTTATCTATCTTATCTTGGTTGAGTTCTATAGTAGTGATTTTTTGAGAACTTGGTCCATTTCTTCTTAGTTGTTGAGTCCATGAGTGTGAAGTTATTTGTAGCATTCCTTTATTATTTTTTTAATGGCTGCAGGATCTGTAGTGAAATTTCTTGTTTCCTTCCTGCATTGGTGATTTGTATCTCTTCTCTCTCTCTCTCTCTTTTTTTTTTTGGTGAGGATATCAGCCCTGTGCTAACATCTGCCAATCCTCCTCTTTTTTTGCTGAGGAAGACTGGCCCTGGGCTAACATCCGTGCCCATCTTCCTCCACTTTATATGGGACACCGCCACAGCATGGCTTGCCAAGCAGTTCATCGGTGCGTTCCTGGGATCTGAACCAGCAAATCCTGGGTTGCCACAGCGGAGCATGTGCACTTAACCACTTGTGCCACCGGGCCGGCCCCTATGTCTTCTCTCTTTTTATCTTTATTAGTCTTGTTACAGGCTTACCAATTTTATTGATTTTTTTTTAAGAAGTAGGTTTTTGGTTTCATTAACTTTCTCTATTGTTTTCCTCTTTCAATTTCATTGATTTCTGCTCTTTTTTTTTTTTATCATTTCCTTCCTTCTACTAGCTTTGGGTTTATTTTCTTTTTCTTTTTCTATCTTCTTGAGGGAAGACATACATTATTGATTTGGGACTTTTCCTCTTTTCTGGTATAATCATTTAGTGCTGTAAATTTTTCTGCAGGATAGTTTCATTAGATATAGAATTTGAGGTTGACAGTCCTTGTCTTTCAACACGTGAAAATGCTGTGCCACTTCCTCCCAAACTCCATATTTTCATATGAGAAATCTGCTGTCATTTGAATTGGTGTTTCCCTATAATAAAAGTGTCATTTCTCTCTGGTTCTAAGATTTTTTTCTTTATTTTTAATTTTCAGAAGTTTATTTATAGTGTATCTTGGTTTGGATTTCTTTTGTTTTGTCCTATTTGGAGTGTGCTCAGCTTTTTGAGTCTTTCAGTTTATGTTTTTCACCAAATTTGGGAAGCTTTCTGCTATGATTTCTTTGAAAACTTTTCAGCCTCACGTTCTTTCTGTTCTTCTTCTGAGACACCAATGATGCAAATGTTAGATCTTCTGTTATTGTCCAACAGGTCCTGAGATTTGCTGGTTGATTCTATCGTTTGACTGGAGTGTGTGCTCAAGTAACACATAAGAAAGAGTGTGAGGCAAGTACACTTTCCAAATCTTGACATCCATAAAAAATGTCTTTATTCTTCTGTCACATTTCACTGTTTGTATGAACACGAAATTTCAGGTTGAAAATAAATTTTTTCTATCAGAATTTTTTTAATTGATGTTTTAATAGTTTTTAACATTGTGAAATTTTGGGTTGTACATTTTTGTTTGTCCATCACCATATATATGTCTCCCTTCACCCCTTGTGCCCACCCCCCACCCCCACTGCCCCTGGTAACCACAATACAGTTTTCTCTGTCCATGTGTTGGTTTACATTCCACATATGAGTGAGATCATACAGTGTTTGTCTTTCTCTTTCTGGCTTACTTCACTTAACATAATACCCTCCAGGCCCACCCATGTTGTTGCAAAGTGGACAATTTTGTCTTTTTTTATGGCTGAGTAGTATTCCATTGTATATATATACCACGTTTTCTTGATCCAATCGTCAGTCGAGGGACACTTAGGTTGCTTCCACTTCTTGGCTATAGTGAATAATGCTGCAATGAACATAGGGGTGCATAAGCCTCTTTGGATTGTTGATTTCAGGTGTGTTGGATAGATTCCCAGTAGTGGGATGGCTGGATCATAGGGCATCTCTATTTTTAATTTTTTGAGGAATCTCCATACAGTTTTCCATAGAGGCTGCACCAGTTTGCATTCCCACCAGCTGTGTATGAGGGTTCCTGTTTCTCCACATCCTCTCCAACATTTGTTGTTTTTTGTCTTGGTGATTATAGCCATTCTAAGGGGTGTGAGGTGATATTTTAGTGTTGTTTTGATTTGCATTTCCCTGATGATTAATGATGTTGAACATCTTTTCGTGTGCCTATTGGCCATCTGTATATCTTCTTTGGAGAAGTGTCTGTTCATTTCCTCTGCCCATTTTTTGATCGGGTTGTTTGTTTTTTTGTCGTTCAGTTATGTGAGTTCTTAATATATTATGGAGATCAACCCCTTGTCAGGTGTATGTGTTGCAAATATTCTCTCCCAGCTAGTGGGTTGTCTGTTCATCTTGATTCTGGTTTCGTTTGTCTTGTAGAAGCTCTTTAATCTGATAAAGTCCCACTTGTTTATTTTTTCTTTAGTTTCCCTAGTCTGGGTAGGCATGTCATCCTAAAAGATTCCTTTATGACCAATATCAAATAATGTGTTGCCTATATTTTCTTCTATGAGTTTTATAGTTTCAGGTCTCACCTTCAGGTTTTTGATCCATTTTGAGTTAATTTTTGTGAATGGCAATAGCAGATGGTCCACTTTCATTCTTTTGCGTGTGGCTGTCCAGTTTTCCCAACACCATTTATTGAAAAGACTTTCCTTTCTCCATTGTATGTTCTTAGCTCCTTTGTCGAAAATTAGCTGTCCGTATATGTGTGGTTTTATTTCTGGGCTTTCAATTCTGTTCCATTGATCTGTGTGTCTGTTTTTGTACCAGTACCATGCTGTTTTGATTACTATTGCTTTGTAGTATGTTTTGAAGTCAGGGATTGTGATGCCTCCTGCTTTGTTCTTTTTTCTTAGGATCTATCAGAATTTTTAAGGCATTGCTTCATAATCTTTTAGCACCCAGTGTGGTTGACGCATGGTCAAAAGCATGGATGGTTTTCCTTCCTTCAAAGGTGACTTAATTTTGCTTCTCCTTTCTGAAGGTACCCTCATTTATCCTTATGCCAAAACCACATAGCATTGATTACTATAGCTTCATAGTAAGTCATGAAATCTGGTAGTGTAAGTCCTTAAACTTTGTTCTTTTTTTCCTCAAGATTGGCCTGGCTACTCTAGGTCTTTGCATTTCTACGTAAATTTAGAATCATTTGTCAATTCCCACACAAAAAAAAATCTCTTGGGATTTTACTTGGAATTGAAATAAATGTATAAAACAATTAGGAGAGAATTGATATATTAAAAAGGTTGAGACTTTCCATCAAGTAACAAGGCATGTCTCTTTATTTATCAGGTTGTCTTCTATTTCCTTCACAAATATTTAAGAGTTTTTAAAAAATATAGGTCTCATATATTTCGTGTTAAGTTAATTTATAAATATTTTATAGTTGTGGTTTTGCATGGAGATCTTTATCCTTTTCCATTTTCTGACTGATTGTTGAGATCTCACCAGGGCACTGGGCCCTTTTGAAGTCCTGGGCAGGGAAATAGGTCTCAGGGGGACCTCCGGGACCAAGGCTGCCCTTTGTCAGTGGAGCTGATAGCACTTATGACTTTCGAGAGGTTGTGAGCAGGAAAAGGACATGGTCTAATCTAAGTTTAGGGAATGGTCTTCTGGCTATAGTGTGTGTGTTCTGGGGCATGGGGGACGGGGCCATGCCAGAGGCAAGGACACTGTTTTGGAGACCACTGTCGCAGGAGTGGTCCTGCCTGGATGACTTTGTAGTGGGGGGCCGGGCCTCTCCCTAAGGAAGCCAGGTCAGTGATCCTGACTGAAGCTGCTCCCCCAGCTGTGGGCACTAAAGGCCTTCTCTTTCTAAGTGCTGGAAGAACAGGCAGAGTTCCTTCCCTACTAGAAAACAGACTCTGGAATGGTTTGCTCTCCATCCCCAGTGTGAGCCTCTGTGACTATCTCCTTTCCTTGCCCCCGTCTGTGTGGCCAGTTTGCCTCCCTTGCTCCTGATTTCCTCTCCAGTTGCCTGCTGGAACCCAGTCACATCTGCTGTATCTCTGAGCGTGGACCCTCACCACAGGCTCAGCACTGCTGCTCCACAGAGCATGGCTGGTGGGTGCTGATGCTGGCCCTGCTGATCTTGAGTTCATCATGTGTCCTTGGACTTTGGGCTGAGGCTGCTGGCCTTTCTTTGGAGAGGTCCACTGCGAGACTTAACTCAGTGTCTATCAGTCATCACCCAGCAGTTCCACTCAAATCCAAGTCTCTGCCTGGAAGGACAATGTACCTAAAATCCAGCAGGTTCTCATATAAATCCAAATCACTTTCCACTGAGGCTGGGCGAGAGAACTTCTGGAAGCAGGAGCCATATAGTTCCATTGCATGACAGTTTTCTGTTGCTTTTCTCTTCCGTTGGAGAGGCAGAGAAAATAAAGAGCCAGTGGAGTCTACCAGCAAATGCCTAATTGGTCTGCCATGCAGCCAAACCTGCCCTCAACACAAACCGACTCAAAGAGGTAGCAACGTTTAATCATTTTCCACGTTCACTAAGGAAAATAGTGCTGCCTCTGGCTGAGTAGTCCAAAGTGCCCAACAAATGAATTCTGAGTCCCAGGTGAGACCCTTAGATCTGGAAGGTCTTGGATCAACTAATGACACACCTTGTGCAAATTTTAAACCTCCCAATAATGTGCGTGCATGTGGCCTAATGGAACTACAGAGATTTTAGGATTGGTACATATATTAGTCACTGTAATTAAAATCCTGGAGTTATATTATATGTTATTTGTTTGGCAGTTTGTGAGGTGTTTAATGCTCCCAGTTTCAAAATTATTAAAGCTACTGTCCCTGGGCTGGCCAAAGTGATAAGCAAAGTAAGAATATGATCATATTCCCTCTTGATGGGGCAGGCAGGGAGGAGGATGCGTGTGGGATTTTCTTATAAAGAGACCAAATACCAAATAAAACAATTCCATCTGTGCAACAGGAAAGTTGAAATGGTTTGTTAGGATCATTAATATTGCAATGAAAACTAATTAAACCTGGAGCTAGAAGGAGTTCATTAGTGGTTTGGAGCTGAGGATTCTGCTTCTGCAGAATCGGTTACAGCACTTGGGAACTTGGAAAGTCATCAGCTGGGCTGGGGGTCACGCGGCTTTCTCCTTTCTGTGGCCTCTGGAATTGGGCTTGCACTGACCATAGGCACTTAGCGGACACCAGCCCAGACATTTCCATGGAGTACCTGAAGTACCTTGGGCCCCTGTCCCCAGAGGGGACCTGGACAATGACACACCTGTGTCTGGGTGGGCTGCCCCTTGCAGGCTACTGAAAATGGGCTTTCGAAGATAAGGAAGGGGTGGAATTGGGGGTTTTCTTTCCAAGCAATGAGAGAGCTTTTCGCATTGCATTGACTCACTTCAAACTACTAGAAATAAAAGTAACCCATGGCTTTGACAGTAGTTTTGTACTACCAAAGTACTTCCATACACTTTGCATTTGCTCTTCTCAACCGTCCTCACAACATTGCTTTATCATTTTCCCCCCAAGGTGGTTGTCTGAGAGAGGGAGGGTTGTTTTGTTGCTGGTTGGGTTTCCCAGGCAGCAGACTCTGAGATGGGGCTTAGCGGGCAGGAGGTCTATTAAGGAAGGCTATTGGGACCAATCCCTGTAAGAGGGGGTGTCTAGAAGCAGGTGTGCATGGAGGGAGAAGTCAAGCTGTGATGCTGCCCAACACCTTGAGGAGCTTCGGAGCCGAAGTGGCCCTTCACAGGTGTCCTGAGTTGGCCAGTTCTACACACTTTGGTTTTGATTGGTCAGTAGATGGGGGCTGCCCCGGGAAAGGTGGGACCCTGGGCCAGGTGGCTTTGGGCTGACATGACCTGTGAAGACGCTGACAGCTAGAGGCCCCCACCCAAAGCACTCCCAGCAGCTGGAGCAGCAAGTCCTTCTTCGAGGGGGGTTCTGGGTGGCACACTGCACCATCCTTTGCAGTTTTATTCATCATAATCTTCCTCGACCCTGGCATAGTACCTGGCACATAATAGGTTTTTACCGGATATTTGTTAACGTAGATAGAATATTTCCATTTCACACAGAGAAAACCAAGGCTTAGGAAAGTGAAGTTAATGGGGGAACTAGAGTTAGAAGGAAGATCCCTAACTCCAGAATCCCAGTCCCAGCCAGTGTTGCTTACCTCTGCTCATGAATGATGAAGTACAGGAAGGAGGATCTCCGGGTGATGGCCAACTGGCCCTGCTACAAACAAAATCAAGTTTCTTTCAAGGCCCAAAGAACGCAGCTAGGATTTCTCTCTTTCAAGGTCTTTCCCTGAATCCCCAACGTAGGCCAGTCTTTGGGTGGAAGACGGTCACTGTCTTCCCTCGAGGGGAGGGCCTGGAGCTTGTCCATCAGGTTGAACAAACTTGGCCTTGAGTTTGAGGACCCCCAGAGTGAAGGGCAGGCCGTGCTGTCCACATTATGGCTCGGCAGCTTTGGCCAGCCCAGGGGGCTGCCTGGGGCCAGGGTCTGGGCGAAGAGGACAGAGCCTGTGGACACACAGGCCCAGGGGTCCAGGGAAGTCGCCCTGAGATACCTTTGGGTAGTTTGTTACAAGGTCTTAGGCCCTGTGCTTGCATTTTAGGCAAAACCAAAACAAGCAAGTAAATCTGATAACCAGACAAATAAGGCAAAAATGTTTACTTTTCTTGATTTTGCTGTCCTTGAATTCAGCACTTCTCCATGAACCATGAGTGGGTTACAGAAGTGCCGACGTGTGGTTCCCCTCAGCCCTGGGACAGCAGGCACAGAGAGCGGCAGCTGGTCACCTCCACCCACAGGCAGCCTCTTCTGGTTATTCCCATGTGGTAAGTCTGCCACAACCTAGAAAAGATTGGAATGGACCATGTAAACCACTGTGCTGCAGGGAGCTTATTTTGAACATTGGAAGCAGAAGGTGCTGTGCATCTCTGAGAAGGAGAGAAAATCACTTTTGCATTGCGGTGAAGATCTTTCTTTGTTTTCCAGGTCAAATCCTATTTCCCAAAGGAGATGGCCCTCTTTCTCCCAGGGCCCAGAACAGCCACACTTTAGCTGCCAGATCCATGGGATCCAAAGTCTCCTGAGAGCATCTGGCTCAAGCCCCTCATCTTATAGATGAGGACACCGAGGTCCAGGAAGGTAAACCTCTGGGCAATGGGCATAGAAATGAGGTAGATTTAATTTGACATCATTATTAACCCTGCTAATTACCCTGAAATGATCTCATAAGAGCTCATGAAAAATAGTAATTATTTAATTGCATACTTTATTTATATAGTATATTTTAGGTATTGTATAATCATCACCACCATAATTAATGGCGGTTAAGTCTTCTGTAGTTGAAAGCAGTATGTTGAAAGGGGTATTTAAATATCTTTTCTTTTTCACTTCAAGGTTAAGCCTAGGCAGCCTTTTGCTTTTTGTTTAACCACAGGCAGCAGAGAGAGGACACAAAGAACACGTTTGTGGGACATCATTTACTGACCCCAATTCTTGATTGTCAGCCATCTGACCATCTGACATTTCCCACTGTGGGGGGAAGAACACATTTCTGGGACACTTCAGGGTGCTCCACAGTGCCTGAAGATTCACCCTGACTTTACTGTAGGCCCCCGAATGCTATAATTTCACAAGAGTGGAAAATTCAACAATCAACTCTGAACCTTCCTTGTCTACCTTTCAGGATTATTGAGATAATTTATAATGTTTTGGATTAAGTTTAGCTGCAATAGAATAGAGAAATCTAAAGTCTCTGTTGCTTAAAAAACTATGGACCCAGGCAGCTCAGCACTGGAAAAGCAATTCCATGGTGTCATCATGGTGCAAACTCCCCTCTTTCTTCTTTGCACCCTTGTGTGTAGCTTTCATCCTCAAGGTCACCTCATGGTCTAAGTTGTTTGAAAAGTTCCAGCCATCATGTCAGCATTCCAGGCTGGCAAGAGGAAGGAAGGTGGGGGCGAGAGGGAGTGTGAAGGCTGCTCTTCCCAGTTGAGTAGATTTTCCAGCATTCCCATAGAACAATTCATTTCCATTTCATTGTCCAGAATCAGTTACAGACTATCAGGGAGGGAGGTAAATAAAGATTTTAGCTAGTGTATTTCCTTCTAGCTAAAAAACCAGGGCTCTATAACTTAGGGGGGAAGGAGGTTAATGGTTTGTGTAGACAATTACTGTCTCTGCCACGGGCTTCCATGAGATAACACACGCCCAGCCTTTAGCACAGTGCCTGGCACGTGGTTAGGTTCTTGTTTATGTAGCAATTGTTTATGGAGTGCCTCCACCTGTTAGGACAGAGGCTGCAGAGAGAAGGCTGTCCCTGTTCTCAGGGAATTCTTGATCTGGTGCTCAGCCAGCACACGGGGGCATGGAGGTTGTCCAAGCAGACAAATCTTCTTTGATGAGTCTGCTTCCCATTGATGGCACCTTTGTGGTTCTCAAAGCAAGGGGCTGCAGAGCCAGTCAGCCAGAGTTTTGGGGGTGCCTATGGTCTGCCAGGGTCCTATTGCCATAAGAAAGTTTTGGGGGCTGCTGAAAGAAGCTGTTCATGTTGGGCAGCATGGATTGGTAGGAATGGTACAGGTTGGGAGCTAGAGCGTCCCGGGTTCAAATCCTACAATGATACTGACGCTAGCCCTCAACGTGGCCAACCTCAGGTTCCTGGTCTGCCAAATGGGGATAATGAACCTTCCCTGGCAGGACCGTAGTGAGAATAGCGCCCAGCCCGGCTCTTTTCAAGATGCTGCTGCTGCTGCTATTATATCTGGCTGGGCCACTCTGAGAACCCCTGGTTTAGAGAAAGTACTTAACTTTATAACAAACCTCACTTTCTTTAACTGTAAAATGGGGACACAGTTCTTACAGTTCAGGCTGTTATGCAGATTGAATGAGAAGATGTGTGAAGAGCAGCCTCATACAACAGATGATCCATACGTGGCCCCCTTATTCTAAGCTCCTACCTAAAGCAGGGATGCATTATTTGACATCCCAAAAGCATGGGCTTAGATCCTCTGTTTAAAAACTTCTTAGGTCAGGGTCTCCAGGAGCAGACCCCAAGATGGGGTTTTGTTAAGGAAATGTTCCCCGGAGAAATTGGGAGGAGAGTAGGGTGAGGGCAGGGAAGGGGAGGAGGCAAGCCAGGGTGTGACTTCAGGCCAAGTCCCACCAAGTCTGGCAGGGGTTAGCCTCAGCCTGATTCCAGGGGCTCTGGAGGGTCAGTTCCATCTCAGAGTTGTTCCAGCCTAAGGCCAATGGGCTGGGCTTCCAGGCTTTTGTACCCATTGGCTATGGCTTCGGGTACTCCATGTGTGCTGGCAAAGGAGCTCCAGCAGCCCAAGGGCAATCTTCCTTCAAAGGCAAGGGGAAAGCACAACTGAGCTGGGGGAGAGAGCAGAGATGTGGTCAAAGAGATCCCAGAGTATCTGGGCAGGGCACCGTCATGTCCACTGTGGGTCTCTGTTTCTGTTTGGGTCTCACACAAAACCACAAAGCCAAATACGAAGGTGTGAAGTGCACACGTATTCTACAATGAGGGTCTAGACATATCCTCACAGGACTTGCCATGACCAACCACAACAGGTCCAGGTCCCTTTAGCCAATCACCAGCCTCTAGTGTATATTCAGGCTAGGAATGGCTCAGAATGAGGATTCTTTGAATATGGAGGGTTGTGGGGTTGCCCCTACCAGAGTAGGGTGCTTTCCTGGCTCAAGACAACTGAAGGGGGCTTGGGCAAAATCTCTCATTTGGGGAGTAGTGCAAGAAGGAAAATTGACATCTCTCCCTCTCCCACCCATCTGGGTGCTTCCTAAACTTAGGAACTCCTAGACCCTCCCTCCCTACTATAGGAGAAGAGCAAAGGTGAGGGGAGAGAAGAGTTTTTAGGAGAGCTTGTCTTGAACATCCTGGAAGGCCTGGGAATAGGGGACACAGAGAACAGCGAGAAGAGAGGGAGGGGGAGAAGGATAGGAATAGAGAGGGAGGGCGGAGAGACAGAGAAAGAGAGAGAGAGAGAAAGAGAGCAAGAGCTCACGCACTCCCACTGCACAGCTGACAGAAGAGGAGGGCGTCAAGAGACACCAGGCAACCCTACAGCAGTGGGAAGGCACCCTATTCCTCCTTCCTCCTGCCTAGCCCTGGAGGATGCAGAAGAAGCAGAACGCAGAGGGAGGGGTGCAGGAGCCTGGCCAAGAAATGTTGTACCAGGCCTCTCTTCCCATTGAGCTAAAGGGAGGAAATTTTAAATGGATGAGAGATGGAGCTTTTGATTTTGATTGGACAAGACTTTTTATTACCCAAAACACAGATGATCAAATGCCTGTGAGTGACTGAAAGGCTAAGGGATGTGCTCAGTGTTGTTCAGGGGCAAGCAAGGGACACCAGACATTTCCTTCCTAAAGGCAGTGGTTGAGGGGGAAAAAACATTTTCTGTTTGTGTCTTTGAGTCTAGCTCATTGAGTATACCAATTATACATAATTTTTAATGACACCAAAATATTCAATTTACCATAATTTATTGATTTCCCTATTGTTAGATGTTCAAATTCTAAATTGTTTTAATATTTTTTCTCTTAAGAATAATACTGCAAAACCTGTACATAAATGTTCATGGCAGCCAAAAACTGGAAACAGCTCAAATGGCCTTCAACAGGTGAACAGTTAAACAAAACTGTGGTCCATCCATACAATAGAATCCTACTCAGCAATAAAAAGGAACAAAATACCAACACGTGCACCAACTTGGATGATATCAAAGGAATTATGCTGAATGAAAAAAGCCAATCCCAGAAGGTTGCATACTGTCTGATTCCATTGATGTAACCTTCTTGCAGTGACAAAATGATAGAGATGGAAGACAGAGTAATGATGGCCAGCAGTTAGGGGCAGTGAGGGGTGGGAGGCGAGTGTGGCTATAAAAACACAGGGGATTCTTGTGGTGATAGAACTGTTCCTATCTTTGCAGTGGTGGTCCTACTGATCCACATGACACTACATTGCATAGACTCATACACACATGCAATGAACAACTGAAGCAGGGGAAATATGCATAGTGATACTGTGTCTGGGTCAATTTCCTGGTTGTGATACTGTACTACAGTCATACAAGATGTTACTACTGGAGGAAACCAGGTGAAGGCTACACTGAGTCTGTCTGCATTATATCTTCCTGTAACTGCATGTGAGTCCCAATTATCTCAAAATAGAAAGTTCAAAAAAATTTTTCTAACTGAAAAACGTGAATCAATGTAAAGAATGTATTAAGTTGTTAAAAGTAAAGGTATTTGCAAAAAGGAAAACACTGTATTGATTGTTCCTGTACTTGTATCTTTTGGTGCTTTTCTGATTGTTTTTTCTTAGCATAGATTTGTAGAAATGGAATTATTGAATCAAAAGGTATAATTTTTCTATTTTATTTATATTTATTTATTTATTTTATTGCAGTAACATTGGTTTATAACATTATATAAATTTCAGGTGTACATCATTATATTTCGATTCCTGTGTAGATTACATCATGTTCACCACCCAAAGACTAGTTACAATCCATCCCCATAAACATGAGCCTAATCACTGCTTTCGCTCTCCTCCCTCCCCTCTTCCCCTCTGGTAACCAGCTATCCAATCTCTGTCTCTATGTGTTTGTTTTTGTTGTTTTTATCTTCTATTTATGAGTGAGATCATACGGTATTTGACTTTCTCCCTCTGACTTATTTAGCTTAGCATAATACCCTCAAGGTCCATCCATGTTGTCACAAATGGCCAGATTTCATCATTTTTTATGGCTGAGTAGTATTCCATTGTGTATATACACTGCATCTTCCTTATCCATTCGTCCCTTGATGGGCACCTAGGTTGCTCCCAAGTCTTAGCTATTGTGCACGCTTAGCTGCAATGAACATAAGGGTGCAAGTATCTCTACGCATTCATGTTTTCATGTTCTTTGGGTAAATACCCAGCAGTGGAATAGCTGGATCATATGGTAGTTCTAGTCCTAATTTTTTGAGGAATCTCCATACTGTTTTCCATAGTGGCTGTACCAGTTTGCACTCCCACTAGCAGTGTATGAGAGTTCCCTTCTCTCCACATCCTCTTCAACAGTTGTTTCCTGTCTTGTTAATTATAGCCATTCTGACGGGCGTGAGGTGACATCTTATTGTAGTTTTGATTTGCATTTCCCTGATAGTTAGCTATGCTGAACATCTTTTCATGTGCCTGTTGGTGATCTGTATATCTTCTTTGGAGAAATACCTGTTCAGATCTTTTGCCCATTTTTTAATTGGGTTGTTAGTTTTTTGTTGTTGAGATGTATGAGTTCTTTATATATTTTGGATATTAATCCCTTATCAGATATATGGTTTGCAAATATCTTCTCCCAATCGTTAGATTGTCTTTTCATTTTGTTGATGGTTTCTTTTGCTGTGCAGAAGCTTTTAAGTTTGATGTAGTCCCATCTGTTTATTTTTTATATTATTTACCTTGCCTGGTCGACATGGTACTTGAAACTATGCTGCTAAGACCGATGTTGAAGAGCGTACTATGTTTTCTTCTAGAAGTTTCAAGGTTTCAGGTCTTACATTCAAATCTTCAATACATTTTGAGTTAGTTTTTGTGTATAATGTAAGATAATGGTCCACTTTCATCCTTTTGCGTGTGGCTGTCCAGATTTCCCAACACCATTTATTGAAGAGACTTCCCTTTCTCCATTGTATGTTCTTGGCTCCCTTGTCGAAAATTAGCTGTCCATAGATATGTGAGTTTATTTCTGTGATCTCAATTCTGTTCCATTGATCTGTGTGTCTGTTTTTGTGCCAATACCGTGCTGTTTTGGTTACTATAGCTTTATAGTACATTTTGAAATCGGGGACTGTGATACCTCCAGCTTTGTTCTTTTTTCTTAGGATTCCTTTGGCTATTTGGGGTCTTTTGTTGTTCCATATAAATTTTAGGATTCTTTGTTCTATTTCTGTGAAAAATGTTGTTGGAACTTTGATAGGGATTGCATTGAATCTATAGATTGCTTTAGAAAGTATGGTCATTTTAACAATGTTAATTCTTCCAATCCAAGAGCACAGAATATCTTTCCATTTCTTTGTGTCTTCTTCAATTTCTTTTAACAATGTTTTATAGTTTTCAGTGTACAGATCTTTCACCTCTTTGGTTAAGTTTATTCCTAGGTATTTTATTCTTTTTGTTGCAATTGTAAATGGGATTGTATTCTTAATTTCTCTTTCTGCTACTTCGTTGTTAGTGTACAGAAATGCAACTGATTTTTGTATGTTGATTTTGTATCCTGCAACTTTACCTTATTCATTTATTATTTATAAAAGTTTTTTGGTGAATTCTTTAGGGTTTTCTATATGTAAAATCATGTCATCTGCAAATAGTGTGAGTTTCACATCTGCTTTTCCAATTTGGATCCCTTTTATTTCTTTTTCTTGCCTGATTGCTCTGGCTAGGATTTCCAATACTATGTTAAGTGAGTGGTGAAACTGGGCATCCTTGTCTGATTCCTGTTCTTAGAGAGATAGCTTTCAGTTTTTCTCCATTGAGAATGATATTAGCTGTGGGTTTGTTGTATATGGCCTTTATTATGTTGAGGTGCTTTCCTTCTATACCCATTTTATTCAGAGTCAGAGTTTTTATCAAATGGGTGCTGTATCTTGTCAAACGCTTTCTCTGCATCTATTGAGATGATCATGTGATTTTTATTCATTTTGTTAATGTGGTGTATCACACTGATTGATTTTCAGATGTTGAACCATCTCTGCATCCCTGGAATAAATCCCACCTGATCATGGTTTGTAATCTTTTTAATATATTGTTGTATTCAATTGCTAGTATTTTGTTGAGGATTTTTGCAGTGATGTTCATCAGTGATGTTGGCCTGTAATTTTCTTTTTTTGTGTTGTCCTTGTCTGGTTTTGGTATCAGGGTAATGTTGGCTTCATACAATGAGTTAGGAAGCTTCTCCTCCTCTTCAGTTTTTTGGAAGAGTTTGAGAAGTCTTCTTTGAATGTTTGGTAGAATTCACCAGGGAAGCCGTCTGGTCCTGGACTTTTATTTTTTGGGAGGTTTTTGATTACTATTTCGATCTCCTTACTTGTGATTGGTCTATTCAAATTCTCTATTTCCTCTTGATTCAGTTTGGGAAGGTTGTATGATTCCAAGAATTTATCCATTTCTTCTAGATTATCCAATTTGTTGACATTCAGCTTTTTGTAGTATTCTCTTATAATCTTTTGTATCTCTGAGATGTCTGTTGTAATTTCTCCTCTTTCACTTCTAATTTTATTTATTTGAGCCCTCTCTGTTTTTTTCTTGGTGAGTCTAGCTAAAGGTTTGTCAATTTTGTTTATCTTTTCAAAGAACCAGTGCTTAGTTTCATTGATTTTTTCTGTTGTTTTTTTAATCTCTATTTCATTTATTCCTGCTCTTATTTTTATTATTTCCTTCCTTCTATTGATTTTGGGTTTGTTTGTTCTTCTTTTTCCAATTCCTTTAGGTGCACTGTTCAATTATTTATTTGAGATTTTTGTTGTTGGTTGAGGTAGGTCTGTATTGCTATAAACTTCCCTCTTAGAACCACTTTTGCTGTATTCCATAAATTTTGGCATGTCATATTTTCTTTTTTTTTTTTTTTGAGGAAGATCAGCCCTGAGCTAACATCCATGCTAATCCTCCTCTTTTTGCTGAGGAGGATCGGCTCTGAGCTAACATCTATTGCCAATTCTCCTCCATTTTTTTTCCCCAAAGCCCTGGTAGATAGATGTATGTCATAGTTGCACATCCTTCTAGTTGCTGTATGTGGGATGCGGCCTCAGCATGGCCGGAGAAGCGGTGCGTTGGTGTGTGCCTGGGATCCGAACCCGGGCCGCCAGTAGCGGAGCATGCGCACTTAACCACTAAGCCATAGGGCCAGCGCATGGCATGTCATATTTTCATTTTCATTTGTCTCCAGGTATTTTTTGATTTCTCCTTTGTTTTCTTCATTGACCCAATCGTTGTTCAGCAGTATTTTGTTTAATCTCCACATATTTGTGGCTTTTCTTATTTTCTTCCTGTAGTTGATTTCTAGTTTCATACTGTTGTGGTCAGAAAAGACGCTTGGTATTACTTCAATCTTCTTTAATTTATTGACACTTGTTTTGTGGCCTAATACGTGATCTATCCTGGAGAATGTTCTACGTGCATTTGAAAAGAATGTGTATTCTGCAGTTTTTTGATGGAATGTTCTGTGTATATCTACTAAGTCCGTTTGGTCTAATGTGTCATTTAAGGCCAATGTTTCCTTATTAATCTTCTGTTTGGATGATCTATCCATTGGGGTAAGTGGAGTGTTAAAGTCCCCTACTTTATTGTGTTACTGTCTATTTCTCCTTTTATGTCTGTTAATAATTGCTTTATATATTTAGGTGCTCCTATGTTGGTTGCATAGATATTTACAAGTGTTATATCCTCTTGTTGAATTGTTCCCTTGGTCATTATGTAGAGCCTTTCTTTGTCTCTTGTTATAGTTTTTGTTTTAAAGTCTATTTTATCTGATATAAGTACTACTATCCCAGTTTTCTTTTCATTGCCATTTGCATGGAGTATCTTTTTCCATCCCTTCACTTTCAGTTTGTGAGTGTCTTTAGGTCTGAAGGGTGTCTCTTGTATGCAGCATATATATGGGTCTTGTTTTTTATCCAATCAGCCACCCTATGCCTTTTGATTGGAGCATTTAGTCCATTGACATTTAAAGTAGCTATTGATAACTATGTACTTATTGTCATCTTGTTACTTTTTTTCTGGGCGTTTTAGTAGTTCCTCTCTGTTCCTTTCCTCTTCTTTTGCTCTCTTCCCTTGTGGTTTGATGGCTTTCTTTAGCCTTATGTTTGGGTTCTTTTATCTTAATTTGTTGTGTATTTCTTATAGGTTTCTGGTTTGTGATTACCATGGTGTTCGTATATAATAACCTACATATATAGCAATCTATATTAAGTTGATGGTCCCTTTAGTTTAACCTCTTGCTAAAAGCTCTACTCTTTTACTCCCCTCATCCAACATTTTATGTTTTTGATATCATATCTAACCTCTTTTTTTTTGTGTGTGTATCTTTTACCCTTTTATCATTAAAATAGATAATTTTAGTACTTTTTGTCTTTTGACCTTCATATTTTCTTCATAGGTGGTTGATCTGCTACCTTACTGCATATTTGCCTTTACCAGTGATTTTATTGCTTTTTTTTTTTTAAAATAATTTTCTTATTCCTATTTGTGGTCTTCTCTTTCCTGCTTAAATCAGTCCCTTTAGCACTTCTTGTAAGGCTGTTTTTCAGTGATAAACTCCTGTAGTTTTTGCTTGTCTGGGAAACTCTTTATCTCTCCTTCCATTCTGAATGATAACCTTGCCGGTTAGAGTATTCTCGGCTGTAGGTTTTTTCCTTTCAACATGTTAAATATATCATGCCACTCCCTTCTAGCCTGTTAGGTTTCTGCTGAGAAGTCAGCTGATAGCTGTATGGGGTTTTCTTTGTATGTAACTTGTTGCCTTTCTCTTGTGGCTTTTAGGATTCTCTCTTTATCTTTAATTTTTGACATTTTAATTATAATGTGTCTTGGTGTGGGCCTCTTTGGGTTTATCTTGTTTGGTGCTCTCTGTGCTTCCTGTACTTGGATATCTGTTTCCTCCTTTGGGTTAGAAAAGTTTTCAGCTATTTTTTTTTGAATAGATTCTCTGCCCCTTTGTCTCTCTCTTATCCTTCTGGAACACCTATAATATGGATATTAGTGCACTTGATGTTGTCCCAGAGGTCCTCTATGCTGTCCTCATTCTTTTTAATTCTTTTTTCTTTTATCTGTTCAGCTTGGGCGGTTTCCTCTAGTCTTTTGTCCAGCTCACTGATCTGTTCTTCTGTATCATCTACTCTGCTATTGAGTCCCTCTAGTGAATTTTTCATTTCCAGTATTGTATTCTTCATTTCTGATTGGTTCTTTTTTATATTTTCTAATTCTTTTTTGTTTTTTTTTAATTTTTATTTATTTATTTTTCCCCAAAGCCCCAGTAGATAGTTGTATGTCATAGTTGCACATTCTTCTAGTTGCTGTATATGGGACACGGCCTCAGCATGGCTGGAGAAGCAGTGCTTCGGTGTGCGCCCGGGATCTGAACCCGGGCCGCCAGTAGCGGAGCGCGCGCACTTAACTGCTAAGCCACGGGGCCGGCCCTATGTTTTCTAATTCTTTGTTGACATTCTCACTGAGTTCATCCATTCTTCTCTCAAGATCAGTGAGCATCCTTATGACATTTTGTTTGAACTCTTTGTCAGGTAGATTGTTTATTTCAGTTTCATTTAGTTCTTTTCCTGGGGTTTGTCCTGTTCCCTTATTTGGAACGTATTCCTTTGTCTCCTCAGTTTGCCTCTTTCTCTGTTTATATCTATGTATTAGGTAGGCCAGCTACATGTCCAGATCTTGGAGAGGTGGCCTTATGTAAGAGATGCCTTACGAGGTCCAGCAGTGTGCTTCCCTCTTGTCACCAGTTCCACATGTTCCATGAGTGTCCCCTGTGTGGGCTATGTGTGTCCTTCTGTTGTGGCAGGGTTGCTCTTGCTGCAGGTGCCCAGGGAGGCTAGGCTGCCCTCCTGGCCACTGATTGTAATGCTCAGCTGTGTGTGGCTGCATGGTTCTTTCAGTCATTTTATTGGGTGAGGGGAGCCCCAGCACAGTTGTCTGCAAGGTCTAATAGCACATTCCTGTTGCCGTTTTTCTGTTAAGTGAGTAGGCCTCCAGCATAGCTGGTTGCTAGGCTCAGAGGCTTACAATTGCTGTAGGCCTCCGGCCTGCAAGGCTATTGTCAGCTCTCTCAGGATTGCAGCTGAGTGGGGCCGGCCCCAGACGTGGGAGTACCCAGTTGTTTCAGGCTTTGGAAAGTGTGGCCGATCCCCTATGTAGCTGTTTGAGAAGCACAAGTCTGCTGCAGCTGACAAGCCCCACCACCCACAGGGCCACATACCCCATCAGCACAGTCCTGCCCCATGAGCGCACCCCAACTCACTGATGCAGACCAAGTTGCCTCACTGCAGAGGCCCCACACACTCCACCAATGCCCCACATACTCCACCCACTCCTCGTGCATGTCCTGCCCCAGAGAGGTGGACCCACTAGCCTGGCTGCAGAGGTTCCAGGCACCCCACCTATGGGGATCCACAAGTTGCCTGAGGGCTTGCTGTTGGGTGGGGCCAGTCCCTAAGGCAGGCTGCCTGCCCTGGTGAAGTGGATTAAATCCATGCTCTAGTGGGTGGGGCAGACCCTGGGCTAACAGGACAGGAGAGGAACTCCAATGGTGTCTGCCAGAGTCTGTGTCAGCATGCCTGTACTAGGTCACAATAATGGCTGCCGCCAATGTCTCAGTCCCTGGAGAGGTCTCACCTCTCACCGAGATGCACCCAGAGCCTATCAGGTGAGTCTCGTTTCACCAAAGGACTGTGCACCTTTCTTTCTGGTGATTTTAGCTTGCTTTCCGAAATGGGTGAATTTGTGTGTGGGCCCTTTAAGAACAGGGTTTTTTTTCCCTTAGGTCTGATAGCTTTTCTGGGGGTATTCCCCATTGCTGTTAGTAGCCATCAAGGCCAGATATTATGATGCTCGTCTTGATTGTGCTGAGTCCAAAAGCTGCTCATAGTGGTAACGCTGCCCTGCTCAGATCCCCTACTCCTCGAGGGAAGGCTGCGTACCTTAGGATTTCTCATGGCCAGCCGTGAAGTGCCGCAGCTCGTGTAGGTGGCTTTTTTCCTCTCCAGAAAAGAATTTCTGCCTCTTCCACCTCAGTCACCACTGTCCCTTGTTGTGGGGGTTCTTTTTATCCAGTTTTCAGTTCTCTCTCAGGGGTAACTTTTTCAAGAACAGCTGTAAATTTATTGCGTCTGTGGCAGGAAGTGAGTTCAGAGTCCGCCTACACCACCACCTTGACACTGTCTCCAAAAGGTATAATTTTTTAAGCCTCTTAATACATATTATCGAATCATTTCCAGAAAATTTGCGTAGTTTGTGGACCCACCAGAGTTTGTTTTATGGTGCCCACAGTAGTGTTAATCGTCTGTTTCAATGTTAAAAACAACAACAAAAATAATTCCCTTCCTCGTTGCCAATTCCATACACGTTAGACAGTATCTCATTGTTTTCATTCTCATCCCATTGATTTCTAGCGAGGCTGTACCCTTTTTCATATATTTATGGCTTATTGGCCATTTGCCTTCATACTTAGCTTATATATCTATTGGGATCTTGATAAGTGTTTTCTTTCTGATTTGTAAGAGTTCTTTGAATTATGAGAATATTAACTCCTTTGTCATATTTGTTGAAAATACTCTTTTTTAGTTTGCCTTACTCTTTTATGTTTTAAAGTGGCATTTTTGATATAATCTATATACGATATTCATACATAGATTTTGCTGATTAATCTAACAGTACTTTCCTTTGTGGTATTTATTATGCTGATCTTACAAATGCCTCCACCATCCCAATACCGGTAATTATTGGCATGTATTTACTTCTTTTTTCTAAGGTTTCATTATAAATAAAAATCCCATTTGATGACAAATCTATTCTTTTCCCCTTGGGTGTGATGTTCCCTTTATCATCTTCTCAACTCTATATATTTTTGAGATTTGTTTCTGTGCTTACTTTGTCTGTTCCATCGATCTGTGTGCAAATTCTTCTGCCAATAAAACACTTAATTGTTGGAACTTTAGTATACACTTTAAAATTTGGCAGAACAATTCCCCTTGCTTTTTAAAAATGCTCCCAACCTTTCTCACTTGTTTATTTTTCAGATAATGTTTAGAATTTATTTTATAAATATTTGTTTCATTAAGAAATTCCTCTGGCATATTGATAGAAATTGTACTAACTATTTAATTGGAAAGCACTTAACATTTATTTATTTATTTTTTTATTTTTATGCCTGTTTATGGGATCCAGTGGCAACTTTGCAATATAATTGCAATTTTTCTCCATTTATTAAAATATTACTTTACATATTTCAGTAAAATTTTATGTTGACTACACATATATTGTAATGGTTATTTGTGGTTACTTTACGCTTTAAAAATCTATTATAAAGAAGTCATTTTCTTATTATTCCTTTTTAGTGATTGTCACTGGAATTTAGCGATGTTCTTGACTTATGTTTCTTTATCTTGCACCTGACAATCTTATTGATTTAAACAATTTTTTGGTCAATCCCCTTGAGTCTTCTTACTTTATAGTCACATGGTCTGTAAATAACGTAACACTGAGCTTTTCTTTCCTGGAGTCCCTCCACCTTGCACTCTTCACGCTTCTTGCATCAGCCAGAACTTCCCAGTCAGAGTTCACTAGTCCTGCCGCTCACTGGCCTCTTCTTATGGGCTTCATCCCAAAGGTAATGAAGCTGCGTATTAATTAGTTAAGTATTATTTTTGCTTAAGGTTGGCTTTTACCATTCAAGAATAAATCATTCAATTTTTAAAATTAAAAGAGTCATCTTTATGTTCAGTTTCATCAAATGTCTTTTCAATATCTAACACCATTATTTTATAGTACATCTCATAGGTATATTAGTAGATTTCCTAATACTTAATCTTCCTTGCATCCTCAGATAAAATCACCTCGATCAAGGTAGAGACTATTTTATCATACTATTGTATTTGATTTGCTAATGTTTCTGCCAGGACTGGCTACATAATTTGCAGGGCTCAGTGTAAAGTGAAAATTTGGGATCCCTTGTTGAACAATTGTTTAGAGTTTCGAGCTGGTGACAGAGAGCATTAAACCAAGCATGGGGCCCAGTGCTGTGCACAGGTTGCATGCCCGTGAAGCTGGCCCTGAATTTTGCTTTTATGTTTATACACGAAGTTGAAATTGGTCCATAGTTGCTTTTTTTTGTGCTCTCTTGGTCAGGTTTTGATATCAGGTTTATATTCATTTCAGAAAACGCGTTGGGTAGCTTACCATACTTTTTGTCTCCCAGTGGGGTTTATATAGCATGGGGACTAACTGTTCCTTGAAAATGTGGAGAGGAGCACACAGACATGGTCATTTGGCCAAGGGGCATTCTTGAGGAGTCATTTTGAAATATTAAAAAAAAATTTCCACATGAATGTTGTTCATGGTTTCCTAATTTTCTAAAGCCAATTTTAATTATTTGCTTTTTTCCAGAAAATTCATTAACTTTCTTTGGATGTTTGTACTTTTTGGAGTAAATTTCAATGTAAGATTTCATAATAATTTTTATAATTTCCTTACATTTGTTACATCTCATTTCACATACTAATTATATTTATTTGTCTCTCTCTCTTTCCTTGAGTAGATTTACCAGAGATTTCTCTATTATACAGCAATTTTCACCCACCCCTCACCCCACACAAAGAGCCGGTGTGAGGAGGATTTATTAATTACTTCCTCTTAGGATGGGAGCCCTTTCTGCTTATTTGTTTTGTTTTCTATATTTATTTCTGCTTTTATCTTGATTGTTTTCATCTACTTCTTCTATTCAGCCTTTTTTTTCCCCCTGGTAACTTTTCATGCTCTTGACTAGTCTTCATTCATATATATACATATATATATATATATGTATATATGTATATATGTATATATATATGTGTATATATGTATATATATATATGTATATATACATATATATATGTAAAATGAAAGCACTTAAGATTATAAATTTGTTTCCACTTCCACTTTGGGCCATATTCCATATTCTTTGAAATTAAGTGTTTCTGTTTTTACTGTTTTTGCCCCCAAGAATCTGTAACTGCAAATGTTACCTCTATGATTCGAGTTAGCTAAGCGCCCTCTCTTTTTTTGTTAAATTTCCATGGGGCTAAACTTCATTTGTTTGCTTAAACTTTGTTATCAACTTCTAGCTTCCCTGTGCTCTGTTTTAGACTGTTGCATGATTAATTTCTGCTTTTTTAGGTTTTTTGTCTTCGTTTATAAATGTCCCAGGATGCTTGAAAAGTAGCAGTGTTCTCTGTGGGACACAAAATCTAAACTCTACCTGTTAATCCAATCTTATTAATTACAATTCTTGTTTCCATGTCCCTAATTTTGTTTGTTTATTTGTTTTTGAGAAAGATTGGCCCTGAGCTAACATCTGTTGCCAATCTTCCTCTTTTTCTTTTTTCTCCCCAAAGCCCCAGTATATAGTTGTGTATCCTGGTTGTAGGTCCTTCTAGTTCTTCAATGTGGGATGCTGCCTCAGCATGGCTTGATGAGTGGTGAGTATGCCCTGCCCAGGATCTGACCCGGTGAATCCCGGGCTGCCGAAGCAGAACGCGTGAACTTAACCACTATGCCACATGGCCAGCCCCTCCGTGTCCCTAATTTTTAACTGCTTGGTTTGTCGAAGGTTATAAGATGTATGTTTAAATCTATCTCAATGATTTTTCCTGCCAGTCCTCGTTTCTGTATTCCTTCCAGCGCTTTATCTCTACTGTGCTCTTATTCTGAAGGTGAAGTTTCGTGGGAGTTACATATTTACTCCGAATGCTTTCTCTTGTTGGCTCCAATGTTCCCTTCTGAAGCGGCTTTCTCTAAGGTGTGCACCCTGTTTTCTGGAGAACGCTCCCCACCCATCCGCTTGTCCCTGGTTTAGTTCTTCACCGTCCATCTCCCTCTTTATTCCCCACAGGTCCTGAGAGCAGAGCCTGCCTGCCCGTTCACTGCTTTCTCCCTGTGCCCACAGAGTCCTCGGCACATTCAACACCCTCGATAAACATGTAGTCAAGGGACGGACAACAAATGACGCTCTTTGACATGTGAAATCATTTTTTTTTGTTTGTTTGTTTTAACCTCTAATTTAATCTTATCTGGAAATAATCAGATCACTCCTGCTCTTTCTTTCCTCTCCCTCCGCTGGCTCCCGGCAGGAGGGCGGGGTCATCTGGCTGCCCCTTGCTCAGGGTACTGCAGCTGTCCCCTGCAGAGGAGCCCCACTTTCTACTCCCCTTTGCTCCTCCTGGCGTGTCTGCCTGCCATTGCCTTTCTGTTCCCTGCAGGCAGAAGCATGGCAGAAGGAGCACTGGGCTTGCAATAGGTGACCAGGTGATGGACCTGGCTTGGCCAGCTGAGCGATCTTGAGGACACTATTTAACTCCTCTGGACCTCAGGCTCCTTATCTGTTGTGAGGGTAAGCAAGATGCTGTGTGTGAGGCATGATGCTGCTCAAAGCTGACACTCCATCTGCTGCCTTCCACTCCCACACTTTAGGGGAAAACAATAATAAAAACACCACCTGCCGGAAGGTCGCTAACTGACCTGTGGGTGAGCCTGAGGTCTTGGGACTGTTGACTGTTAGATGTGTCAGGTGCCACCCCTAGGCCTGGGAAGAGGGACGTAAGTAGCACCAGAGAGTGACCCAATACTGGAGTAACAGGACTCACGAGCCCATTAGCTTGTCGGGGCACCTGCCCTCTACACGGGGGCAAAGTGACAGCGATGGTTATCCACATTTTTATCGTTGGGAATGGGGTTAAGAGGTTCATCCTGTGTCACACAGTGAGTCGGTAGGGAGTTGGAGTTATTAATATTTTCAGTTAACTCAGGGCCCTACTTTGGAGAAGCTCAAGAGTGCTCTCGTCTCGCTAAGATTTCTTACCTGCATCTGCAGCATTGCGAACGGGGAAGGGACCTTTGGTGACGTCTGACGCTCACGCCTCTTGGGAAGACGGTTGGTGGACGGGCCTTTTGATCTCCCTGCTCATAGTGAAGAAACCTGGACCTCTCTGTGGCCTCAGGGGGGAGACAGTGTCAGAACTGACATGAAGAGCCCTGGAGTCTCAATTCCTGGGGCCCCTCTGTCAGGGCCCCTAGATTAGGAGTCTTCTAATGCCCAGCATCTCCAGGCCCAACCACCTCTGTCCTGGACGCCCTGACCTCGGACCCCTGGACCTGAGTCCCACGCAGCAGCTTCTCTGAAGGGTGGGCTTGTGCCCCGACACCCGGAAAGTTAGGCCTCCGCTGTTTCCCCAGGCTCTGCCTTCCCGGCCAAGCTCAGGTTGCGAGCCCTGCCTGAGGATGGCCCCCTTTCACTGCCCGGTGGACTCAGGACCGTCCCTGAGGAGGGGAGTCCCTGGGCCTACATGGAGGTGGTTGAATTCAGTGTCCTCTCCCTCCAGCACCCTGCACTGTAATCTCCCATCCTTGGCTGCTCCCCCTTCAAGGCCCTGGAAGTGTCCAGCCTACTCAAAGGCCACGTGCCTTGACGACAAGAGGTCACCGTGTGTTTTCCACTTCCGGCTATGTTTATTCATTTTCTCGTGCCTCTCACTCTTCCAAGCCGTGGCCTTCAGCTCCAGACCCTGACAGACAAACGCCTGACCAGAGCCCCGGGGGCACAGGCTCGCTCTCAGCCCCGAGCAGCTGGGCCTAGCTGGCCCAACACAGAGGGCCACGCCATCCAAACTTGGCTGTGCGAGGACTCCTGGCTGAGCAGCCCCAATGAATGTTGGATCTCAGCTCCTCTAAAGTAAGAGGAATACATTCTTTCTTCCCTGGGGTGCCCTGAGGATGAATTATTTACTATTTGTAAAGCACTTTGTAGGGTTCAGTATCATTACACAGGGACCACGGGGCTCAGAGGCAGCCCTGGATGCCTGACAGTGTGGTTGTTACTATTAAGCATTTATATAGCACTTTACATTTGCTAGCGCTGCCCAATCATTTATTAGTTAATTCTCCCAGCACTCTGGAGCTGTCAGCAGATATCATTAGCCATGTTCTTCCGCCTGGAAATGAGGTTGCTGAGGTCAGGAGAGGACGATGGCTTTGCCCAAGGTGACCTGACACGGTGGCTCAGAGCTCAGGCCACGCTCTGTGCGAGCTGGAGGCGCTGGCTTTGCCTTTGACCGTGAGCTAGCTGCAGATTTCATTTCTGACAATCTTGTCATCAACCCCCCCGTATCCATCGGTAAGGCATGCTTCAGGGGATTGCTATAATTTATGACCTTGGTGACACTCCCAGAAATGCTCTCAATTTATGACCTACTGTGTTGTGAAGGAATGAGCACTGGCTTTGGAGTCAAAATCTGGCTGTGCAACTTACAAGAAGTGTGAGGGTAAGAAAATTTCTTAATGCTTCTCAAGCTTGGTGTCCTTGATTATCAGTTAGGGATAGAAAAACCAATGAGACATTTGTGAGGATCAGAAGTATTAAATGGAGAGAACTCAGCATGAGATAAAGGCTTAATACTTGTTAGCTCTCAGCCTCTGATTACTGCCATGGCACACACAGACTTCAGCCTCGAAGATGGCCCAGGGGAGCCCATGGGAAAGGATATAAAGGAAAGCTATGGATCAAAGAGACCCACAGGAACTCTGTGTAGTTCCTGACTTTAGCTTGGGAACCTAGGAGGAGAAAGGTAAGGAAAAGGAAAACGCTGGGACTACTGCTATTTCCATTACACATTATCAATCTCGCTAGTTAGAATCCACACCACTCTTTAATAAGTGTTTTCATTAATTAACAAATATTTACTAAGCACCTACTATGAGCCAGGCACAATTTTAGGAGAGAAGGATTTGGCAAGGAACAAGAGACACAAAGAATGAAGGAATGCTGATCAGGCAATGAATAGTGGGGAGTGTGTATTACAGGGAGGGAATGGTATGTGCAAATGCCCTGGGGCGGGGGAAGACTTCAGAATGCCCGAGGAACCGAGAGAAGACCACGGTGGCTGGAGAAAGGGAGAAAATGGAGAAAATGGTGAGGAGATGAGCTGGGTGAGGACAACAAGAGCAGCTCACACCCAGCCCTGAACCCCAGGTGAGGGGTTGGGATTTTATTTCCCACGCAACACCTCTGAGGGGCTGTAAGCAAGGGAGTGACGTGATCATTCAGGTTGCTGTGTGCATCACCACACCTTCAGCAGGCCAGAATCTGAGGACCCAGCTCTGTTAGACTTTTAAACTCTCAGCTCCAAGTAGTCCAAAGTGTGTTTTCTTAGTGATGTAGACCGAATATTTGCATACCCCCAAAATTCATATGCTGAAGCCTCATCCCCAACGTGATGGTATTAAGAGGTGGGGCGTCTAGGAGGAGATTAGGTCATGAAGGTGGAGCCCTCATGAATAAGATTATCGCCCTTATAAAAGAGGCCCCAGAGAAGCTCCCGGGAGCAGACCTCACTGGATGCAGAATTGGCTGGTGCCTTGACCTTGGACTTCTCAGCCTCCAGAAGTATGAGAAATAAACGTTTGTTGTTTATAAACTACCCAGTCTGTGGTATTTTGTTAAAACAGCCCGAACAGACGAATCTCCTTAGAGTGTGTCTGAAACACTGAGCCCAGGGAGGGAGGCCCTGCGTTGGGCTGCTCCTCACCCAAGCCCTTGGCCACCAGGCAATAATCATCACTTCAGGGATGTCTTCTGCAAAGCCCTCACATCCATGATGACCTGGGAATTCTCGTGAACGTCCAACAGGCTCAGTGGAGCCGCGCAACTCCCACGGGCTCCCCAGTTCCCAAGCGCTGGTGCCAGGGCTGACTCTACATCCCGCGACCGAGGGCTCCTCCCACTGCCCTCGCTAGTCCTTTCCTGTCTCCCTCTGTGGGATTTGCCCACAGACTGGTTGTGGAGGGCTAGTCCATCTTCCTTCTCTTCCTGGTGGTCTGGGGAAACCATGCCACCTACCCAAGTCCTCCCTCATTCAGAGCTCAGACCAACGCCCACGGGTCCCAGATCCCCTTCCTGGGCACTGGCAGAGAGCACTCTGTGTGGGAATCATGGAGCTCTCTAAGAAGGGGGCTTTCTAAAAGCTTGCTGTCCGACTGGAGAAACAAGACTGCAATGCCTTTGAAATTGTATTTATGAAGTTGTAAAATGCTATGGCCGGAAAGAAGCTCAACATCTTCTGGTTGCTCAAGATAACGATTGTAATTACCAGCTCATACTTAATTAATTACTGGATGCATCACCCTGACCATGTGTGGCTGGGAATCGGTGCCCCTCCTAATGGTGAGTTTCCTTGAAACCTCAGTAGTAGGGGAACTCATTGTTGAGATGCTTTTGAGAAAAATAGGGCTGAGGCCTGAGCTCATAAATGAACCTACCAAGCACTTACATACATATATATATATTTTACCTTCAATATAATAAAACAAAGGCAGCATACTAAATAAAGACAAAAGCATTGGCCTCTTACACATCATAAATTTGTAATAGCAGGACGTTTATAATTAATTTCCGTTTACCACCCCTTCCTCTCTAGAAACTTTTGATATCTCTTCCTCACAGCTTCAGTAAGATGCTTGTAAATTCACTTGGCTTGCACTCAGAGAACATGTTTAAAGGGGATAATATTTTTGAGATATTTTCCTATCCAGTAACTCTTTGTGCCCTGGGCTCCCCACCTGTGTTGGGCAGGGTTCTTACCAGCAGTCTACAAAATCCCTACTAGTTGGTTTAATCAGACAGGGAATTTAAAAGTCATATTCGTTTGCTTACAGGATCTCCCAGGGAACCAGGGAATGAACTCAACTGCCATACAGCCGGGAAATTTGCCCAGGCATACCCAGGACTGTTCTAGCAAAATACCACTGCTGCCACCACCCACTGCTTGACACCTATGACACCAGGCACTCAAAACCCTATTTCAGCTGCTGAGAAGAGCCAATTGCTTCTGCAATCAAGCTTTCTGGAAGATACCAGGTTCTGTTTTGTGGCCAGAGCCTCCTGTTGTTCACTTCATTTTCCAAGTTGTGAGTAGGCGTGTCTGCTTGGTGGATGCTGGATCGTATGTGGAGCTCTGTCTGGAAATGTAGTGTCTAGCCCTTGGTCTCTACAGAATAGGACGTCCAATGGGAAGGGAGTTGGCTGAGGGGCCAACTTACAGGATCTGCCACACCCCCACTGTAGCAATAGATTTCAATGCGTCAGGCAGAAGGCAGATATAAGCTAGAACACCATATCATTACTCAGCCCTAACTTTCCAGATTAAATGCTTTTTTGAGTCTGTAACAGGACACTAGCCTTAAGGGCCAGGATTTCTAGAGAGAGAGAGCTTCTCATAAATTCTTGAAGCTGCTGTTAACCAGTTAGCAGCCAACATGAAATCAAGGTGACAAAAACATATAGGGTAGAGAAACTCATAATATAAGATAATCATAGACCCCGCGACACAGGACGAGGAAGTAAAAGCTCACCTCTTCTACTCCGGTGGGCTACAGAAGGAGAAGGGAGAAAAAGCGTAGGACAAATTGGTCGAATGCAGGGTCTTCATCTTCCCTCTCTTGGAGATACAACTTGGCATGGGTAGGGATGCTTAGAAACATTTCTCAACCTCCAAAATGTCAGGAATTCCCAGCTCACTTTCCTGTGTGTTATCCTGGGAGGCTGTGGGCCTTGGGAGCAGATATGCGTCAATTCCTCACCGTAGTTAACCTGAGGTGGGAACAATCATGTGCCACTGGTAGAAGAGGCAGCTGAGTGGATGAGCCAGAGGCAAGGCGCCTGGCCAAGGGCTGCCACACAGTCTTTCAGGGATCAAGCTCTTTCCTCTAGGGGCTCTGCGGCCCCCTCAGCTCTGAGTTCTCTGCTGTGTCCTCTCTATCTGACCAGCTGAAACAAGCAAGGAAAAAGAGAGAGGAAAGCCCACGGAGGATGGCACAAGAGATTTCAGGGGTCTGGCTGGCAAGTGCTATGCACAACTTCCACCCATATCTGGACCAGAACTTAATCACGTGACTCCCCTAATTGCTGGGGAGGCTGGACAATGTCGTTTGGCTGTGCATCTTGGAGGAAAGAATGCATAGCAGGGTTTTTGTCCCATGCCAAGGATGTAGAAGTGTTGTGTGCCTTGGTGAGAGGACACAGGTTCTGAGGGGCCAGTGGGCAGCTCAAGGTTGGAGGGGTTCTAAGAGATAGTCATGTGCAGGGACTTCATGGCCAAGTGAGAAGGGTGGAATCCGGAGCTCAGCACTGAGTGCCACAGGATGCCCCAGGGCTGAACGTGGCGAAAGGCTGCCCTGTGGACAGCAGCCCCAGGTACAAAGCTGACCGGCCGGGCTGCAGTGAGGGCTCAGCCTGGGTCAAAGGTCCCTCTCTGCTGCTGCCATGAGGCCACGTGAGCCCATCACATGTCTAGATTCCATCTTGGTGTGAGGGCATGGTCTTCCATCTTTCACGTCTCCTCTCCCACCCTCTTTTGGTTCTACTTCCTTTAGGATTGGGGCAAGGAGGGATGGCTCAGGAAAATGGCAGAGAGTGACAGGCAGTGTCCTCTCTGTTGGGCTTTGCTCTTGCTTCTCTAGCTAGTGTTGAATTGCTGTTGATGGATTTGGTGTGATTGGTGTCCACACTCTGGTGTGTGTGAGGACTTCGGGGACCTCTCTGCAGGGCCTTTCCTGAGGTGGGACACCCAGCTCCAGCACAACCTCCTTCACCTCTCTCCTCTGGCTCCCGCAACTATGGTTTCCTCCACTGTACCCAACAGACTCCTGCTGACGGCATCCCGTCTCGTGGTAGGCCAAGATCTTGGATGGCGCATCAGCAAGACAACTCGAGCCTAGCCATCTTTGGGGCATTGCTTGACCCACAGACTACTCATACATTCTTGCTACTCACATGACAAGATGTGGCCTGCTCGGCTGTCACCCTCTCCATGGCGTCATCCATCTTTCCATTCCATTGTCTCTAGGTAGAGTAGGTGTGGGGCAGATGAATGATCCTAAGCAAATGTCCAGCCAGGGAGTGAAGGGTGAATACCTTTTCATAGGCACCTAAATCCCTTGGAGTCCCGCCTCGCTTACTTGGCTTGGGGGGAAGAGGAGGAAACCTTCCCCCAGGAAGACTCATGTCTTCCTCCTCTCTAGTCCTGGTCTTCTCCTTATATAGACTTTAATGGGGTTAAGATGGGCTGGAATGAGGGTTAGTGTATTAGTGTGCTCCAGAGAAACAGAACCAATAGGATGTGTGCGTGTATATATACACAATTATATATCAATATATATACACATATTTATTTATTATAAGAAATTGGCTCATATGATTATGGAGGTTGGCAAGTCCAAAATCTGCAGGGGTGGTCCAGCATTCTAGAGACCCAGGGAAGAGCTGATGCTGTGGTTCAAGTCCAAAGGCTGTTAGGCTGAAGACTCAGGAAGAGCTGATACTGCAGTTCAAGTCTGAAGGCTATTTGCTGGCAGAATTCCCTCTTGCTCAGTCAAGTCTTTTGTTCTCTTCTGAAAGAATAGGGGAAGTCAGTCTTTTGTTCTATTCTGGCCTTCAACTGATTGGATAAGGCCCACCCACATTATGGAGGGCAACTGCTTTACTCAAAGTCCACTGATTTAAACATAAATCTCATTCAGAAACATCCTCACAGAAACACCTAGAATAATGTTTGACTAAATATCTGGGCACTGTGACCCAGCCAAGTTGACGCATAAAATTAATCATCAGAGTTGGGATAATTGAGTGGGTTTGCTCCATTTAATAAACTTTGAAGGCGCAGTCTGTTCCTAGTTGCCGGCCACTCCTTTACAAGTCCTTGGTGATTCTTCAGAATGTAGGACCCTTAACACCTCTCATCCTTAGCCTTTGTCCCTAGTCACAAGTTTGGGGGCAATGAAACAAGTTACAGTAAAAATGAAAATCTTCCCTATATAATTTCCAGAGATAACAGTTACAAATGGTTTATAGACTTTCGAATTTGTAAATGACATATATTCTCTCTCTTTCTCCCCTCCTGATTATATCTATATCGGTGTCAACCTCTATCTACTTTTTGTATAAATAGCTTTATTGGATATAATTCAGATACCATACAATTCACCCATTTAAAGTGTATATTCACAGGGGCCAGCCCCGTGATGTAGTGGTTAAGTTTGCACGCTCCGCTTGGCTGGCCCAGGGTTCACAGGTTTGGATCCCAGGTGCGGACCTATGCACCACTCATCAAGCCATGCTGTGGCGGCGTCCCACATACAAAATAGAGGAAGATGGGCACAGATCCTAGCTCGGGGCCAATCTTCATCACCAAAAAAAAAAAAAACCCAAAGATAAAGTGTATATTCACAGATATGCGCAGCCGACACCACAGTCAGTTTTAGAACACATTCTTCATCAAACAGAAGCCCATACTCTTTGGCTATCACTCTTTTATCCCCCATTGCCATTCTCCACTCTAAGCAACCACTAATCTATTTTCTATCTTGATAAATTTTTCCATTCTGGACTTTCATATGAATGGAATCATATAATATGTGGTCTTTTGTGACTGGCTTCTTTCACTCAGCATAAAGTTTTCAAGGTTCACCCACGTTGAATCATATGGAAGTATTTCTTTATTTTTAGGGCTAAATAATATTCCACTGTGTGGATACACCATATTTATTTATTTATTCATCAGTTGATGGACATTTAGGTTGTTTCTACTTTTTGTCTATTATGAGTAATGCTGCTATGAACATTCATGTACAGGTTTTTGTGTGGACGGAAGTTTTCAGTTCTCTTGGGTGTAGTCCTAGAGGTGGAATTGCTGAGTCATGGGGTAACTCTATGTTTAATCATTTGAGAAACTGCTTGTTTGTTTTCTGAAGTTGCTGCATCATTTTACATTCCCACCAGCAGTGAATAAAGATTCCAATTTCTCCACAGCCTAGACAACAATTGTTATTATCTGACCTTTTGTTTCTAGCCATCCTAGTGGATATGAAGTGGTCTCTTACTGTGGTTTTGATTTGCGTTTCCATGATGACTAATGATGTGAAGCATATTTTTGTGTTTGTTACTGCTGAAATCTGGGTTGGACTATTTGGCTGCAGTCACATTCTGCTTATCTTTGCTAGAACAGTCAAGGGTACAGGTAGTACCTGGGGTTGAAGGCGGGGGTTGACTATTAGAGACAACGTTTCCCTTCATTGTCTTTCCCATAAAGATAATTTGTCTAGAACCTCAACTCACCTGCCTGGGTAGAACTGGAATCCCCTGAATTTGCAGTAGACCTGTGGTCCAGCTCTCTCCTCTGGTCTTCTCTTCTCCCGCCCCCCAGCTTAGCCTCCTCGGACCTCCTTCCACACCTCAGGGCAGCCGGAGCCTGTTGGCTGACTTCAGAAGGGCTGAGGGGAGTTCAGGGATCCGATTCCACTGTGTTAGGCCACGCAGGTCATTCCAGTAAGGGCTGAGCATGCCTGTGAACAGACCACATGTGATAATGTATGTTGCAGTAAATCAAAGTGTTGTGCTCCTATATATACCTCCCTGCTGCTTTCTAAGAAGCATGGGTATGCTAACTGGAGGGTCTTTTGTGTGGTGAGTGTAAACAGTTATTGTGCTCTGTATAATGGCTTCCATAGTCTTGAATACAGTATTGATTTGGGTGTGTAGTTAAAAGGCAGAAACCAGAAAATAGTAACTTGTTCTCCTTAATAAGACAAGAGTGGCAAATTGAGTGGTCCTGGGGAAAATCTAGGAGTGGGAGGTGGAAATAGAGGAGATTTAGAGCAAAAGTTGGTACACTTTTTCCTAAGGGCCAGAAAGTAAATATTTTAGGCTTTGCAACTCATTTGGTCTGTCCCAGCTACTCAATTCTGCCATTGTAGCACAGGAGCAGTCCTAGATGAGATGAAAATGGGTGAGTTCCAATAAAGCAGGTGGCTGTAGTTCGCTGACCCTTGGGAGGACTGAAGGGACAGGATGGAGAGAGAGACAGAGACAGAACAGAGACCCAAAAGCTGCAGCTGGGGCAGCCAACATAAGGATTTCTAGCAAAGTGGTGCCCAGCCCAGCTCTTGGTGCCCAGGAAACTCTTAAAGTATGTTCCTCTGACTCTGACCAGACCAGCACTGTGACCCAAATGGCAGAAGTAGGCCTGTCTCTGGAAGGCCCTGTTGCTGGTAGACATGCTTGACTTATGAGGCCTTTCTTATCTGCCAGTTGCAGAATCCCATTGGAGACACCATTTTAGATGAAAGCTCTGCTTCCCCATCAGCGCTAACTGTGTCACCACTAGTACATGATTGCCTAGTAAGATTGGAGAGATGAGAAATGGGGAAGAAGAGGCAAGTTTGAGGCAGATGGGCCCTGGAGTGGGAGATCTAGGTGTCAGGGGAGGGAGGGCTACACACTGGGTGGTGGTGTGGCCTAACCATACATCACCTACTTGACGAACATGGACTGCTTATTGGGACAATGTGGGTGTCAGACCCTGGTGCTCTTTTCTATCATACTTTTAGGTTGATTTATTTAGAAATCCATTCCTGGAGAAATAGATCTACATTTTTTTCCTGTATAAATAGAAGTTGTGTCACCTTTTGTCTATAGATAGCTTTATTTGGCTACCATAATGTCCTACTTTTACTAGTCATGAGACTGTTGATTTGGTTGTTAAGAAAACAGTACAAAGACCACATCAGCCATTTTTAAAGATAGTTATTTTGATCATGAAGACATAGCCAGGACTTTTGGTCTGTTTTGTAGTCTTTGGCAAATTATCTCAAGAGAAAGTCCTTTCATAATATTTTATGTTCTAGATAAATATAACTACTTTGTTTTCTAAACAAATGATTGCCTCACCAAGACATGGAGCTCTTCTTGGAGAGAATGTGAGAGGTGGCATGCATAATGACTGCCTAGTTATTAAGACATAGCTACACATTCTCCTTCCATTTAAAGTGAATTTTTCAGGAAAAACATTTGAGGCAAACATGATATGAAAGGTAAAAGCTTTATTACTCAAAGAGCTCATGCAGTTTTTGAAGAACATTAAGGTCCCGACAGAGGCGTGGAGACAGAACAACTCACAAAAGAGGAATCAGAAAGATGCAAGAACTACAACCCCAGCACCAGTTAAAAAATTAATGCAAACTCCCAATGGTTAGTCTCATATGGTGTAAATTGGTACTATTTTTTGGAAAGAAATTTGGCAAAATGCTTCATGATTCATAAACATGATCATGTCTGTGATGCAGAAATCCCATTTCTGGAAATCTTTGCTAAGAAAAGATTCCAAATAGGGAAAAGCATTATTTATTTTAGTACACTGTATTAGCAAGCTACAAGTTCAGCAATAGAGGAATGACTTCGTTTATTATCTGGCTGATGAACTAACATGCAGCGATCAAAGAACCAGTGATGAAGACTTCGGTAACATGAAAAACAAAATGGGCAGGATTTAAACGATGTGTACAACAAAGTAAATGCATCACTCCAAGAACTAGAAAGGAATACACAAAAATAGTATTTTTAACAGTTTTAAATTTCAAACATACGTGGAGGAAGAGAAGGTAATAAACTCTCATAAAGACACCACCTGGATTTCACATTTACTAACTTTTTGCAATCATATATACGTAAACATTTCTAAGAGACAATGAGTTTTTGAAGAAAAGCATAACCAAAGCCATCATCACAACCAGCAAAGTTAATAATTTCTTTCATTTGTGTCTTTTAAAAAATTTTGATGTAATTTTACACTTAGCGAAAAGTTGGGAGAATAATACAAGGAATTTCTGTATACCTTTTATCTGGAGTCTTCAAATGTTACTGTTATACCTCATTTGCTCTCTTCATCCTCCGCCCGTATATACACACACACACCCCTTACTTTTTTCTAAACCGTTTTTTTTAGTCTGTTCAGGATGCTGTAACAAAAATACCATAGATTGGGTGGCTTAAACAGCAATTATTTATCACAGTTCTGGAGGCTGGGAAGTCCAAGATCCAGGCACTGGCAAATTCAGTGTCTGGTGAGATCATGAGCCTGCTTCCTGGTTCATAGATGGTCATGATCTTGCTGTGTCCTCACATGGCAGAAAGGGAGTGGGGGCTCTCTGGGGTCTCTTTTATAAGGCACTAATCTCATTTATGAGTGCTCTATCCTCATGATCTAATGACCTCCCAAAGGCCCCACCTCCAAACACCATCACATTGGGGATTAGGTTTCAACATACGAATTTGGGGGCACAAACATTCAGTCCATAACACCATTTGAGAATAAGTTGCAGACATGATGCCCCTTTATCCCTAAATACAACAGTGTGTGTTTCTAAAAAGAAAGACATTCTCTTGCATAACTGGAGTCCAAGGATTACTACTAGAAAATTAACACACAATCATGGGTATGTGACCTGTGCAATGATTGCCAAGCGATGACTTTTCTAAGTTCAGAATGTCTTCCACATTTAGTAGTTGGCTTTCCACTGTAAGGAAGAGCTTTTTCTTTCTATTGATTGACATCAGCATAAACTCGTAGATTATTAATTTATTCAGTGGGTTATTTTCCATTATGCCATTATTTTTCTTGATGTTCGAATTGTCCCAGATTTGACCACTGAGAGCACATTGTGCTAAATTCTGTGTCCTTTTGACACATCTCCATAATATTTTGAGCCCTTCTAACTTTCTAGCACAACAAGATGTCCCAGTTTTATCTTGTGTTTTCCATACTCCAGCCCTGGAATTAGCTTTTTTTTTTTTTTGAGGAAGATTGACCATGCGCTAACATCTGTTGCCAATCTTCCTCTTTTTTTTCTCCCCAAAGCCCCAGTACATAGTTATGTATCATAGTTATAGAGTTGTAGCTCTTCTATATGGGACGCCACCTCAGCATGCTTGATGAGCTGTCAGTAGGTCCACGCCCAGAATCCGAACCAGCAAATCCCAGGCCGCCGAAGCAGAATGTGCGAATCTAACTACTACGCCACCCGGCCGGGCCTGGAATCAGCCATTTTACCAAGGAAAGTTGGCTTATTTTATTAGAGATTGTATTAAGAAACTAAGATCTGGGTGCTAGGTATGCTCATTGTTTTGGGGGTATCATTGCTTCTAGGCTCTCCTAGTGGGCTGTGCTAGGAAATATACGTATGTACACACACCCACATCCACACATACACCCACACACATGCATGTCTATATATATCTACCCAGCTATTATATACATACACACACACATGAGTTTGCACAAATTTACATAAGTCTATACTGATGGCTCTAATTCCAATCCAACACCACAGATTTCGTTTATCCTCCCTTTCCATATTTGTAACTCCTGTCTCTGACCATAATAGTAGACTTAGCTCCCATTATCCACAATGTATTTGTTTATTTGTTCAATCAACTAATTTGGAGTTGGGACATTTTCTGTCTTTTAATTATGTGGAGAAGTATGGGTTTTATGTAGTTTTATTTTCCCTCCCTCTCTCCCTGTCTCCTTTTCTTTCTTGCATTCTTTTGGAGGTTGCATCGGGAGATTTGGATTTAGTCATTACCATCAAGTTGGCCATCAACAATAATTTCTTAACATTATCTAATACTCTGTCTGTCTTCAATCTTCCCTGATTTTCTATAAAGCGCCTTTTTACAGTTGACTTGTTCTAATCAAGATCCAAACAAATCTCATAACTTTTGTTTGGTGATATGTCTCTTAAAGCTGTTTAAATAATCCATAATTTATTATGGAAAGCACCCCTTTTTCATGTCATTTATTTGTGGAAGAACTGATCATCTATCTGTGAACCTTCCACATTCTGGATTTGGCTGATTTTATCCTAAAGATGTCATTTGATGTGTTTCTCTAGCTACCAGATTTCCTTTGATGAGCAATTAGACCTAGATACTTGCTCATGTTCAGGTTCAGTTTTATTTTGTTCTGGAAGCAACCCTTGCTGGACGGTGTTGTGTTCTTCCTATCGCATCATATCATGAGGAGCACCGTGTCTGGTGGGACCACTGTGAGTGATGAGTGGTCAGTCCCCACTGACAGGTGACGTCAGCTTCTATGATTATCAAGTTCTCCATCAGCCTTTCACCAAATGGACTTGCAGCAGGTGATGAATATTGCCTAGATTCATGGTCTTGGAATCCAAGTCTGCATGAATGGCACTTTATCTCCTCCCACACTTTATGTAATGTTATAATATACTTGTAATTAAAAATATATAAGGATGAAAGTTTATACCAATATTAGTAGTAAGCTGAGGCCAAATAGCATTATCCACGTGAAAGATTTTTAATCTAGTTTCCCCGAGAGCCTCTTCACTATTCCTCTTGAGATCCCACTGAAGTCTCCAAAGGCTGAGGGCTCTATTTTGGGAATGTATGTGGCCAGCTAAATCCCTTCATAGAAAAGAAGGGAATTAAAATGCTCATACCCTATCACTCAGCAATTCCACTTGGGTATCAGCCCCAGGGAAATAATGATCTTTCTCAGGGTAACGGCTTCCATAGCCTGGAAGACAGAAGTGAGTTGATGTGTCAGGTTCAAGGTAGAAACCAGCAGAGATGTACACGGATATTCATCGAGCAATGTTTGCAGTAAAAACAAACTGCAGCAACATGAAGGCAGTGTGACTGGGGGAAGGACAAATTAAATGTAACCGTGCAAACTCAAAACATGGTACGGCAGATCTGATCTCCCCAAATCAACGCGGAGAAATCTCAAAAAGCTAATGTTTGAAAAAAACCAAGGTACAGAAAATTCCATTTTCATGCCAAGTATGAAAATAGAAACATGCCAAACGGTATCCTTTATTTTTTCTGGATATATGTACCTGTCTATATAAAACTATAACAACGAGCTGAAGGCAATGGGAAACTCATGATAGAGGTAGCCGCTGGGTTGAGGTGATGTGTTCTAACTTTGGTTTAAAAAAAGAATTAACATAGTACTTGTGCAATTTTTTAAAAAGTGTTTACGTGCAGAAAAAGATGGAGAGGATATATACCAAAACAATTACAAGGGTTAATTTTAGGGGTCTGAAACGCCATATTTCACTGTTTTGTTTTTTTCTTTATATTTTTTCCCAAAAATTAGAAAAAAGGGGGGCAGGATATTTTTTTCCAAAAATTAAAAAAAAAAAAAAGGGCAGGATCTTGCTTAGTAGCAGTGCAAATTGTCCCAAAAGACATTTGCCGCAGGTCCCTGGAGGGACGGTGACTCTCACCGCAGCGTGAGGGCTCTGTCTGGATGGCAGCTCTCACTGCAGTGGGCCCAGCGCAGGGGAGGCGGCACCTCTGAGAGCCTGACAGGCCCCTGCAGTCTGAGGCCATCTCGAGGCCACAGCCATCTCCTGATACAAACCTGTCGGCCCTTCTCCCAGTGGCAAAACCCTAGACCCTCTGGACTCTTTCTTCTCTTTTTCCCTCTCCACAGGCAGACAGCTGTGATCCCACCTTTCCTCATTACTGCCCCACCCCCACCGCTGGCTCTCCCTCTCTCCATTCCGTGGTGTGTAGGATTCCAGTCTGGCCTTCCTAAATACCACGGCACATCTGTCACTCCCAGGTATAAAGATTCTCCATAGCCACTTACTGAGGGTGGCATGAAATCTAAATAGCTTAGCCTAACATTTGTGGTCCTCTCTTGAATCTGAGCCCACACCTTCCCCTCCCTATCTCTCTCCTTCCCTTTCTCGCACTGCCTCCTGCCCACTCCTTCGCCCCCCATCTCCATTCTCCTAACAAGAACCTCTTGCTAGAGCCAAATAGTTTACACAGTGTTTCTCAAACCTAAGACACACATCTGGTCTCTGGGTCTTTGTTCGTGGCGTCTCTGGCCTGGAATGCCCTCCCCACCCTCCTGGCTCCCATCAGCTCCTCTGTGAACCTCTTCTCTCTCTCAGTAGTCTGTCTCCCTTCTGAGTTCCTGCACCATGTATTATCCATGCCCCACGCCTTTGTTCCATTCCTACCACAAAATAATAATAAAGTGATAGCTACTGCTTATTGAGTACCTCCATGTCAGGTGCACATGGAGTTATTAACCAAAGCCATTAGTTTGATGGAGGGCCCAAGAGATGAGAAGCCAGGAAAGGGCTGGCAGGGTCCCAGCCATCAGGCCATGGCTGGAGATGGGCTTCCTCAGCCTGGAGAATTCCTTGGGTCCAAGAGAGCCAAACAGAAGAGGGTCTACTTGAGATCATTTGGGGAGCCAAGGTGGAGAATAGGAGAAGAGACCATTTTCAGATATGGCAAAGGGGGCAGGTTTGAGATATGCCTAGTGGCTGTAAAAATGGCCCTCTTGAGAACCACTCCCATTCTTGCCCACAGAGGGTCCAGGACTCCAGCAAGAAGGAGAAAGGAGCAGATGCCTGCCTCACCCCTGGATCTCTCCCCCTGGCCCCACTCCCCAGCTCGAGGGGGGCAGGCTCTGAAAAGCAATGAGGCCTGGAACCTGGCTGCTCTGCTCTGGCCTCCTACTGCTCCCAGCTCAGGGTCTGCCTGGCCCTGTAGCTTCCCGTCCTTCAGGCACCCTTCTCCTAGCCTATTGTTCCACGCTTGTGTGGGTGACGCCCCCACCAGTCCAGGTTCCAACATTCTCTTTCTGTACAGTCTGCAGAACCATCCTCTGTCTCCAGCATCAGGAGGGGATCTCTAGTCACTTTCTCAAAGTGTTCACCATGTTTCTTGTCTCAGGGCCCCAGATACTCAGCAACTTAGCAGGGCTGGGTGGAAGCACAGGCCCTGGGCTAAAGGCCTGAAGAAGCTCGTTTATCTAGGGCTCTGCCTGTTTGTCCAGGTGGCCCAGGTGTCCTTCAAGGCACAGCTCGCAGTCCTCACCCCCAAACACCCTCCCAGAAACAAGCAAGAGCATAAGTCCCAGATAAAGCCAGAGGATGTCTTCCCTGCTAGACCAGAGGCCAAAGCCAGACACCCAAGGAGGCTGCAGGAGCATGTCTTGGAGAGCGGGGCGTCACCTGAAGATCAGGCTCCTGGTTTCAGTGCGGATGTGGCTCTTTCCAGATGCCCAGCCTCCTGCCAGCAGCCAGTGGCATCAGCCACTTACCAGGAAGCCTTGGGAACGCATTTAAGGGAGCGTTCGGAATGCCGTCACCTTCCGGAACGGATGACGCGGAGCTTGTACATGGATGGTTTTATTTTTACTCCACATTTCTGGAGAAAGCCTAATGGCTTCAAATGCTCCTCTCTGTTCATGAAATTTAAAAGGAGAAAAAAGAGCACACATAATTATAATCCCACAGCAGGGCAATTGCCTTGCCTCTGACTATTAGGTCCCATTAAAGATGTAATATCTATGGTGTCTCAGGAGAAATTCCTACTTATTTATGCTTAGTATTAGGGCAAATATTAGTTAGCATCAGAACAGGATGCAGTGAAGTCTAATCTGATGTCACCAGCAGAGCTTGCCTTATAAACAAAATAAGTGGCAATTACTTTCAAGCTGAACTAATAAGTTTTTTAAGTGATTCCATTTCATGTTCATCAGAAACGTCCACCGAAGGAAGGTGTGTTCTGGGAATGTGCGAGGTGTGCTTTTTAATCACACTTTATTTAAAGGTACAAATGAAGGCCGTGGGGCTGGCTCCCCCTCCTCCTTCTTGCTAGATTTCCTTTGGGACAGTAATTAGGAAATACAACACAATATGGGAAATGAGCATTGCTGCTTTTACGGGGATTTTAAACCAAATGGCTTTGCTCCTGGGACTGAAGGAACTGCTCCCCTAGAAGCCCAGCAGGTCTCTCTATGCTACCTGGTACTTCAGGCCTTTCCTAAAATGGCTCCTTGGCCTCCTGGAGAAGTCTTTCCTGAGAGAAAAGTGAGAAGGCCCGCAGAGGGCCTGGGCACAGGAGTGGGTCCCAGCATGCAGCCCAGCTGCAGACAACCGGGCTGGCTCTCCAGGCGGCAGTCTGGGGGCAAATGCCCTCCCCTCCCTTCCACATTGCAGTCTTCCCTGGCAGCTAGTGGCTGCACACAGTCCTTCTTTACCTCAGACTTTAACAGCTTGGCTTCTAGCACATTCTCCTGAGGTGGAGGATCCTTAGCCCAGGCTTGTTTGCCAAGAACTTTCTCAGACTGCTAAAGCTGCCCACACCCAGGAGTCTCTCTGTGCCTTGTTGAGTGTGCCCTTGTAGTCTGAATACCCGGAGATGACCACGTGCGAGCAAGTGGGGCTCCTGGAGAACTGCACCCAGTCCCGGGGCCAGAGCTCTGGTCATTCTTGATAGACAGGGCCGTAAGTCCCTTCGTCCTTCTGGGAGGGGCAGCTACTCTGACTCTGTGGTCCGTCCATGGGCATCTTCTCTGGAGTGGAGAGATGGCCCCAATCTGTGCACTGGTAGGCACTCGGGGGCCACGTGTGGAGGCGAGCATCGCATGTAAGCAGGGCTGAGCACCTGTCTCCCGTGACACCCTGGTTCTAAGTCCTCACCTCTACCCAGCACAGGCCAGGGCTGGTCCAGGCCATGAGAATGTCTACAAGAACTTCAGATTCATTTCCCTTCCCCAGGCCGCATCCTCTTTCCATGTGTCTCTGTTCCATTACACAAACACTGGGCATTTTCCATGGACCAGGTCTGGCTAGGCCCAGTGGCAGATTCAGAGAAGAATGAGGCCTAGATTCTGCCTACACAGAACTTGCAATTATAGTTGAGAAAGCTGGTAAAAGACAATTATCTAAGACAACCAGACTGAGCTGGATAAGTACCACATCATAGGTAGAAGGCAGTCTGGGGAAGGCATCCAACGTGAGAGAAATCATATCGACTTGGGAAGATCAGGAAAAGCTTCAGGAAGGAGGCAGCATCTGAGACCTTAAAGGTTGGGTACAATTCCACCATGAGGAGTTGGCTTCCAGGGGTGACATTCCAAGCAGAGGGAGCTGCAGGAGGAAAGGTGTGGAGGTGGGAAGTGAGGGGCACTTGGGCAACACCAGGTTTGTGGCTAAATTAGTTAGATTTCTTTCATTTAAGCCTCAGTGGAGGCTAGTGACACAGATTAGCATACCAGCTATCATGGGCAAAGGGTTGGGGTACAGCAACACAGGGCTTGGGGTGGGCAGAGGTCAGCCCCCCCCCGGGGCACTACTGTGAGTCCCTCTGAGCTGTCAGGGGAAGGAACAGCCGTGAGCACATTAGCATGTCTAGGCTCTCCCTTGCCCAAACCCACAATGGCTCCCCCCTGCACACAGGAAAAGTCCAAACGCCTTTGCTTAGCACGCCCTGCAAGTCTATCCCCGAGCTACCTTCTTACGTTCCACCTGTTACCGTTTAGAGATTATTTCCTCTGACTACAGCACACGTTCTTGGGGGCTGAGATAGGCAGGGTGACCAAGCTCACTACAAGTCCCCCTTCTCTAGGAACGCAGAGCTGACACCCAGGGCAAACTTACCTCCCTGGCCCAAGGGTGGGCACCTGACCAAGTGTGTCTGATCACACTCTTCCTAGGAACTCAGAGAAGGGCAGAGCTGGCGCTAGTCCAAAGGTGGGCTCCGGAGGGAAGGCCAGTGAGGTCCCGCCAAGGTCGCGGATGCTGTTACTGCCCGGTTTCCTGTCTTCCGAGTCTTGGTTGTTCAAGTCTTTCTCAGATTCCCTGAAATATATATATATATATATATATTTTTTTTTTCTTTCCCCTCTATATTACTTGAAAATAAATATTTAAATGCTAATCACTTCACTCTAAACACCCTGCAAGGTATCTTCTAAGAATAAGAGTCTAGGACAATCTCATGAAGGAAAAGGACTGGGATTGGCATAAAGGCCTGGACTCGGGAGCTGACCCACTGCTGCCCCAGGCCACTTGCTGAGCCCCTGCTTACTTCCCTGTGAAGTGGGCTCCATGTGTCACAGAATCTACTGTCAATTTTGCTAATCCGCAGGAGCTGGTCACACTGCAGCTGCTGGCTACCAAGTTCAAGGCCCACCCACTTTCTTCTGCAGCCCAGGGGTGGGAGGCAGAATGTCACTAAGAGGGCAATATGCAGTACTAACAAGGAAAGAGGGTGGCCGTGTGAGGTTAAGGAATATGCCCAGAAAAAACCTTGTAAGACAAGGTCTGTATGCGGTTACGCATGTTTGGAAACATTTTGCATGCCACGTTGGGTTGGGAGAAATAGAGGTAATGAAACAGCAGAAATCAGTGGATTTCCACAAACACATCACAGTTAGCAGGGAGAACGTGTCTTGGTCAGCAAGATAGCAGGAGATGCAGGGCCGATAAAGAGGAAGGGACTCCAAAGATCACACACTCTCCCAACCTGGAGAGGGTGAGGCCTGGGTGGGGTTGCCGAGAAGTTGTGGAGGAGACGGAGATGGGCTCTCCTGGGGAGGGCTTGGGTGTGCAGTGAGGTGCCACTGAGCCCGCCGGCTGGAGATGGCCCTGAGCTGGGTACCGGCTGTGTTTCAGCACCGTGAGCACACACTGCATTTGTTGCATGGAAGGAGCCCTGGGCTCGAGCTGGGGGCACTTCTTTCCTGTGGCTCCCCTGAGCTGGCTTCCTTGCTGGCTTCAGGGGCCGCCTGCTGCCTCGACTGCCCTTTGCTGACCCTCACAAGCGCAGATCCTCTCCCAAGAGAGCAGGATATAGAAGGAGCTGCCCAGGGTCCGATCACACCACCCTCTTTACCCTTTGCCTTGACACGTTCGAGAGTTACAGCATCTACTTGACAACTATTTTAAGAGCCACGTGGTGTTATCAGAAAGCAACCATAACAAAGTGGGCTGCCTGGAATTTTTCCCTGGTGTCTGTCTGGGAGCTGACCTAGGAAGCATTCCAGTGGGCTGCCTCCCTGGGAGATTGTTGATCAGAGCCCATAGGCAGGAAAGACAACAACTAAGCAGGCAACAGCTTTTAGGTTTGGTTCTCAAAGCTCTTTGAGTAGAGGAATAGAAGTATTATATTTTCAAAGTAATATTTCATTGGTCACCTAATCTTAAGACTGGAAGGGCCGTCTTTTAGAAACCACCTAATCACAGTGGGGCTGAGAGAGGGACATTGGCCTGCCTAGAGCCTCTCAGCAGACAGTGAGGATTCTGATCCAGTCCTGGGTCCTGTGGCCCCAGTCCATTGCTCATCTATTGGTTCACGTGTCTGGTATTAGTCTATCTCTCCAAGAGGGAAGCGACAGGGCTTTAGAAGTGGACATTATGTTAGATGTGCCTGGAAGGTCTGGAGAGGCAAGTTGGCCATCCACCCCATTTTACAAACCAGAGGCCCACTTCCTGGGGGCACACAGTATGTCAGGGAGCCATTGCACCAATACTATGAGCAGAGGGCAATCTTCTCATGAGAAACAGTGAGGGTAGGGGCAGGTATCAGGGCTGAGGAGATGATGGAGACCTGCTCGTCTGATCTGAACTGTCCTGAGTTGTCCCCTCTCACCTTCCCCAGCTCTCCAGGTCTGCGATCCTCTGGGGCCTCAGCCTGAGCCCACCAGCCTGACCTTGACCATGATGGTCTGACCCTCAGGCTCCACCCTCTCCGGCCGCTCTGAGGCTCACACCGAGCCCCTTGGGCATGGGTGTTGTGCGAGAGAGCAGACAGACATTCCTATGCTGCAGAAAGGGCGTGGAGCACTGGATCCAGGAGGCGTGTTGCATCATGATGCGGGTGTCATGAAAGGAAGTCACCTGCGCAAGTGACAGGAGGCCCCGCGCCAGCTCCACCATGGAGGCAGGCAGAAGTGAGAACAGATGATTGTCTACCTCGGGGGAAGGCCGAGACCTGATGACATAATGCTTCACTCCAGACAACAAGATGCTTCAGAAGACTCTCAGAATCTAGATGCTATGGGATGGGAACCCCTGAACCATTGAGGTTCCAGTCCTGGCTTCCCACCTGGGTCTCCCTGCAGCTGCTCTCATAAGCGTGGGTTATCATCCTCGGGCTAGCTGTACCCACTATAGTATTGGCCGGAGTCTGTCCCGTGCACCAGTCCCTCTGCCTGCCCGACACCATCTCTTACTCCCAGGGAGCAAAGCTTGCTGCTTTTCAGGTCCCAGAGCTGTATGTGTGGGGGGACAGGATAGTGGCATGACTCTGAGTGTGTGTCATAGAGTCACATACAGCTGGATTCAAATCCTGCCATGACTGTGTACCGCTGTTTGACTTGGGCAGTCAGTAAAAGCCCTAATCCTCAGTTCCCCTGAGTGCAAATGGTGATAATTACAGTCCACACCACATGGCGCTGTCATGGGGCCTAAACAAGATGATGAATGTGAAGCCCATGGCACTGTGCCCGCTACAGAATACAGAGCTCGGTGGCTGCAGCAATTTCCACCACTGGCTGCAGACACTCATGGGCGGTCATGTGGAGAGGAGCAAAGAGGCTTTAGAATCCAGAAGACCTGAAGTTGTGTCCCAGCTCTGCCAGCACACAGTAGCCAAGTGTCCTTGGGTGAGTCACCCTCTCCCTCAGCCTCAACTTTCCAACATATGTTGGCATTTAATAGTTGCCCTGTACATATCTTGCCTACTGCAGGCATTCTGCTACTTAGGAGAAATTTTGAGGGTTGATGTGAATACATAGTTTAAAACACTCCTTTTATCTTTAATTTTGTGAAACTTGATGCTGATGTTAATATTAGATAAGGTTTGGCTGACTAAAATCAAATGCTAAATTAATCACATTTGCCGCTTGTATTTTGAGATATTCATTCACTTCATCAATGAAGCTTTTTAAATTCAGATTCATTGTATGTTGAGATTTACTTATTTGTTTGTTTATTTTTGGCTCCTAGAATATGGAATAAAATAGGAGCTTAAGGTTTGACATGGAAAAAGAAATAAAGATGATCTGGCATAGAGTTGTGGGAATTATTTTGCAACATATACAAGTATCAAATCATTACATTGTGCACCTTAAACTTACATAATTTTATGTGTCAATTATATCCCAATAAAGCTGGGAGAGAAACTGAGTTGGAATTTTATACTGAGTGGATACTGTTAAAGGGTTTTATGTGGGAAGTAACATGAGATGTTTTATATTTTTGATGTGTTTATGCATCACTGTGGTTGCTGTGTGGAGAAGAGCAGGAGCCAGGAGACCAGTTGAGAGTATTGAAATAGTCCCAGCAAGAGGTGGTGGGGACCGGTCCAGGTTGGCCACAGTGGAGGAGAGTAGTGATGGCTCTGGGATTTGCTTGGACGTGGTATGTCAAAGATAGGAAATCAACATGTGCACCTCCCACGTTAAGGGGTGGAGAAGCTCAGGGGATGGGGGAGACTGAGAGACAGTCTGCAGGGAAGGACGAGCCAGGAGTTTTATTTCCATCCTGCTGAATTTCAGATGCCAGCTGGAAATGCAAGTGGAGAGGTCAGGAAGGCAGTTGGATAGGGGAGTCTGCAGGTTGGGACGAGGACTTGGTTGGAGGGTAATATGAGAATAATAAGCATTAGGAAGAGAGTGTAGACGAGGCCCACAGAAGAAAGACCAGAAAGGTCCTAAGGTGCTAAAGTCCATGGATTGGGTATGACAGAGGGAGCAGCCAACGAACCTGAGAAGGAGAGTTAACTGGTAGAGCAGGAAAACAAGGAGAGTGTGGTCTACAGGAGCCAAGAGAGGCACGTGTGCCAAGGGAGAGATGTGGCCCACTGTGCAGGTGAGAGGTCAGTAAGAACAGGAGGGAGACACCATCTTGGTATTTGACTCTGGGCTGGACTTTGGTAACCTTGACAAGAGTAATTTCAGTAAAGCAATGAAGATGGATGCTCCCTTGGAGTGAGTTGAAGAGTCCAGGGCAGATGAGAAAGAGTAGAGAGCTGGTGTAGACAACCTTCATGAAAGGTTTTGCTAACAAGGGGAGTGGAGAAATAGGGCAGTAGCTGGAGAGTAAGAGGAAAGTCAAAGGGAATTTGGGTTGGTTTTCAGATGAGACACTAGAGCACCTGTGTGCTGTTGGATGCTCCAGTAGGGAGGGAGAGACTGATGCTGTAGGAGAGAAAAAGGAAGGCAGGAGAAATAAAAACCTTTAGAAGGTGAGAGGGGATGAGTCTGAGAACACAAGAGGAGGGACTGACTGTTCACCTGAGCCAAGACACTTCTTCGCTTGTGGGAACCTATCATGAGATACTCACCATCTTTTTCTTCTGCTCCATAACCATGAGATGTGGGGTTTCCCTGAACCCCAGTGGGGCTTGTCAAATTGATGCCACAGATCCTTAGTCTAGCTTGGACTCTGAATGTAAGCTAGAAAATATTTGAAGGGAGATGTAATCCTGTTTCCTGTTCTCCCAGTTCCCTCCCCAAGACTATTCAAAAACCCTCCAAACTGAGATGAGGAAGAGAGTTTGGAGCGGAAGGAAGCAGAACATGTTGAGGATGCTCCACCCTCTGCACCCCCCTGAGAAAATTTGGGATGTGGGAGTAGAGAGAATTTGTACTATACTTGCTGCAGTGTAGCCTGAGAGTGAGCTGGTGAAATCTCTGTTGCTGTCCTGGGGCAACAGAGAAGTGTGGGTATAACATATCTAGGTATGAGAGGGTCAAGGATGGTCCTCTTTTCCCAATATATCCCCTAGTTTCCCAAGGCTCAGTATGCATCTCAACTTTTCAATGGGTTCCTAGTGGGACATGGGAGTTAAGCAGAGACACAGACAGACTATGGTGGATCTATACATAGTCTAGTAGCTGAGATGAGGGAATGCACATAGAATAACGTAGCTGGGACAATCCCTACCAGGGCCTGGCTGAAGATACGGCTATGTGTAGCAGTCTGCCATCTCCAGGGAGCTGCGTGGGCATTGAGTCCATGCCCACAGACCAGACAAGCCATCACTGAAGGGAGCATCATCCACTGACTATGCCATGGACCAAGTGGGATGAGTCCTATTGAAAGTAACAGGCCACTTCGGACCTAATAAAGATTGACACCAAGAAGAGAGAACTTTCCTCCTTTTTCTCTTTTGCCTTGTAAGCCACAAAGATCAGCATCAACTTGTGAAGCAACAAGAAACCATGAAAAAGGGGGAAATCCTGGAAAGGGAAAAATTATGATTCGACTGAATTTTAAACCTCAAGTGATGAGAAATTATATGTGTTCTGTATTTATAGGAAAATAAAATAGATTAACTGTCTGTAAGATAGAATGGGAGTCAAAAATTAAGTGGAGTTGTAGAAAGTAAAAGTTTCATTTTTGCACATCTGTGCTGGATGTCTGTCTTTTACCCCCAGCCCCTGCTACACTGCTGACCCTTCTCCACTCTGCTTTCTGCCCAGGGAAGCCGATTTGTAGGGACCATATCAATGGCTTTCAGTTGCGCTTGGCCATTGGGGACCCTGGAAGGAGATCAGGGGATCAGAGGGAAGAAAGTGAGGTCGAGTGTTTATTGTCCCAGACCCTTCCTTGCAGTCGCCCTGTGCTTTGTGTCTTGACTGAGGGTCACGGCTCCTCTCTCAAGGTGACCCTCTCCACAGGACTCTCTCCTCCTGCATTCTTGTAACTACTCCCTTCTCTCCGCCCTCCAAGCCTGGGGTTGGTAACAGCCTTGAAATATTGGATGCCATATTCTATATTAGCCTATTGGGTCATATTTTTAAGCTGTTGTTCAATCTTCTTTTCTTTGTTTACTGACTTTATTATCTGCTTGTTTTGTCAGTTAATGAGGGAGAGGTTTTAAAATCTCCCACTATGATTGTGGATCTGCATATTTACATTTTAATTCCGTCCATTCTTCTTGTACATATTTTGCGGCTACATTGCTAGACATAAAATTTTAGGATTATTATATCTTCCTGGTGAAACTTTTCTTATTATAAAATATTCCTCTTTATTTCTAATAATACTTCTTGCCTTAAAATCTGATATTAATATAGCCACTTCAGCTTTCTCTTGGTTAATGTTTGCATGACATAGCATTTTCCATCCTTTTAACTGTTCTGTACCAAACAAAGTGTGTATTTTGTAAGCACTGTAGTCTTTTTCTCCAGTCTGATGATCTATGTCCTTTAATTGAAGTATTTCTTATATTTATGCTTATTCCATTTCCCAATATATTTAGGTTTATAGCTCTCTTTTTCCACTCCTTTGTTGTTCTGCCTGTTCCATTTTCGTTTTTCCTCTCCTTGCTTGCCTTCTTTTGGATTAAGTATTTTTTCATTACTCCATTCTTTCTCCTTTATTAGAAAGTTTCTTACATATTATGTTACTAATTTTGATTGTTACCCTAGAGATTGCACCACGCACCACTGACTTATTAACGTCTGACAGGAGTGAATGTCTTTACCACTTCCTGGACAATGTAAGGATGTCCTTCTTTAATTCCATCAACCACCACCCCCCATCTTATGTGTTTGTTGTCATGCATTTCAATTCTATACCTGTTTAAATCCCACAAGGCATTATTATTATTGCTTTACGCAGTCAAGAGTCATTTATATTTACTTACATATTTTCTCTTTCTGTTGCTGATTCTTTTTTGCATCTCTCTGCTTCTATCTGGAATCATTTTCCTCTGTCGAAAGAAAACCTTTCAGCGTTTACTTTAGCGGTCAGTCTGCTGGTGATAAATTCCCTGTCTTTGCCTGAAAATATCTTTATTTTGCTTTTATTTTTGAAGGATATTTTTGCTGGATACAGAATTCTAGGTCAGCAGCTGATTTTCCTTCAGAACTGTGAAGGTATAATTTCATTATCTTCTGGCTTCTATCATTTCTACGGAGAAGTCAATATGTGGTCTTGTTGTTGTACCCCTGAAGGTAATGTGTCTTTTTCCTCCCTCTGGTTTCTTTAAATATTTTCTATTTGTCTTTGGTTTATTACCGTTTTACTTTGATTTGTGTAGGTGTGGGTTTCTTGGTATTTATCCTACTTGCATTAACTCCCCTTTTGAGTCCACCCTTATTGTTCCACTTTAGAGATTGGAAGATTGAGCCAGAGCAAGGATGAAGGATGGCTGATGGTAACCTAGACCTCTGGATCTTTTAGGTCAGTATTTACCAACTTTTACTGACAGCAGCACACCCTTCTCCATGACCCCTGAAGAGCTTCAATCTCACCCACCTCCACTATCTTCTCTCCTACTGCAGGGGTTTTTAGTAGAGAATGTAAAGTTTATCAGACAGGAAATAGTTTGGGCTGAGAAATATTCTTCCAGATCATCACCATGCTCAGGCTGTTGTGATGGTATCAGACATAGCATCCCCAGCCATTTATTGACATCCCCTTTTTAGAGATCTAGAACAGTGATGAAGATCCAGCTTCTAGATCTGGGTTTACATCCCAGCTCTGCTACCCTTACCCCACTAGCTGTGTGACCTTAGGAAAGTGACCTTTCTATCCCTCAGTTTCTCATCTGTAAGACAGAGGGCACTGATGGTGCCAGCTCACACTGGCGCGACTTCAGAGTGGGTTTTTTTTTTCCCCTTGAAGAAGTAAATTAGTTAATACCAAACATGTACCAGCACGGTGTCTGGAACAAACACTCTCACAGCTGTTACTTTTTGTGTTTATTGTGTGCAAGAATTTGTCCCGGCCTTTAGGGTACACACTGCCACTGAGGCTGGTGAACACAGAGTGACAGGCAATCAATGCCACAATACAGGGGGCCTAAAGTGACAAAGATTCAAACTGGAGCCTCCCTAGGGTCTCTGCGACCTGAGTCCGGCAGAGTGGTCTGTACCCTCCAGACCACATCTGTGTGTAGCTTGTATGAAAAGCTAGACCCCTAAGCCAGCTTGTCAGGCATGTTGGTGACACATTTCCAACAAAAGAGAGCTCTGTTTTGTCCAAACAAGATCATGGGACCAGAGATGTGAGCTACTCGCAGTCTCAGCACTAATGGAGTCTCAACAGCCATTTGGCTTCATTTCCACATTCACCAGATACTACAACTCTCATTTTCCCCTTCAGCAATTAATAGAGAAGACATCTAGAGCTATTTCAGGGAATGTGAAGAGCCACTCAAAGTGGCCAAATTGTTAGCAGCTGTGTTTGGAAATACAACATAGAAATATTGCTTCATTCCAGGGCAGCCGCCCTTCCTGAAACACTCAGGAAACAGACGTTATCCTCAGGCTAGCCCTTTTGCTGACTTTGTTAATAATGTTTTTCCCTTGGAACATCACAATGTTGTGAAAGGCCCAGGTTTTGGAGACAGACGTGCCCAGACTTGGATTCCAGTTCCCCCTTGGGTTAACTGGGACAAATCCCCCAGCCCTCCCCTGCCCACCCCTGATATCCTCAGTTTGTGCCTGCCAGTACATTAGAAGGCCTTCAGCTGGGCCATGTAGGGGGAGAGGAGCTCATTGCCCCTCAAGCTCTGGGCAGGACAGCTAATGTCCCAATGCCAGCTGCCCAGGGTCCAGCTTCCCAGGGCCTTGCATCTTCTTGACCACTTTGCCTGGAGGCCCTGACCTCCTTGATGCAGGGACCTCTCCACTCATAACCCTGATGCAGGGGTGAGACTCATGCTTGCACTGAGCTCCAAAGACCCCTCTCACACAAACACTGTCGAGATGGGTGAGGGGACGAGTCACATAGCACACCACGGTGCAAACAACTGAAATCTGATTGATTCTTCTGTGTCAGAATTTCCTTCCAGGTACTTTCCACTCAGCCCATCTCTAGGCCTGTCTCCCCAAGGCCCCCACTGGCTTCTCACTACGTTTTTGCTTCTATACCTTCCCCCTCCCTTCTGGCACCAGATAATACAGAGACTCTAAATCCTCCTCCCCAGACTCATATCCCAGCCACCTGGGGGTTCAATAGGCAAAATGGCCTTTTATGAAAAAGCATTCACTTTCTGAGAAGGCAGCTAAGAATATAAATTGCTAAGTTTTTTATTCCGTTGTTTGAGTTGCTTTGGTTTGTGTTTGCTCCAAGTGAAGCCTGAGACAAATCCTTTGGGTGTAAAGGACCCATTTGAGATGTGAGACCAGGAAGCAGAGTGAGCGAGTCAAGAGGGAGAGATGGAGAGAAGCCCAGGGAGTGTGTAGTAGCAAGGTGGCTTCCACAGACAGCAGAGATTGAACTCTGCGGGAACCTCTGGGAAGCATCGCCCAGAATTGTCTGTTTAAAACTCAAGAGGTTGGAGAATGTGTGCCCTCATCTCCCATCATTTCAATTGTCCAGAAACCAGTAATTCCCCCATATTTCCAGGCTGCCTATAAACTGAGTGGGATGCGTGTCTTCAAAGAAAGCTCAGAAGCAGAGAAGCAAAGAGCCCCAAGGCTCAGGCTGGAGTTGGCATGCCTGCTCGGAACTGTCCACCTGCCGTGGCTGAATGTGGACGTGGCCAAGTCGATGTGGAGCAAGACACTCACGGCGTCTGCCACATAGTGGAGCATGCGAAGGTGCTAGCACAGTGCCTGGCACTCAGTGAGAGCTCCACAGACCTTCCTCCCGCCTCTCCCTCCCCTCCTCTGACCCTCCTGCCATTGGCTCGCTGTGAGATGGTGACTGGGCCAGGACTCCAGTGGAGCTGTCTGACTTAATTTTAGCTCCCTCTTTCCATGACCTCAGCTTGTATTTGATCTATTTAAGAGCTGAAGCAAAGTTCAGTTTCAGTTTTCAAATTGTTGGTTTGTGTCTGTGGGAATTAGATATTTGCTAACTTTGGTGAAAGGAGACTGGAGATCACAGATCTGGCAAGCTACTGTCTGTCTGTCTGTAAGAGAATACCAAATCAAACTTTTCTCTCTCTTTGAGCTTGCAGTGTTTCAGGAGAGAAAATAAACGGAAGGTGGGGTCAGGACTATGCACAGAAAGGAGGGAAAGAAGAGAGAGAGCCCCTGGCAATAAGGAGGATCTTGAGGGACAGGCAGGATGGTGAAGGGCAAACCTGAGGACCACGTTGTGTTGATCATTTCAGATACGTCAAAGCTTGTGAGTGTGGCCTCTGTGGAATGAAGTTGAGGGGGAACAGGCTGATCATAAGGAGGTCATGGGAAAGACTCATTTAACCTCATGGCCTTTTGCCCGTGACTGCTCATCTAGTATTCTAGACTTGACCCAGGTGATCATTAGCTCTTTTCCAAATCAAATTCACTTTTGGAATTTGCCTCCTTTGAAGAGAAGCAGAGGAAGTCACCCAGACATGGGCTAAGAGAAGGGGAACCTGAGCCAGGACACCTGCCAACAGTGTGACGTGGGCAGGTCCTTCCACGTCTCCAGGCCTCACCTGCTCCAAGTGGGTGGACTTGTGTATTCTCTAAGGTTGCTTCCTGCCTGATCGGTCTGTGCATCCTCACCTGGGAAGGTTTTCATGAATATCAGTTGCCTGGGGGCTAAACGGCCCACGGGCAATGTGGCACAAAGAAGGCCACAAGGTGTGGTGACATGGTAGAAATGAAGTCATAGCAGGAAATGCTTTCAAAGGTGAAGGATGGAATGCCGTTTGAACAATCAAGAGCTTTTGCCTTACTCCACCCAGTCTTGGGACCTTGTCACCTCCATCCTAAAGGAGTAGAACCCTCGTATTGCTTTTTGTCCTAGATCCACACCCAGAATCCCTTGTTCTAACTAGCACTCATGGAATCAACCCCACAGAAGGCTATTTGCTAACTGCTGACTCCAATAGATGCACTACTTCTGGATTCACTCTTTCTATGTGTTGGCTCTTCAGAAAGTCAGAGCTAAAGAGGTTTTAGACAGTCCAGATAAATCAATATGGTAGATTCCATGATGACTCCTTTTATGAACTGCCTTTGAAGTGCTAAATATCTTTCCAGTTGTGCTCCAAAAATCATTTGATCCCTCTAACCCTGAGCCACTCCGAAGATCACAGCTTATGTGCTCTTTAGTCTAAATTGTACCACAGGTTTTGGCTAAAAGCAGTAAAACCTGATCCAAGCTGCAAGCCACTTATATAGAAAAATATACAGATACATTTCTTTTTTTCTTTTGTATAATTTTGTACATTCTGAAAAATAATACAATCAAATAAAATCATTCTAAGCAGAGGCTTATATTAAGTTCATCCTGGCACTGTTATCAGTTTCCTTCCTAATGGGGAAACTTGATTCTCAGGAAGGGTATAAAGCTGTGCCCAGCAGCTGCTCGTGCTGTTGAGAACTGATCTTAGGTCTCCAGGTCTCCTGCTCAGACAACCTCCTTCCCAGTCTGGGATGATTGACTCCAAACCTACCAGGCTGTCTCCTGCCTTTGCAACGGAAAGTAGTTTCTGCAGACCTGACTCAAAGTCCGCTGGGTAAACTGAGAGCTGAGACAATTATATGGCTAAATTAAGCTCGTAACTGTTCCCCTCCCCATTAGCAAGTCAGGTTCACAGCCATTGCTCTTGTGCCACACCCTTTCCCAGGAAGAAAGGCAAGGCGAAGTCCATGATGAAACTCCTAACACAAGACTGGGGCTTCAGGCCCTGTAGGGTGCATAGGTGATCAGGGGAAGTGCTATAGGGGTTTATGTCCCCCAGGACTGCCCCCTCCAGGTACTCTCCATAGCTGAGGGCCTGGCCTTTGTGCTCAGGCCAAGTGGATTAGAGGAGACTTTTCTTCCATGAGAACTGTGTGGAGGATGTGTGGATGTGCCCCCAGAATCATTCCTGTCCCCAAAACAGCACCAGTTGGTGACAGTGGCCAGACAATGTCTTTTCTAGACTCCACAGGTATTTTTAATGTCTCACTGCCCCATCAGGGGGCATTTACATCAAAGCTGCTCAGGAGGAAAGACCCCCACAATGGACCAGTGGAGATGTTTCCATTCAGAACACTTCAGAAAGGAATATCCTTTCTAGGTTTTCCATTGTGGGAGGAGGGAGGAGTGTGGTTCTAGGGAAATCCAGGGTCTTCTCTGGGCAGAGGAGAGGCCCCATTCATGGGTGTGGTTGCAAAGCTGGGAAGGGAATCACTTTGCTCTTCAATCGTTCAGCTTAGGGATGAGGCTGGCCATCAGCAGCCTGGCAGAGTCTGAGGGCCACTCCCTGTCCCACAACAGCCCCCAGATGCCATGCTTATTCCACGCTGGGCTGAAGGGCTCTTACAGTCCCTGGATCCGACTTCATGAATGAGCTACGAGCTCCCTTATGCATCATGGGGGTTTTTCCAGTGAGAAGAGCATGGGCTTGGGAGTCGGCAGACAAAGTTCCAGTCTTGTTGACTCTGAGCAAGCTGCTCAGCTCTCTGAGAGTCAGTTTCCTTATCTGGAAGAGGGGTAGCAGCACCAGGGTCTTTGCTTAACATGTTTATAGCAGCTGCTATTATAAATGGTGTTTCTGAGGAGCAGCAAAGACAATGGGAGGGAAGGGCTCCTGCCACCCACGCCCTGAGGGATGGAGAATTCTCTCTGTTTGTTCCTGGGGGGAGAAGACAGAGATCAGAGAGGCAGAACTTTCTAGAGTGTTCACTTCCACCTAGCAGTTCTAACAGGAAGGCTCATTGCTTCATTGTGGCTACTCTTTGAGGGCGGGGTCTGTCTATCATCCTAGGATTCCACTTCCTTACCCGGCTCAAAGCCTGCATGTGCCTGAGTGTGTGCCAGGGTCCCGCTGTGTGCCCTATGCTGACACCAGGAGACCAGACCGAGGCCCTGCCTTCAGCTCTCCTGAGGGAGGCGAGGAAAGGCCAGCGACAAACTCTGCTCCTGTGCAGCCTGGGGGTGGGGGGTGGCCATGGAGAGCCTACTGCAAGCCTCACATGCTGCTGTGCCTGGGGGCCCCGGGGTGGGGGGAGGGTAGAGGGAGAGGTGAGGGAAGATGTGGAGTAGCTTGGACCCAGGGTGTCTTTGTCACCAGCATTTGGCTGTCTTGTTCTGGAGAGAAGACTATTGGTGTTGAAGCTGAGCCAGCCCTGGAGCAGGGTGTCCGTAAACCTCCTGTTTCTGGCCCATTGAGGGGTGTAGGGGGTGGAGACGAGACCTAGGCTGGGCAGCTGCAGGTGGCCACCGTGGAGCTAGAACGGCTCAGCTCAGGAAGGTGGGGGCACAAGAGTGGGCCAGACCAGGTACAGCTGGATTTGGGTCCAGAAAGAACCAGGACAGAAGCACAGCTTTGCTCTGCTTCTGAGGCAGCAGGGAAGTCAGCGAGGACTGAGATCAGGGAGAATCAGTGCGAGATGTTCCTCCCACATGCCAGACACTGTCCTGAGTTAAGGAGCAGCCATCAGTGTGTGGCAGGTGTGGTCCTCATTGCCTTAGCGTCTCAGCTCGCTGAACGCCAGGCAGATGCTACTGTGATCACCAGCCTGATCTTACAGATGAAGAAACGAAGGCCCAGAGAGGCTATGTGACTTGCTTTAGGTGACACTGCATGTAAGTGGGGACGCAGAGACTGGGACTCAGGCAGCTTGGCCCCAGGATGGAGCTCTTAACCATGCACAGCGCTGCCTTCCTTATTGGGCTGGCACTGTCTCCCGACGACCTTGTGGGACAACGATGGCTCATCCTGCTTTACTGTGAGCTCTGCTCCTAGGCACAGCTGGGAAGGACTGAGCCAGAACTCAGAGCCAGTGCTTTCTGGCTCCAAAGCCCAGGACCCTACTTTAGGCCTCAAAACCAGCCTGGACCCCCAGGGTCTCAGCCCCAGACACTTAGGACACGGCCCAGCTTCTTTTATTTTTTCAGAGAGCTGTTTCTCCAGCCCGACACCGCTCACCTCTTCCTGCCTGTCTATTTTTGATCGCGGGCTCTGCCTCCTCCCCTAGTGTCCTCCCAACCCCCAATTTTAATTAGCGCTCACAATCCACTCCTGGTCTCGTTCCTTGCATCAGCTCCCCTAGCACTGACTGCACTTGTCTCTTGGCTCCTCACAGAGAAAATGGCCCTAGGACAGGGCCCACGGCTTGGAGCTCAGGTAACTGGCGAGACAAACCTCCAAGGAGAGCAAGGGATAAGGCTGTCCCCGGAACAACAAAAGCCACACTAGGAGATGTTTGCCACCGGAGAAAACTCTTCCCCACTGCTCAGACGCCGGCAAGGCTCAGAACAGGGTGTGACGAGAAAACTCAATTCCGGTGGAAATGACAGAAGGATGCAGATCGGCGGTCGACAATTGTCCCAGTTGGGACCTAAGGCAGAAGTTTGACACAAACGGAGCCTTGGTGACTTACATAAAATAAAATGGAATAAAACCTTGAAAGCAAGCGGAAAACACGTAAAGCTTCATTCAACTCCGTGACTTGACTTGCTGTATATTTTCAACAAGGTTGGATGTAGGTTTCCGTAAGCAGAAGTCATCCGGGGGCTGAACACAGGAGACAATCCTCCTATGAAAATCTCACCAGAAAGTCTCCTGGGAAGGCCTCCCCATGAAGCCCGCTCGCCGGTCGGGTGACTAGGGCTGCAGGGTGGCAGGTGTTTGGTGCCGACTGAGATGGACTGGGTTGAGGACTCTTTTAGAAGTGGGGCCACTGCTGTGGCATTGATAAAAGTTTGGAAAACGCAGAAGAGTGGGGAGGAGGAGATAGTCATTCTCCCCTGGGCTTACAGCCCAAGCCCAGCTATTTTTGTCATTTTGTTGTTTCACCGTAGTCTTTTTTTCATGCATTTTTGTGATCGTGCTGTGTAAACAAATTTTGTACCCTGTTTTCTCCTCAAATGGGCTTCTCTATGTTATTACTTTGTAAAAATTATTAGTTGCACTATACCCCATCAAGGGTGTGTGTCCTGATTTGGTGTGTTCCTCTGAACATTCCGGTTATTTCTAATTTTTCATCATTATAGGTGTATTTGTGCATAGGGCTATTTTCCATCTTTGAGGTTATTGTCTTAGAAAAGATCCCCAGCAACGCAGTTTGCGTGTCAAAGAGCATACCCATTTTGAAAGCTTTTGTTACAAATTAGCAACTTACCTTCTAAAGGAGGGCCCCCATTACGGAGTTACTATCCATCTGCGAATGCTGAGCCTTGCTCAGATCCCATCTTGCAGCAGAGGCTTCTCTTTGCTGTCTTCTGATTCTGTTCATTCGTTCGTTTCTTCTTCCCTTCCTTCGTTCATTCATTCGTTCAACAGTTATGGAGCCTCTACTGTATACCGGGAATTGCTGTGTGTGTAGTGGGAACAAAAATGAATCTTACACATTCTGCTGCTCAGATAACTCACAGTCTAGAAGGGGAGGCAGAGAGCAGACCAGTATGATTTGTGTGGGGTGAGGTGGAGCCTGGCGCCATGTTTTCCTGTGTCTGCCACTGCCTAGAGTCCATCCCAGAACTGGGCAGCCCTTGTGGAGATTTCTGTAGCTCTGCTCCCCCCAGGCCTAGGATCCCGTTTCTTAATCCCAGTGTCCCCGAGAGCTCCCCCACACTTCTCCTTTCCCCAGAGTCCCTCTCCTCTCACTTTCTTCCCAGTTCCCCTTAGACTTTGGTATTCATGCCATGGAACTCTCAGCTCTCCTGAGTTCATAACTGTGTCTTCAGCTTCCCACCCAAGGCATCCGACCTTCTTCAGACTGACCGTGTAGTCAGGTCGTCTAATCCATTTTATCTCCACGTGCTTCTGACTGTCTCTGCATCCTGAGGACACCTGCACGGGTTCCCAGAGCCTCTGGGCTGTTTTCTCTATACATCTCAATCTGTCCTGAGTTTCTCAGCCCCCAGACTGGGATGCATACAGGACATTCGAGAAGAAGCAGCAGCAGTGTGGCAGAGATATCTGGAAGCCCCTTAGAGCATTTCCGCCATTACTGTGCCTCTTGGATGGCCTTTGGGAAAACACGTGGGCAATGGCCCTTCAGAGAATCAACAAATGTGGATATTTCAGGGAACAGAAGATTGTTTCCTTGCAGCTTCGTTAGGTGCAAGCTGTTGGCCTGAAGTTTTAATGTTTTAATGTTCTTTTCATTTTTTCTGTGTCATCACCTGTTTTGAGGTAAGAACTGTTCATTCAGTTTGATTCTTCTTTTCTTTTTTTTGGCCAACTCTTGCACAGAGGCGAAGTCGATAAGAAGGAACTAGTCTCTCCTCAGTCCCAGAGGACTGCAACAGTAACACTTTAGCTTGCCTCTAATTACAGCCACCATGACAGTTCATATGTTGTAGCAATAAAAATAACCATAAACCTTACATAATCATTAAAGTTAAGCAAACAGCCCCTCACTGCACCATAATATACAGGTAGTTGCTAATAATCCAGGAACAGCGTTGGGGCATTCAAGGAACATCTTTCCTATCTCCACAGTTTCTTAAACAACTTTAGAGACACATTTTTATTAAGTATATGCAAGGCAGATGATCTTAAACCTCAAGAAGAGTGTGCATAATAATTGTGTACTCTTCTAATGCTCTCCAAAGACCTATTCAGAGTCCATTCTGCAAGACAATAATATATCAAGAAGTTCTGCAAACTTCCTCCTAATGAAGACATGCCAATTTGAGACCAAGAATGTGGCCTCAAAGGACAAAATAACCAGTGCTCTCAGTCTCTTGGTGTTTTGCTACTTTATTTCAGAGTGATTCAAAATCTAATTAAATTTCTAAACTCTAATGAAATTACAGAAGAAAAATCATTTAGGATTATATTATGTACAATTACTCACAGCTGAAAATTACAGTTACCCTCTTTCACTAGGATGGAGTCTCCTGGGAAAACCCTTGTTATTTATCCACCATATAAATCTGACACTTCTCCCACGATTTACAGGTTGGAGGTAAAGCTGTATTAATTAGATGTATATATCCTGAGCTGCAACAGATGGGTGGGGAGGAGTCACCAACAGGGAGAAAGCATGTAGGCCGAGAATCGCTCATGCAAGCAGGCTGGGATTGGGTGAGTAAAGACTGACAGTAGATTCCTTCTGACAGGGTAGATGCTCAGAGTCTGAGATCTCTTGGGAGCAGAAGCAGTGCACATGGAGGAGCAGGGCAAAGCCTTAGATGACGAGCTTAGGGTGTGAGATGTTCATTCCAAGTGCTATTTGGCTTTGACAATCTTAGTTTATTTTTCTGTAGGTAAGAGAAGACCTGGCCAACAGAAGTTTGCGTAGGGATTTGGCCTGAATTTCTTTTTTAAAGAGTTCAATAACTTGACCAATCCATGCTAATAAAAATAGTCAGACTCTTGTGAGTCTTCAGCAGCTGGTTAGCAATTTCATGAAATCCATCTGCTCGAAGTCTTTAATTTCTGAGAATAGAGAGCTTTGAAGGTGTCTCCATGCTCACAAGGATTGTCTTGCACTGCAACATGTTTGGCTTTGGGGGACTTGGGCTTCCAGGAATATGGACTAAGTAATTTGGATCTTTTCTCTCATTAAGAATGAATAGAAAAGCTAGACAAATTAAATTTTTTAAACATCTCTTTAAAGTTATCATAGAACTAACAAGGCACTGAAGAAACATGAGTACAAGACGTGAGAATAGAAGCTCTAAATGAGCCTGGAATTTGGAAAGCTTTTCACCCAGAGTCATCTTTCAATCCCCCAAGAGGTGGCTGGGAGGCTAGGAAGTGAGGAAAGCTGTCAACAGCTTTGAAAGGATAGAACTCAGAACCTGCTAAGGAAGAGAAACCCTGGTGACCCTCCCAACTTTGTTTCAGGATGCTGAAAAGCTAATCCCTAGGAGAAATGATAAACCAGAAATGAAGTGGCCCTCGAAAGGACTGAAGCCCAGCTTTAATCCATCTTAATCTCTGCATTGTGTTTCAGTGTTGCAGATTTGCTAGTGAAACCTAGAAGACTGTCAAAAGCAATATAAATCCACCTGGAGGAAGATAACATCATCCTAGTCTTAAAATTACTTTAATTCTCTAATTTTTCATATATAATATCAAGGACTCAATAAAAAACAGACATATGAAAAGGTAATAAAATACACTGGAAAGAAAAAAGTGAGAGAAACAATAGATAATATAAAGAGACCCATAGTGAATCCAGGAAATAGAACTATCAGAATATAGACTGTGAAAGAACTATATTTACTCTGTTCAAAGAGATAAAAGATAAGGTTGTGAATTTTGGCAGAGAAGTGGAAAGTATAAAAATAATTCAAAAGAAAATTTTAGAACTGAAAATTACAATAACCAAAATTAATTCAATAGATGGTTAAACATCAGATTACAGGCAGCTAAAGAGAGAATTAGTGAACTGGAAGATAGGTCAGAGGAAAATGTCTATACTGAAGCATGAGATGGCAAAAGGATAAAAAGCAGAAGATATTATAACAGACACAGGGGATACAATGAGACAGTCTAACATATGTGTAATTAGTGTACCAGAAGGAGAGGATAGAGAGAATGAAACAGAAATGTTTGAAGAGAAAATGGCTGAGAATTTTCTAAAACTAATGAAAAACATCAAGCTATGTATTTAAGAAGTTCTAAAAATTGTAAGCAGGGTAAATCCAAAGGAAACCACACTTAGGCACATGAAAGTAAAACTGGTGGAAATGAAAGGAAAAGCTTATAAGCAGCAAGAAAAAGAAGAAAAATTATCTTCAAAAGATCAACCGTAAGGGGCTGGCCTGGTGATGCAGCAGTTAAGTGAGCACAGTCTGCTTCAGCGGCCCGGAGTTCACAGGTTCGGATCCCAGGCGCACACCGACGCACCGCTTGTCAAGCCATGCTGTGGCGGCGTCTCATATAAAGTAGAGGAAGATGGGCACAGATGTTAGCCAGGGCCAATCTTCCTCAGCAAATAGAGGAGGTTTGGCATCAAATGTTAGCTCAGGGCTGATCTTATTCACAAAAAAAAAAAGAAAAAAAAGAGCAACAGTAAGATAGACTGCCAGAGATGGATTTCTGCAACACCAATGAAGCTTAAACTTCAGGGTTCCTCACTTGTGTGGAGCCCTCTGAGGCATCTGTTTACACGGTCATAGGTTTTTATAAAGCATGCTAGCAAAGTATTTTAACTAATTGAGTAAGACTGCTCTTTTTTTTTTTTTTACTTCAATTTTCCTCTATACACTAGTCGCCTTGATGGATGGTGTTAGAATAGTTCCAGGATTTGGGAGGATCAGGCCAACGGGAAGTTGAGTTAGGAACTCATCTAGTTTGGTTTAATAGGATATAATTACGTGGTTGTTGGTCACTTTCACACATATCGTTATGGTGTAGGAACGGTTTTCAGCCATACTCTTCTACCGCCTGTTATAATGACTTGCCACAACACAAAGGTGTAGGTTTCAAGGTTGCATCTTAGTAGGAGCGTACTTGTGGCAACTGCACTGGAAATACGTGGGTGGTAGAGCAAAGCAAGCAAGCAAAAAGATCATTCGAGACCTAGAGAATCTAGAAGCTAGTCTACAGAAAATTCTTTCAAATCTTATAGCTCACATATGAAAGAAACTTGATATGGATGTTCCCAATTTTGATTGGGAACATAACTTTTCCCATAAACTTTTTTTTTACTGAATTGCTAATAAAGAATGATGCTAAAAAACTTTTATAAACAATCAGTAACAAGAAATAAATTTCAAACATGCTAAAGGAAACTTTCTCTTAAAAAAATAGTTGTCAGAGCCAGCCCTGACGGCCTAGTGGTTAAAGTTCAGTGCTCGGCAGCCTGGGGTTCGCTTCCGGGTCGTGGAACCACACCACCTGTCTGTCAGTTGCCATGCTGTAGCGGCAGCTCACATAGAACTACAACGACTTACAACCAGGACATACAACCATGCACTGGGGCTTTGGGGAAGAAAAAAGGAGGAAGATTGGCAACAGATGTTAGCTCAGGGCAAGTCTTTCCCTGCAAAAAAAAAAAAAAAAAGTTGTCATATGAAGAAGCATAGCAAAGTATACATAGCAAAAAAATGGAGGAAAAAAGTATTATAGAGTTTTGCTAGGTAGTTAATAAAAATATTATTTTGTTTTTCTAGATTTTTGATGTTGGTAGTATTTTTATCTTTTTATAAAGTTGTAATTTTGTGTGATTTCTCTCATTCTAAATAATATCCACTATTGAATCTAATTTTGTATTCATAATTTTGTATTCCCTTTTTAAATAAGAACTTCTGAATTTGTAAGCTTCAGACTACATAAAACCTGGATATTCTGTTGCTTATAGCCGGCTTTTAAACAAAAATAATAAAAGTCAATGAAATAATATTTTTTAAATGGTAAGGAAAATTATTACTCATCTTCAATCCCAGCAATATCCAGCAAAAATATCCTATAAAAATGAAAATGAAGTAAAGGCTTTTTCACAAAGAACTGAGAGCATTTGTCACCAGACCCACATTGAATAGTGTACTGATATTATATATCAGTATATATTGAAAAGAGGGTTTTCAAGAGTAAGGAAAACGATTCCAGATGGAAGCTAAGGGATACAGTAAGGAATGAAGGGCAATGAAAAGGATGTTTGAGTGTATAAAGAAATCACCATCATCATCGCCACCATCATCATCACCATCATCATTATCATTTTTTCATTACTATCACTGTCACTTAGTAAGTATATATTAATGTCTGTTAGCGCAAGTTCCCCGGCACCAACAGCCCTCACCCCTGTCCTGCCCTTACGCTCTCCTTTTCCAAAATCCTCTCAGCTGTTCTTGGTCTTCTATTTTACCAGATAAGCTTTAAAATCAGCATGTGACGCTTCTAAAAATTCATCTGGAATTTTTGTCATTGTATTGAATCTATACATTAATTTACAGACAATTGTCATCTTCATAATGTTAACCTGTTCCATATATAAACATGATGTTCTCGGCATTTATTCAGTCTTCTTTAGAGTCCTTTACCAGAGATTTATGTCTGCAAAAATGATTTGTACCTTCTTCATTAAGTAGATTTCTAAATAATCTATAATTTATGCTGCCATTGTGAAGAGTAGCTTAATATTTGAATATACTTTTGAATTTATTTTTGCTATTGTAGAAGAAAGCTGTTGCTTTATACAGTTGCTTTATATTCAAATATTTGGCATAGCTCCTTTATTAATGCACACAATTGTGTATTCTGTTGAGGTTTCTATCTAGATAATCATTTCATTTGGAAGTAATAAAAATTTTGTTTCTTCCTTTTCAACACTAAGCACTTTTTTTTAAACCATACCAGGTGTTGGCCTTTAGTAAATACATTTTCTGTATCTATTCAATGACCATGTAATTTTTTTCCTTTCATACACAAATACAATGAATTATATTGATAGATTCTTCTGATTTTAAATCATTCTTGAATTCCTTGAATAAACCCTATTCGGTCACAGTTTATCCATTTTTTTAAGTAAGCAGTTAAATTTGATCTGTTAATATTTTATGTATAAATTTTATATCTATATTCATATGTGAATGTCTTTTTTGTACTGCCCTTGTCTGGTTTTGGCTTCCAGGTAATATGAGGTTTTATTAAAATGAGTAGGACAGATTTTAGTGAATTTTTTTCTGTAAAAATTTATATAAGAATTATTTATTCCTATAAAATTTGGTAAAACTCACTTATAAAGCAAGGTAAACATGGACTTTTGAAGTGAAGAATTTCTTTTTTTTTTTTCCTGAGTTAACATCCATGCTAATCCTCCTCTTTTTGCTGAGGAAGACCAGCTCTGAGCTAACATCTATTGCCAATCCTCCTCCTCCTTTTTTTTTTCCCCCCCAAAGCCCCAGTAGATAGTTGTATGTCATAGTACACATCCTTCTAGTTGCTGTATGTGGGACGCCGCCTCAGCATGGCTGGAGAAGCGATGCGTCGGTGCGGGCCGGGGATCCGAACCCAGGCTGCCAGTAACGGAGCGCGTGCACTCCACTGCTAAGCCACGGGGCCAGCCCTGAAATGAAGAATGTTTTTGATCACCTCTTCAATTTTTTTGCTGGCCATTGGTATCTTTAACTTGTCTATTTCTTCTTGTGCTAATTTTGGCATTTTATATTTTTACCAATTTTTGTCCACTCTTTGAAATTTTTAATTTTCTTCATGTAGATCTCTATAAAATTATTTTAAAAAACTCTCAATTATGTCATAGTATTATATTTATTTTTGTTATTTCTCTTTTTCCCTTTGATAAATCTTGCTAGAGGTCTATTTTTTCAGTATTTGTAAAGAACCAGTGTTCTGTTAATCATTTGTATTGTGTTTTTTTTCCCTCCCCTTTTACTTTAGTAGTAAATCTTTCCATTTTACATAAGGCACATAGATGAAAGACTATATTTCCCAGCCTTTTTGCAATTAGGTTTGGTCATATGATTAAGTTCTTGCCAACGAGATGTAAGAGGAAATGATGTGTCATAAAATTTGTATTCTCTCTATGTTGTGTATAAATTTATTAGTGTGAACTTATTTATGATGTTATTCAAACTGTCTACTTGATATCTCAGTTTCCAAAATAGATGTATGACATTCTCCAACTATAATAAACTATTGTTTATTTCTCTTTATAATTCTTTTAGTTGTTGCTTTGTGTATTTTGAAATTATATTTTTAGGTGCCTACATATGTATGATCATTATATTTTTTCTTTATTTTTTTACCAGTATAATAATATCTATCTTTCCCCTTGTAGTATTTTGCACCTTAAATTCTGTTTTATTCAATATTAAAATTGCTACTCTGTTTTTTTGTATTTGTCTGCTATAGTTTTTGTTTCTTATTTTAAACTTTGATGAATTTCTTTTTAAAATATGTCTTTAACAACATATGGACAACATAAGCAGAATTTTAAAAAGTTCAATACTAGTGTTTCTGTCTTGTGATTAGTGAGTTATCCCTATTTACATATTTAAATTTTTATTGCAGTTCAATATACACATGGAAAATGTGTATATCCAAATGTAGAGCTAAAAGAATTTTCACAAAAAGAAAGCATCTGTGTGCAGCCCCCAGTTCATTACCCGCACTCCTGCAGTCCCCCCTGTTCTCCCTCTCAGTCACTACCCACCAGGGGAAGCCACTATCCTAACTTTTAAGAACATTGATTAATTCGACCTGTTTTTGTACTTTATGTAAATGTACCTGACATCTTTTGCTATATTATGTTTGTGTGATCAATTTATATTGCTGTGTGAAGATGTTGATTGTTCATGTTTATTATGTGTGTTACTGTATAGAATTCTGTTGTGGAAGTATACAGTTATTTATCAACTTAGTTGTTCAGCATTTTGATGATTTCCTGATTTTTGCTATTACTATTTGGGCTGCTATGAACATTCTGGTGTGTGTCTTCTGGTGCACACGTGTATAGGCACACATACGTTTCTCACGGGTATATACCTAGAAGTGGAGTTGCTGGGTCATAATGTATGCATATCTTCAACTTTAGTAGAGATTGCCAAGCGTTTCTTACCTGTTCCAACGTACACTCCCATCAGCAGGATGGGAGGGATCTGGTGGCTCCACACTTTTACTAACACTTAGCATTTTCTGTTTTGATCATTTTACCTATTCTATTCTGGTGGGTAGCTGGTGAAATCATTAAAATTTTAATTTGTATTTCTCTGCTAACAAATGTAATTGAGCACCTTTTCCTATATTTCTTGCCATTTGTGTATCCTTTTTTTGGTGAAGTACCTCCTCAAGTCTTTTGCCCATTCTTCCACTGAGTATTTGTCTTTTTTATTAATTTATAGAAACATGAAGGCCTAGAAATGAGGCCTGGGTCAAATGCATGTATTATCAACATCTTCTCTCATTCCATGAGTTGCATTTCCACTCCGTTAATTATATATTTTGATGCACAGAAGTTCTTAATTTTAAGGAAGTACAGTTTATCAATTTTTTCTACTGTTTTGTGTTTTAAGAAATCTTTGTTTACTCCAAAGTCAGAATAATATTTTTCCACTTACATTTATTTTACTTATTTTGTAATTATTTTATGTTTCAGTTTTTTTTCTGCCATAATCTTTTACCTCTTACCTTACTCTACTTTTTGTTGTTGTTTGTTCTTTCTTTCCTTCCTTACATTCCATTGGACAAACTGATTTTTCTTCTGTTCTTTTCAAATTTAAGCAGTCTATTTTTTTTTCTTCTGATATTTATCCCTAACCTCCCATGACCCATCCCTATGATTTTCTCCCCATCAATTTCTTGAGCTTATCGATACCTATGTTTTCCTTGGAATAAGGTAATTACTTTAGCATACCCTTACTTCCATCTGATCTCCTCCCAGTCTTTATCTTCAGCCCCCCCCCACCATGTATTGGTGTCATTTAGGATTTTAATTCTGAAAATATGTCTCTGTGTGTGTGCGTTTGTATCCAGAATTATTTTAAAAATCAAAAGAGAGAGAAATTGAAGAATGGAGAAAAGAGAGATTTAAAAAAATTAATATCTTTCTCTCCATCTTTTGACAATTCCGTATTTGGGTAATAGACATTTAGAGTTTTAAAGTTTAAAGATCCTAACTTCCAGTATCTTTCATTGGCTTCTTAAATTTTTCTTTTTGCTAGAGTATTACTTGTGAGTGTTTTGAAAGAGATTCTGAAGTTTTGCATGACTGAGAATATCTTTATTTTATCTTTGCATTTAAATGAGAGTTTAGCTGGATAGAAAATGCTTGGTTTAAAGCCCTTTTCCTTTCGCACTCCATCTGATGGTTGCGTCCACTGTTTCTGTTGAGATATTAAAGATTATGATTCTTTTTCCTTTGCCAGTGATGTCCATTTTCTTTCTTGAAGCTCTTAGAATTTTTTCTTTTTCTGTGATGTTATTAAATTTCAATAAAATACACTTCAGTCATTTTTTCTCCCTAATATATCCTTTTTAGCATTCCTTGAGCTATTTCAGTCTGATATCTTTAATCTTTATTTCTGAGAAATTTAATTTATTTCTCCAAATATTCCTTCTCTTTCATTTTTTTCCTCTTCTTCCAATACTCCAATTATATCGATGTTGACACTTTCACTTCGACCCTCCGAGCTTCTTAACATTTATCTTATTATTCTTTTTCTTCTTTCTGATGTTTTCAGAGTTTCTAAACTTGATCTTTCAAAACCTACTAATTAATTTTTCTGCTGTTCATCTCCTCTATAGTGTTCCTTATTTACATACTTTCATACCCACTGACTCCGTTTTTATTCTTTTTCATAACTGCTTGTTCCTGCTTAATGTTTCCAATATTGTCTCTTATCTCTTTGGGTATATTTTTTTATGCTTATGTTAAATTATTGTATTTTTTCCTGCTCCATTAACTCTGATTCTTCTGTCATCGTGTGTCTAGTTTTTCTACTTTTCATACTCAGGGCTCGTGCTCCTCAGCTATCACGTTACTTTTCCCTGTGAACTCAGGATCTTAGGAGGGTCAGCTGCCTTGGTTGGGGATAAGGACTGGAGGAGCAGCACACTCCTGGTTCCGCGTGCGCCTCACTAAGAGGGCTGGAAGCGCAACGGTGGAGGCTCCTCTGGCTCTGTGATCTGGGTTCAAGCACTCCTTATCCGCACTCCTTCCTCTGCTCCCAGGCCATCAAACTTAGCGGCCCTCATGGACTGCTTGGTAACTTGGCCCTACTCTCAGTTCTAAGTATCAAGTGGCCCCTGAGCTCTAGGCACGTGAGTGTTGAGCATGGGGAAGGGGTGGAGGTAGTGTTAGAATGCGCTCAGGGGCAGGCCAGTCAACACCCACCTGTTGTTATTGGTCCCCTCCCCTCCAGAGCTGCCCTGATGATAACACACCGCCTCCAGCGGGCACTGGGCTGGCCCTGGTGTTCTTCGTTTCATCCAGGCCACCTAGGTGAGGCTAGGTCAAGTAGAGAGTTCCCCGTGAGCCTAAACCCAGTCTGTGATGTCTGAGCCTTTCAGCTCCAGGCTGCCATTTCCTACACGCACACATTGAGACCCAACCGCCTTCTGTGTCCACAAGCGTTTCTCATAATTTCAATTTAGACCCTAGGGATTCATCAATCTTCTCACTTCTCTGCCATAAGCCCTGTGATGGTCTACGAGGGACCTTTTGCTAGTTTATGAGTGACCGTGAGATAAGTCTCCATTTATTTAAGTCACCATTATAGATTTAGTATTCATAGGTCACTCACAATTGGGTTCACTTTTTATAAATCAACATCACAAAAAATTACAACAACATCAACCACTTACACTCACATTTACAATGTGCCAATCACTGTTTTAGGAGGCTCATGTGTATTAATTCACTTACTCCTCAGAACAACCCTATCAGTACATTTTTATTTCTCTTTTACAAATGAAGAAACTAAGACACAGAGAGGTTAAGTTTAGGATCTAGACCATCAGGCCCCTGAGCCTATGCTCTTAATCATTACATTATAGGTGACTCTAAATTTCTCTTTAAAAAGCCTGTCTCAATCCCAATACTGTTTCTCTCTCCAAAAGTTTTGCCTTCTTCTGCATCCTGAGTCATGCTGCTTTAGTAAGTGATATCCTGTTGCGACTATTACCCAAGTAGTTAGGTCTTTGGGTTTTGTGTAGGTAAGAATAGATTTTTCATGTAGATCCATCGTCAGAATCTTTATTCATATGATGACAGTTGTTAATACAAAGGAATTGGTGTATGTACTAAACTTCTGTGATTCCAGGGCAGAAACCCACTTGCAAATTGAGACTTTCTAGATTACTCCAGTCTCACTTCCCAGGCAGAGGAGCCAGGAAAGATTTTAATTCCTCCGGAGAAAATGAGGCGGAGTGTGAGACCCCCAACATTTGCTAGTGTTTTCTAAGAAGCTTCCTGCATCACCTGAGATGCCCAGATGGCAGACAGTCCTCTCCTCAAGGTTAAAGTCAGGAAACAAGGCATCTGGGTGGTTTGCATTTTTGCAGGTTTTCAAATTTGAAGCATGCTAACATTGGTGACCTTCTAAGAGATAGTGAGGGAAATACTGCCTACACCAGAGTTTCCTAATTCTCACACAGCCTACAGATGGCCAAGTATGGAGGAAATTGGACGCCCAGCCTGAGAAAGATGCTCTGTTCCCTGAGCTGCCTTTGAACTGGGCTCCTAGCAAACCATGCCTAGGTTTCTTTGGCCGGGAGCCCCTGAGCCAAAGGGGTTTTGTGCTGTTGGACATAGCTTTGGTCCATGGCTTCCCCAAAGTCATACTAGTGGATGCCCAGTTCCTTAGCTCCCATGGGGCACTGGAAAAAAATTGAGAGTGAAAGTTGCTTTTGAGTTTTGGTGCTTTCATTATTTCCAGATTAATTACTTTAATAATGAAATTTGCATTTAGTACCTTAATGGACTTTATACTTTTTATCATGACCTGGCCATATTTGAGAAAATTTAGAAGCACAATGTTATCCTTGGGTCAGCAACAGAACTGTATACAGCCACACAGAGATAGGGAAAGAAATTAAGCCATACATATGCAAAGGCATAAATGTAATTTTTGTAATCAGGAAAAATATTGAAACAACAACATGTATATAAATATTTATGGTAAAGTTGGATCACATTTGTGTATGTGATCCTATGGCACTCCCCCAAATGCACATATATCTTTATTTTACCTTATTACTTCTGCTAACCATAGTCCAAAGTTGTACTGTTCTTTAAACTTTAATTGTTGACCTTTAAACTTCAATTGTTAACAGTTGACCTACAAACTGTACCTTTCTTTCCCTGGAAACAGGTATCTACAGTAATTTGCTTATTGAAACTCAAGCTACGTGATAAGGAGAAAATGCACATTACTGGTGTATGCCCTGCTGCCTGCTTACTATTTCCTCATAGACATGTGTCAGTTGAGGTTGGTTCCTGTCTTTTACTTGCTGTTCTGATTTTTAATTTTCAATCAATGTGTGGTGAGCATCCTTATATATACAGCCTTATACATTTGTTCAATTATTTCCTTAAACTATGTTCCTTAAAATGGGATTAATAGGTCAAAGATCATGTAAATTTTTAAAGCTATTGATACTTATGAGTAGAATGGTTGAAACAATTTAAATTGCTATCAATACAGCTGTGCTTATATTCATATTTGTTTTAATTGCATTTTAATTATGTAATATTTAATAAATATCAAATTCTCCATAACATATGTGAATTATGAATAAGGAGACCATATAATTATGAGCCAAATCTTTTGGCCTTTGTCAAACCTTTGGGAGTGAAAGAGGATGCTATTAGAATTGCACTAAGATAATGACACAAACCAGGACTTATCTGGGAAAAACTCAGCATATGATCTTCCTATTAATAAAGCATAATAATAACACAAATACCCATGCACCCACCTTGCAATTAAAGAACTAGAACATCACCTCTGCAGCCTACCTGCGTGTTCCTTTTCTTTCCCTTCCCTCCCCTGAATTTTGTGTTTTTCATTGTAATGATTTAAAAAAATATTATTCAATGAAAAATATATATGTATTCCCTAGACTCTTTATTGTTTAGTTTCTCTTGTTTCTGTGCTTCATGAAAATGGTATCATTCTGTTTGTCTCCTTGTGCAATTTGATTTTTCACACAATGTTACATTTCTAAGATTTATCCAAGTTGTCTATGTTGCTGTAGTTTATTCATTTTTATAGCTATATAATATTCCCCCGTAAAAATTTATCATCAGTTGTTTATCCATTCTCCTGTTGATGGGTTTTGTGGTTCTTTTAAGGTCTTTTTTGCTATTACAAACCATGCTCTATAAATATTCTTTTCTGCATCTTTGAATGCACAGGTATCAGAATGTGCCTGCCTCTCTCTCCAGGGTAGAATTGTTGGATCACACCATAAACAAATCTTCAAATTTACCAGAGAATATAAAATTATTTTCAAAGAAGTCACATCATATTTTTTCACATTCTCAACTTAACTTTAGCATTACCCTAGATTTTCCTCCCATCTTTCTTGAGGTATGATTGACAAATAAAAATTTTATACATTTAAGGTGTACATCTTGATGTTTTGATATATGTATACATTGTGAGATAATTGCCATAATCAAGCTAATGAACATATCCATCATCTCATACAGTTACCATTTTCTTTTTTTTTTAATGATGAGAACCTTAAGATTTATGCTCTTAGCAAATTTTAAGTATAGAATGCAGTATTGTTAGCTATAGTCACATTGCTATAACTTAGATCTCCAGAACTTATTCACCCTGCATGACTGAAACTTTGTACCCTTGACCATCATCTCCCCACCTCCCCTGCTCTCCAGCCCCGGGCAACTGCCAATCTACTCTCTGCTTCTATGAGTTCAACTATTTTAGATTCTACATTTAAGTGAGATCGTGTGGTATTTATCTTTCTGATCTGGCTTATTTCACTGAGCAGAGTGTCTTCCAGGTTCATCCATGTTGTCACAAATGTGTTACCTGAGATTTTTATTGTTACCAGTCTCAAAAATGTAAAACAGTATCTTACTGTGGTCCTGAATTTCATTTTTCTGATTACTAATAAGCTTGAGTGTAAGACTGCACTGAGACTATAGATCAATTTGAGAAAAATTGATATCTTTAAGATTTTTTAGTTTTCCTATACATGATGACACACTTTTTGTTAGTTTAGGTCTTCTTTAATGCTGTTAACTGAAGTCTTCTCCATGTGAGTCTTGAGTAATCTTTGTTAGATTTATTAAATATAATATTTTTGATATAATATATCAAATATCATGATATATTTATATATAATATAGAAATAGTTTTATAATTATATTTATTATTGATAATATGTTTATATATTTTAATATATTTATAAATATATTTATTATTTTCCATATATATTTTATTATTTTCCATATATGTGTGCATACACACACACTCACATGTTGTTGGTGATTTCTATTATTTTAAAATATATTTTCTGTTGTTACTGGTGTATAGAAATCCAATTGATTTAAAAATATTGACATGTATTCAGCCATATTATTATTTTTAACAAATAGTCTTTGAATTTTAGAAGCTTTCTACATAGACAAACATATCTTCTGAGAATATAGTTTTTTTTCTTCCTTCCCAATTCTTATTCTTTGTATTCCCCTTTTTAAAAAAAAGTCTGCAATAATTAAACCTCCAGACAATAATGAATAGAAATAGTGATGGGGACATCCTGTCTTGTCCTCATTTTAAAGGGATTGCATGGCTCACCGTGATAATGATGTTTGCAGGTGTCTGTAGTAGATTCCTTTTATCAGGTAAAAGAAGCTCCGGTCCGTTCCTGGTTTATTAGAGGTTTTTATCATAAATGGGTGATGAATTTTATCCAATACCTTTCTGATCTATTGAGATAATCGTATGCTTTTTCTATTTAAACTCATTAAAGTAGTACGTACGTTCCCTTTTTATTCGTAATATTATTATTTTTGTCTTCTCTCTTTTTCCCTTATCTATTCTGTTATCTTATCTTATCTATTCTTATCCATTAGTTTTTTGAAAACAAATTTTAAGCTTGTTGACCTGTTGACTATTGAATCTTTGCTTTCTGGTTCATTCATTTCTCCTCTCATATTTATTATCTCCTTTCTTCTGTCTTTTTTAAGGTTTATTCTTTTCCAGACTTCTCAAATAGGTTCTTTAGCTCATTTTTTCCCCCAGTCCTTCCTTTCTAAGTATTTACATGTGTACATTTCCTTCTAATTATTACTTTACTTGTATTCCACAAAATCTGATATGAAACATTTTCATTATCATTCAGTTCTAGTTATTTTTAATTTTCACAGTAATTTTTCTTTGGCCTATGAGTTACTTAGAAATGTGTTTTTAAATAGCCAAACATATGGAAACTTAATCTGTTTTTGTTACTATCATCTGATTCAGTTGCAATGTGGTAAGAAATGTGATCTATATGTCACCCATTCTTTGAAATTCTTGAGAGTTACTTCATGGCCCAGATGTGGTCTTTTTTTTTTTTTTTTTTTTTTGGTAAATATGCATGTATGCTTGAGAAGAATGGCTATTTTCCTTATTTTTTTATTAAAATATAATTGACCTACAATATTATATTGGTTTCAGTTATACAACATCATGATTGGACATTTGTATACATTTCACAATGATCACCACAGTAAGTCTAGTTTGCCTCTGTCACCTTACAAAGTTATTACAGTATTATCGACTATAGTCCTCATATTGTACATTACGTCTCCATGACTTATTTATTTTAACCCTAAAAGTTTGTGTCTCTGGATCCTCTTTACCTGTTTCACTGGCTCCCAATCCCCTCTCCTCTGGCAACCATCAATCTGCTCTCTGTATCTGTGAGTCTGGTCTTGTTTTGTTTTGTTTGTTCATGTTTTGTTTTTTAGGTTCCACTTATAAGAGAAATCATATGGCATTTGTCTGTCTTTTTCTGGCTTGTTTCACTTAGCATAATGCCCTCAAGAATGGCTATTTTTTAATTGTTGGGTGCAGAGTTCTATTAAGCCTGATAAATCAAAGTGTCTTTCAAATCTTCCCTATCTTTAATTTTTAAAAAATCTCCTGTAATGATGGTGGATTTGACGGTTTCTCCCGACTTGGACTACAGGCATATAAGACCTGAATCCTTGTGCTCGGTGGCTGGTGCTGAGGTGCTGGGAGAGCAGAGACGCTTCCTAGGCATGACCCACATGACCTACTTGACCTTGACGGCACTGGAGGAGGGACAGCGCCCTGCAGGATCTCAGAGCTGCCAGGCTCATGCTCTTCTGACTGACAGAGCAGGTTAGCTCCCAACCACAGGTAAGGTCCACAACCTTCTGGCTCCCAGGCTGGAGGCTGGGCTGCCTCAGCCTGGGTGTGAGCTAAGTAAGTTGATTCCACATTCAACAAACGCTACTGAGACCATGTGCTGTGTCGGAAGCTGGACTAGATGGTCCGGCCTCTGCCCTCACAGGCTCCTGGTCCAGTGGGAGTCATCCTGACACCTGTGACAGGAGCAGCCTCAGGTTAGGAACCAGGCATTCACTACAGGAGCATGGGGGGGGGCACCCACTCTGGCTGGCGTCATCGTGCCACACCAAGACGACTGTTCACACCTGGGTGCACTCGCTAGATGTCAGGTCGTCTTTCAGATTCTAGCTTCTGGGCCCATTTTAGCCTCTGTATTTCCCCCGTCTCCATTCAAGTAGGCAGCAGACACTGTATTTTCCGGTCTCAGGAGGTTGTAGCAGGGTGAAAAGCAGAAGTTGCTGCAGAAACTTTCGTCCCTGGGTTTATACATGAAAGGTCGGGCCCTGGAAGAGGTCTAGAAAGGTGTTGTAGGCAGAAGTCACACACTGGTGATTGGTTTGACCCATCACGTGTGAAAACATTTTAAAATTAGTTGCCAACGTGTGACAGTTATTGATCTCACATGAAAATAAGACCTCTTTGCTCACCCGGAGGCCCCAAGCCTGCTTGCAGCTCCTGTGGCGTACATCCCGCGGGCCCCAGCCGCTGTCTGCGGATCGTTGCGTATTCGCGGGCATTTTCTTACGGTTCGCGTAGGTGACAGTGAAATATTTCTCCTACAAATGTCTCCATTAAGTGGGATAAAAATTTTAAAAGTCCATGTGTTTCAGGCGAAGCAAGAGAGTGTATGTTTCCTGGTGCCGGTGAATACAGACCCAAAGTGTTTAATATGAAAGAACATGCATCTGAGTGGATCCTTAAGGTACCAAAATGAAGCAAACTGCTTTTCTCGTGGACACCCTGCTCCACTCATGTCCATCATTTACGTGAGACTCAGAAGGAGCAAAAGTGGCCACACTGAAGCGGCCTGGTGAGTGTCAGTGGCCACCAGGGCAACCTGACCACCTCTGGCTTGACCTTGGCAGTGGATGGCACCCAGGCATGGAGGGCACAGCACAGTGCGAAGGGCATGGGCTGCCAGCTGACAACCTGGGTTCAAAGCCCAGCTGAGAGGACTTGGGGTTGCCGCAAGTGACTTAGGTTCCTCCTCTGTCAAAGGAAGGCCAGTGCTGACACCTAACACAGTGTTGTGATGGGGGTCAAATAAACGCCATATTCTAAGCGAGTGCCACGCCCAGCGAGAGGTGCTCAGTGAGTCAGTGTCTTAGGGATTTGGCCCCGGGAGCCCAAGAACGAAGAGTTTCACCTCTGCCAGCTCAGTTGGATGGGGCTCAACAATTGTCATTAAGTTGGTTTACATTTTTAAAAGTGACATGTCTTGCACACTTGAGTTGGTGGCTTGATGGTCAAGCAGGTGTCAAGGAGAAGAACAGAAACGTAGCCCCAAATCTGCTGGTTGAGCCTGTGTTGACAACCAAGGGTCTTCCGGCACGGGGTGCTTGACCCGGGGGTTAAAAGGTGGGAAAAAATCACATCTCTGTCCTCTGATCTCTAATAGAAACTTAGTATTTCCTTCTCAGGCGAGTGCAGGGAACAAACCACGGTAGTGTTACCACATGGGTGTTACACAGTAGCATAGCTTTATTACTAGAAGGAACCGCAGATATTTTCATCCACATTCCAGTTGTTAGATATCTCTAAATATCCTTTGCATTTATCACGACATCAAGATTGTGGGAGTTATGTCACTCGCCGCTAGATCTTGCTATTTACTGTGTGGATAAAGAAGCACATATATTTCTATATCACGTCTGTTTTCTAAATATTTTGATAACTGTATTTCAATATAAGTGGTTTCTTTTATAATCCTTACATGCTTTATTGTTGGCATTTAAAAATGTTATTCTGAGAAGAAAATCATAGGCCTCCTGGACTCAAAGGGTTCACGGCCAAAAACAGTGACTGGGCTGCACTGTGGGCTGGGGAGGGGGTGCTTCCTGTCCCTGCTTAAAGGCCATGGGGGCTACTGCAGGAACTGGACATCCAGACCGACTGCCTCCCCCTCTGAGACTTACCAGCCTGGGTCTTTGGGCAAGAATCTTCTGTCCTGTGCTGTGTGGGGTAGACTACAGGAGATATTGCCGGGTAATAGCTAGAATCCCGGCACACCACACTGAGCCCTCATCGTGGGCCAGCTCCCTTCCACTGCCTAGCAGAGGCTAGGACAACAAGGGCTTCCCTCAGCCCCGCCCTCAGACAGAGCTGAGAGGAATAGAGCAGCCTCTGGGCTGTGGCAGTGACTTCCTTCCCTGTCACGTGGGGCTTAGGTCCTGTCCCCTGAACCTTGGATCACACAGCCCTCCGTGCCTGCTCTGCAAGGAGCCAGGAGCAAAGAGCCAGCATGGACTTGGGATCCAGCATGCTGAGAGCCCTCCTCCTTCTCCTGGGTAAGTAAGGAAATGGGGCGGACCTTACTATCCTGTGGCAGGGGCGCCGCAGTGAGCGGGAAACCGGAGGAGTGTTCATCTGTCAGGTCCAATCTCTAAAGCATGGATATGTCCTTTGGACAGATGGCTTTTCCCACTTTGACTTGACAGTGAGCAAAGCTCTTGTCTGTTTCATTCTGGCTGCAACTTACAAATGCTTCTGGGCCAGGGGAGAACAGGAGGGGTCGTGTGGCAGAAGGAGCTTTGGGCTTGGGACCTAGACAAATCTGGCTTTACATCGTGGCTCCACTGCTGACAAACTGCAGCAAGCTTCTTAGACTCTGAGTATCAGTTTCTGAACCAATAAAAAGGGGGATAATAATGTTTACCTTCTAGGATTGTGTAAGAATTAAGTTAAATTTAATTAAGTCAAATCAAAATCATTACATAAAATGAGAAAATGTAGGTTCATAGACACTTCTCTATAGTTAATGGTGAATCAGTCTTATTAAGGAGTGAAGTAGGCTCTTAGTTACCCAGAGATGTCTTTGTTTTTTAAACCATCTTTAATCCTGTGCATCAAGACAAGGAAGAAGGGAGTGAGACAGAGGCAGAGACTAATAGAGAAGTAGAGCCAGATAGAGAGGGAGAAATGTAAGTCCAGAGAAGCAGACAGACAGAAAGAAACCAGGAGAGAGAGAGATCGAGGCGCAGAGTGATGGAGAGCATAGATAGAGACAGAGAAGGGAAGAGCCATGCAACTTCACAAAATCCCCTTTGACATCAACTGCTATTTTTTAAGAAGGCAACGGATGTCCCTCATATACGCAAGGATGCTCTTTCCCCAAGCTTGCGCTGGGTCAAGACTCAAAGGCAAGCAGTGCGTCTCTAGATTTAATCTTCTGTCTCCAGAGCAATAGCCTGTATCCAGGACCTGGGCAAAGTGATTCCCACAGGCAGGACTCTGTCTGAAGCCTGCACCAAGTCCAGGAGAGAACAAAGACCTTGGCCTCTGGGAGTTAGCATGTCAGACAGACGGACAGCCTCAGCATCTGTCAGTTTGCATGTGGAAATGGGCCCCTGACCGTAGCAATGAGGGGATGGTAAGAATACGGTGTGCAGGGCAGATAATGCAAAGGGTGCCCGGTAAAGTGGCAGAAGTTCTAACCCTTGTTTCTACTTTTGACCTATCTGAAGATATACAAACCAGTCTGTCCTGGGGGAAAAAAGAAAGTTAAATTTAAGAAACCCAGTGAAAAATGTCCAAATTATACAAATACACAATTCATTGAGGAGTTACAGACAATGAGTCTTTAAAATGCTGAAGCTCACAAATAAAAGAAATAATCACATCTAACATTTTTGAGTCCTTCTGATGTGCCACATGCTCTGCTAAACACTTCACATTAGCTCCTTCAGACCCCACGATAACTCTATGGACTAGGTTCCACTATATCTGCAACTTATGGGTGAGATTTTTTAACTACTTGGCCAAGGTATCACAGCTAGTTAGCGCTTTCAGGTACTAGTAGTAGAGATAGTAGTGGTTAGGAGTGTGTGTCTGGCTCTAAACCCTCTGAATGTTCATCCTTGCTCTGCTGTTCACCAGCCCAGAGAGTGTGGGCAGGTTATTCATCCTCGCTGTGCTCAGTTTTCTCATCTGTAACTTGGGGCTAATGATGGCACCTACCTCATAGGGCTGTTGAGAGAATTCAATCTGTTACCACATGGAAAGCGCGGAGCCAGTATCTGACATGAGGGGAGACTCGCCATTGGGCATTTGGGTACTCATTGATCCAATCTTCCCAAAAGGCCATTTGGCAAAATGTGCAAAATGTAAGCTGTTCACAACCTTCTACCCAGAAATTCCACCTTAAGGAACATATCCTAATGAAATAGTAAGGTAAAAGCCCCTGCACATATTTAATAGGATGTTGTTGAGCAATGCTGACCACAGCAAAAACCAGAAACAAGTGATTATCAGTCGGAACCTGGCTAAACCAATTATGCTCTGTTCCAATGATGTCTAGCATGTTTAAATGAAAGACGTAACTTTCTCAGAACTGACATGGACAGAAGTGACAAAGTGACAGTTATAGAGTTACAGTTAACATAGTTATAGTTATATTTTCGTGTATTTGCTTACTTATCCAAAAAATTGACTGGAAGGAAATACGGCAAATGATTAATAGTATCTTTTACTCTTTTTAGGAGATGGGATTATGAGGCATCTTTTAGTTTCTCTCTATTGAAATTTTTCATACTGATGGTATATATTCTTAATTTCAATACATAAATTTCTATGAACAAAAAAATAACATATCAGCTTGTTGAAAGCTGTAAGAAAAAATTGGGCTTTTCCTTTATGGGCTTGTAAAAGGGACTGGGGGGATTATATAGTATAACCTATAATGGATGGCCTGTGATGGCAGGTGACCAGGTCAGTCACCCCAGGGTGTGCGGAGAACTGCACAAGAGGGCTCTTGGGAACATGGCAGGGGTGGATCGCCACCTAGTCCCCCCGGTCACGTCCAGGCTCACATGAGACCCCGGGAAGAGAGGCCAGGTCCGCTATTTCCCACATGCAGAGTAGTTGGAGAGTTTTCGAAAAACAAGTTTTTGAATATTCTAAAAATACTTTCAAAAACTGAGATTATGTAACAAACATTCATGGACCCAATGCCCTGAGTTAACACTTTAAAAATTCCTGTTTTTAAGTTAACATTTTAAAAGTAGATGGGTAAATCAACATATCCATCAACGAAACAGAACCTGAGAGATGGAGATAAAGTCCCTTGGGCTCCCCCTCTGTCTTGTGTTCCTCCCTCGCTCTCCAGAGAAAACAGCACCCCTGCTTTGACTGGGTTTCCTTCCTGTGTTGCTTTCTAGGTGTTAGAAACTTGACACGAATGCCACCAGGACATACTTAACATGCTGCATTATCTACTTGTTCTGATCATATGAACCAGACCAATTCATTTCAACTACCTCTACGATTCTGCTGAAACACTCTATCGTAATTTAGTTATCCATTCTCATACTGGTGGAATTTAGATTGTGTCTAACCTTTTGCATGACCGTCGATGCTGCACTGAGCCTTCTCGGCACCTACGTGCTGCTGTTTTTCTAGGAGACACATCTGGAAGAGTTACTGTGTCATGGGTATGCACGATCCTCCTGTTGTTGGATATTGCCAAACTGCTCTCCACCAGTGAGGCCTGGACATATCTGTCCCCTACAGATTCAGTAAGACTCGAGATTGTCAGATTTCTCATTTTTTGCCGGAATTGTAAAATATTAACTCCAAGTTTTTAGGTTCTGTATTTCTGATTACTAGTGAAAATAATCATTTTCCCTATATTTATCAGACAACTACGTTTCTTTTTCTGCAGATTTCCTGTTGTTTACTTTTTGTCCAAGTTTTATTTGGTTATCAGTCTTTTACGTATTTTTTCTGGGTATTAGTTATTTGTCTGTGTAATGTGTTGCAAATGTCTTCTCTCAGTACGTTGCTTATCTTTCATCTTTGTGGCATCCTTTGCTTTGCAGAAGTCTCTAAATGTGATGCAATCACATTTATCAGTCCTTTCCTTTTTGTGTGTTTGGTTTTTCTGTCTTATGTAAGAAACAAAAATATATTTTTTTAAGTGGTTACATTTTTCATGATTAGGTCTTTCATTTATTTGGAATTTATTTTTGTGTATGGCCTAAAGAAAGGATCTAATTGTAGTTTTCTTCTATATGGAACATCAGTGTCCTGATATCATTTATTTAATAATCTTTCCTTTCTCCCTTGCTTTGCAATGCTGCTTCTATTCTATATCTATTTAATATATGTTTGAACTGTTAATGAGTTTCCTATTCTGTGCCTTTTCTCTGCATCTGTCTATATTTGAATCATGTCACACTGTTTTATTTACTATAGCTTATGACTCTTAATAACTTGTACATTAAGATTCCTCCTCCTCCTCCTCCACTTTCTTCTTCTTTTGCCTTAGTCTCATCTTGGCTCCTACTACACCTTTACTCTTTCACGTAGTGTTCATTCCTTGAAAGCATCATAAAATCACACGTCCCAAGAGCTGATTTTGGGCATGGTGCTGCTCCCAGCACTTCCGTGTAGACCTCATTCATTTCTCACATACAGCCCACGAGGTAGATGCTCTTATTATCATCATGCCCATTTCACAGATGAGGAAACTGAGGCACAGAGCAATAAAGTAGCTTACCAGAGGTCACGTAGCCAGTAAGTGGGAATGCTGGGATTCAAATGGAAGCATTGAGATGCCCCAAAGCTACATTTTTAGCCCAAACACCAAACTGCTTCTCAGTCGAGAATAGAAAGTGCTATCATCATGGAAAATCTGATATGACTTGTAAAATTGTCCTTTCAATTTTTTATTTCAAAATAATTTCAAACTTAAAGAAAAGTTGCAAGAATAAGAATTCTTTTTTTCTTGGTGAGGAAGATTAGCCCTGAGCTAACATCTGTTGCCAATCTTCCTCTTTTTGCTGAGGAAGATTGGCCCTGAGTTAACACCTATGCCCATCTTCCTCTATTTTGTGTGAGACAGCTGCCACAGCATGGCTTGATAAGTGGTGCGTAGGTCCATGCCCAGGATCCGAACCTCTGAACCCAGGGCTGCCAAAGCAGAGGGTGAGAATCCAACCACTATGCCTCCTGATTTCTTAAACAAATCATCTCATTTGCTTTATCATATGTTATCTATCTGTCTATTTATCTATGTATATATCCAGAGAGAGATCTTTTTTTCTGAGCCACTTCGGAGTAAGTTGTATACATCATGTTTTTTTAAACCCCTAAAAACGTTAGCATGTGTTTCTTTAGAATAGCGGTAATCTCTTACACAACCATAGTATAGTTATCAACTTCAGGAAGTTTGACTTTGACAAAATACTTTCACGTAATCTCATGATCATGATCCAATCTTTGCACTTGGCCCAACGACGCCCTTTGCAGCCTCAGCAAAGAAGCCGGCGGAGGGTCAGGCGTTGCGTTTGGTAACCATGTCTCTTTAGCTTTCCTTAATCAGGAGCATCTCCACAACCTTTGCTTGTCTTTTATGCCATCGATATTTTAGAAGCTTCCATCCCTGTTTGTTCATAGAACATTCCTCATTTGGGGGTTTGCTTGATATCCTGAGATTAGGTTATGGGTATTCACTCCTCACTGGAGACATACATGACTCCTCTTGTGTGCTTCCCCGGGCCTCCCATGTGGAGACACAGGACATCCATCTAAGAAAGGCCGATGTACTTTTGACATAATGATAAAAGACTTTCAACTGGGCTTTGGATTAGAGTTGTCACAATTGTAAATATGTTATTTGCCTCTTAACTATCAATGATTAATGTTTTTAAATTTTGCTAAAATATTGCTTTAAGAATAGCTATTGAAAATATCTGGTGAAATTTCTAGGCATTTTATTAGAGGTTTGCACCTTTCTTGTTAAAAAGCTGCCATACAAAATATTCCTGTGGACTCTTAATTCCAACCAAAATGTCAGCGATCTGTCTCCATTTTAATTCTGTTGGAAAGCACTACTGAAATCTATGTATTATAATCATATAATAAAAAAATACGATATCACTTCAATTACATTCCAGTGCCTAAAACATTCTTCACTGAAGGAGACAGAGTTATTGAAGAGAGCAGAGGCTTTCCTCTCCTTTAATTTATAATGAAAAGATGGCAGAGGCAGGGGTAAAGAGAATTAAATTCGTTTTTATCTTACAAGTCAAACTCATCACTTTATCCTTGGCTCTTAGTCCCTGAGATCTTTGTAAAAATCTTCCCTGACAGCTTTTCCCCTGTTCCAGAGTCCTGCCCAGACAATGGTTCAGAATCGGTGTGATGTGCATGGATTCCAGTGACAAAGAATTCTCCATGTATTAGTTTTCTTTTGCTGTGTAACAAATTACCACAAATGAAACTAAAGAAAATGAGCACCCCAGGGTCTCTGAGTGAGTCAGCAGAGGGTAAAGGCAGAGGCTAGGACCCCAGAAAGGCGAGGAGAGATTTCCTGAGAGAGCAAGAGTTCTCTTCATGACTTTTGACCATTTTCTAACTGGATAGCTTGCTTTTTTTCATTTACTATTGATTTTTAAGAATTCTTAATATATTCTGTATATGAGTCCTTTCTCAAATATGTGATCTGCAAATATTTTCTCCCAGTCTCCAGCTTGTCTTTTCATCCTCTTCAGGGTCTTTAGCAGAACAAAAGTATTTATTTTTAATTAACTCTAATTTGCTGATGTTTTTCTTTTCTGGATCATGCTTTTGATGTCATGTCTGAGTTTTCACCAAGACTCAAGTCTCCAAGATGTTCTTTCTTTCTTTCTTTATTTGAGGAAGATTGGCCCTGAGCTAACATCTGTTGCCAGTCTCCCTCGTTTTTTCCTTCTTTCTCCCCAAAGCCCCAGTAGATAGTTGTATGTCATAGTTGTACATCCTTCTAGTTGCTCTATGCAGGACGCTGCATCAGCATGGTTTGATGAGCGGTGAGTAGGTCTGCACTCAGGATCTGAACCCAAGAACCCCAGACTGCTGAAGTGGGGTGCACGAACTTAACCACTATGCCACCGGGCTTGCCCCTCCAAGATTTTATCTTACATTTTCTCCTAAAACTTATCTAGTTTTATATTTTACATTTAAATCTATGATCCATTTTGAGTTCATTTATGAATTTAGATCAAGGTCCTTCTTTTGCCTATGGATATTCAATTGTTCCAGCACCACTGGTTGAAAAAGTTATCCTTCTTCTACTGTATTGATTTTGCTCCCTTGTCAAAAATCAGTTGATCATATAATTTCTGGGTTATCTTTTTATTTTCCGTTGATGTAAGTGTCTGTCCCTCTGCCAATACCACAAAGTCTTGATTTCTGTAGGTATATAAGTTTCATGATGGTAGACTGATCCCTCTTACTTTTTTCAGAAAAAAGTTTTTAGCAATTCTAGTTCCTTTACCTTTCCATGTAAATTTTAGAATAATTTTATCTATATCTACAAAAAAGTCTTGCTGGGATTCTGATAGGAATTACATTAAATATATAGATCAATTTGGGAAGATTTGATGTCTTTACTATGTTGAGTTTTCCATGAACTGAGTATGTGTTGCTATTTATTAAGATCCTTTTTGATTTCTCTCATCAGCTTTGTGAAGTTTTTAATATATGAGACCTCTACACGTATAACTAGACTTACACCTAAGTATTTTTTTGAGCGATTGTAAATTGTATTGTATTTAAATTTTCTCTTTCTATGTGTAATTGTTAGTATATAGAAATACAGTTGATTTGTGTGTGCCAATCTTGTATGCTGCCACCTTGCTGAAGTCACTTACTAGTTCTAGGAGTTATTTTTTAGATCCCTTGGGATTTTCTACGTAGTCCATCATATCTGCATATAGGGACAGTTTTGTTTCTTCCTTTCTGAACAGTGTGCTTTTTACTTCCTTGTCTTGCCCTATTGGACTGTCAGGGACTTCCAGTCCTATGTTGAGCACGCATAGTGATGGCAGATATCTTTGCCTTGCTCTCGATCTTAGTGAGAAAGTATCTCATTTCTCACCATTAAGTATGGTGTTAGCTGCAGGTTTTTTGGTAGATAGTCTTTAGCAGGTTGAAGAAGTTTCCTTCTGTTCCTAGATTTCTGAGAGATTTTGTCATGAATTGGTATAGAATTTTGTCAAATGCTTTTTTTGTATCACTTGATATGATCATGTGGTTTTTTCTTCTTTAGCCTGTTAATATGGTGGATTACACTGATTGATTTTTGAATATTGAACCAGCATCCCTGAATAGAGTCCACATGGTCATGATGTATAATTCTTTTGTCTTGCTGAATTCTTCTTGATAACATTTGGTAAGGGTTTTTGAATCTATATTCATGAAGGATACTGGTCTGTAGTTTTCTTTTTTTGCATTATCTTTGTCTGGTTTTAATATCAAGGTAATGCTGGCTTCATAAAATGAATTAAGATGTGTTCCCTCCTCTTCTATTTTCTAGAAGAGGTTGTGTGGAATTGGTGTTAATTTTTCTTTAAACATTTGACAGAATTCTCCCATGAGACTATCTGGGCCAGCAAGATTTCTTTTTTGGAAGTTTATAGATTATGAACTCAATTTCCTTAATAGTTATAGGGCTATTCAAAGTATCTTTTTCATATGGGGTGAGTTGTGATAGTTTGTACTTTTGAGGAATTGGTCCATTTTATCCAAGTCATCAGGCTTTTAGGTGTAGAGTTGTTCACAGTATTCCCTTATTATCCTTCTGATATCTGTAGGGTCTGTAGCGATATCCCCGTTTTGTTTCTGATATTGGTAATTTATGTCTTCTCTCTTTTTTCCTTTGTCAATCTTGCTAGATGTTTGTCAATTTGATTGATCTTTTCAAAGAACCAGCTTTTTGTTTCACTGAATTTCTCTATTATTTTTCTGTTTTCAATCTCATTGATTTCTGCTCTTATTTTTATTATTTATTCCCTTCTACCTGCTCTGGCTTTATTTTGCTGTTCTTTTTCTGGTTTCTTCAAGTGGGATATTTAAGACTTTCCTTTCTTCTAATGTAAGCATCTAATGCTACAAATTTCCCTTTCAACACTACTTTAGCTATGTCTCACAAATTTTGATATGGGTTTTCATTTTTATTCAGTAAATCGATGTTTGATTTTCCTTGGGACTTCTTCTTTGACCCATGGATTATTTAGAAGTGTTGTTAGTTCCTAAGTGTTTCGAAAATTTCCTGTTATCTTTCTATTATTGACTTAATATGTTGATTTCATTGTGATCAGAGAACACATTTTTTATGATTTCAATTCTAAATTTGTTGAGGTTTGCACTGGAGTGTAGCCTATCTTGTTATATGTTATATGAATGCTTGAAGAGATGTGTATTCTGCTGGTGTTGGATGGAGTGTTCTATAAATGTTGATCAGGTCCTGTTGCTTGATAGTGTGGTTGAAATTTTCTGTATCATTCCTGAATTTCTGTCTTCTTGTTCTATCAGTTGTTCAAGGCTTCAACTATAATTGTGCATTTGTCTATTTTTCCTTTCAGTTTTATCAGTTTTTACTTCACTTATTTTGCAGCTATGTTGTTTGATGTATAGACATTTAGGATTACTGGGTCTATTTGGTGGATTGACTCTTTTATCATCATGGAATATAATATAATGTAATATAATGTCTCCAGCATGATAATTTTCTTTGCTTTGAAATTTGTCTGATATTAATATAGCCACTCCTTCTTTCTTTTTGTTAATGTTTGCATGGTACATATTTTTTTCCTTACTTATACTTTCAACCTCTCTATACAGTAGTCCCCCTTTATCTGCAGGGGATACATTCCAAGACCCCCAGTGGATGCCTGAAACTGCAGATAGTACTGAACCATGTATACACTGTATTTTTCCTATACACACATACCTATGATAAAGTTTAATTTATAAAGTAGACATAGTAAGAGATTAACAACAATAATTAATAATAAAATAGAACAATTATAAGAATACACTGTAATAAAAGTTACATGTGAATGCGGTCTCTCTCTCTCTCTCAAAATATCCTATTGTGTTGTACTAATGCTTTTTCTTCATGTGATGGTGTGAGATGATACAATGTGAGGTGAATGATACGACATAGGCAGTGTGATGTAGTGTTAGGCTACTATTGGTCTTCTGACAATACGTCAGAAGGAGGGTCTTAGAGCCACGATGATGTCGACATCGATGGTTGGATGTCAGGAGCAGATGGTGTCTATGGTTGACTGTGGATAACTGAAATCATGGAAAGTGAAACTGTGGGTAAGGGGCACTACTGTATCATACTTGGAGTGAGCTATAGACAGCACATAGCTCAGTCACTTTTTAAGTTGACTTTGCAAATCTCTTTTTTAATTGGCAAATTTAGGCAATTTACATTTAATGTAGTTATTGATATGTTAGAGCTTTCAGTCTGCCCTTTTGTATTTTGTTTTCTGTTTTTCATTTCTCTTTTTCTTACCTTCCTGTGGGTTACTAAAACACTTTTTTAGAATTCCATTTTGATTTGTCTGTAATATTTTTGAGTACATTGCTTTTCAGAGTTTTTTTAGTGGTTGCTCTAGGCATTACATTATATTTACATGATGTGTCACAGTCTACTGGTGTCAACATTGTAACACTTCAAGTGAAATGTAGAAATTGTACCTCTATATGCCTTTACACTCTTAAATATTTCTTCTCATATATTGAGAACTACATCAGATGTGTTATCATTTTTTAGCTTCAACTGTCAAATATAACTTAGAAATCTTAAAAGGAGAATGAAAGTCTATTTTATTGACTCCTATTTTTAGGGCTGTGACAGACACCGACCACTCAGCCACACCCTGACTTCAGGCCACATGCTGCTTCCAGTGGGATTCCCAAGGTCCTCGCCCAGTTTGCCTTCCTCTCCCCACCTTTCAGGATCTTTTCATGTTGGTTTTTTATGTAATAGCTATGGTTTTTAGCTATACTTAGTGAGAGGAATAGGCGAAAGTAAGTCTATTCCATTTTTCTGGACATGGAGGTCTGAAATGAGTTTTTAAGGGTCTGGGGAATGAGTGATTTGGAGGAAAGCTCTTTGGGGAGGGGGCCTGGGCTGACTAATATCTCTCAGACACACATCCCTCATCTTAGAGGCTCCTGAAGGAGAGAAAATGCCCCATGCAGTGATGGCAGTAGTGGTGATCTCAGCAGAGTGCCTGCCAGGAGAGCCCCATGGTCCCAGCACCCTGGATGGGAGCCAACCCGGCTGACACACAAATCCACAGACTTCTTCACTCACTCCCAAACTGAAACACTAGTGCTCCTCTTTCAAGTCACCATAAGCATCTCTGTCACACCCAGACCCTCATTTATCCACCAGAATTGCTTGAACTGCTCCTTTTATTAAATATGATTCCATTCAATAACCGGCTAATGGTTCTCAGTAAGGTGAACCGGCTTCCTCTCCTGTTCATCTGAATGAAACAGACGGGGAGCTGGGGAGTTTCTGCCTGGAACCTGCTGCACCCCCCTCAGAGACTTGTGCTAACCTGTGCAAGACCTCAGGCCACATTGTCAAGGAGTTGCTGTCCTGGGGAAGGGTAAAGGGCCTGGAACTGGGCCCTTGGGCTATCACAGGGGTCTGGGGCACATGGACTTCTGGGCTTTCTCTTTCGTCAAGTAGATTCTTATTTTCACCAGGCTCTGCTGGGACACAAAGGTAAGTAAGTCAGGCCCAACCTGAAGGAGCCGACAGTCTGTGGGGAGGGCAGTTGCAATATGGTGTGTTAAGTGCTGGGATGAAGGAAGCAGAGGAGGAGTCCCCGGTCCGCATTAGGGTGTCCAGGAGGGCTTCCTGGAGGAGGAGTCTTGTTGAGTGCAAACTGATTACGCTTCTGCCTGGCTGAAATCCTTCAGCAGCTTCCCACTGGTGCTAGGACAGACCAAAGCATTTACTGTGTCCACAGGGCCTCTCCAGCCCCGTCACATGCAGCACCCTGTGCTCAGGCTCCCCAGCTCCACGGGATATCTGTCAAGTTCCCGTCCAGTCTCAAGGCCTCCTCTCACATCCCATCCTCCGTTTGGAATATGTGCCGCCTCTCCCCAGGGCCCTGGAGACGCTCTCTTACTGCACTCCTTACAATCCTGACAGCGTTTCTCTCTGGGGTCTTGTCCCCTGCTGCACTGTCACAGCAGGGATCTGGTCTTGCCGGGCCACTGCCTACCTTATGCCCAGTAACTGGAACTTGTTTGTGAGTTGATTAGTGCATGAAGTGGAACCTCTGCGTCCAGGAGCCAGTCTGTAGGGACCGTGTACAGGAAGGAACCTGGTTGGGACAGGAGGGATGGGGCGAGGGCAGCAGGACTGGAGAGGGGTGCAGGGTGAGGCTGAGAGGTGAGCACAGGCCTGCCGAGGAGCCATGCGGAGGAAGGTGGCCTTATCCTGCAGGGCATTTTAAGCAGCCTTGGAGGAAGAGCTCCCCAGCTGCGGTGTAGCAGGCCGGCTGTCGGTAGGGAGATTTCCCAGGAGAGAGGGCAGGCTAGATTGGTCTAGGGCTGCACCAGAAGGATCTCTGCTGGCTTCTGAGGCCACACTGCACACCTCACACCTGCTTCCCCACTGGAAGCAGTGTGCAGCCTGGGGTCAGGCGGTGCGGCTGAGGTGCCGTGTCTGTCACAGCTTGCGGTGGGCCCATGCTCAGCCCCACAGAAGACAAGGTTGGGCAGAGCAGCCATGCTCACACAGGGAAGGCTCTGGAGACACTCAGAGGGTCCCTGAGCTGACCGTGGGTACTAAGTACAGTGCCTCCTGAGCTGCAGATGAGCCCTGGTATTTGAGCCACGTGACATCTTATGAATCTGTGGTCAACTTGGAGCCACTGTCCACCCTGCGTGCTGGCGTGAGGCCCTTTCCTGGAGCCAGGCCGAGCCAGGTCCAAATTCCAGAATTCTTCCATTCAGTGTGTGACACTGAGAGGACGTGTCCCCTCCTGGGGCTTCCCTGTGAAAAGAGGACCCTGGTCTCCAGGAGAGGGGCCCCCACCCCACATATCACACACATCCAAACGCAAGGACGCTTTTCTCTTTGCTCTTGTTGGAAAGTCTTTTAAATGTTCGGGAACTGGGTCAGCCACAGATCTGAGAGAGAGGGACTTGTGTGTGCACCGGGCAGCTAAAAGTGAGGGTGGTGTGTCTGGGTTTGGGAAACCACAGCCTAGTGGGGCCTGGGAACTGGAGAGTGAGGGAGAGACTGCTTTTATTTCAATGACCAACAGGCATTCCTAGGCAGACCTGATTTCCAGATAACACTTTCTCCCTCCACTTGGAGGTCTATTTGGGGAGACATACCCTAGTGTAGCCCAGAAGTCCAGTGGGGAAAGCGAGGTGTTGGCTAGGAGGACCTGTGGGAGGTGACTGGGCCAGGCCCCATCCAAATCCTGGAGGGTCCCGGCGCTCCAGGAGGCCCAGGCCAGGCCCGGCTTCCTCCCGCTCTGCCCAGAAGACCTTGCCAACCTTTGGATGTTGACTGGGCTGAGTTTCCCCTTGAGAAGGTGACCCCTGGGAGTGGACTGCAGGGCCCTGAGGGGTAAGTGGGTGGGGCCTGTGTGTGGCTTGATCTCTAACTTTTAAATAGTTAGACATGTGGCATGCCCTGGGCTCTGCAAATGTTAGGAGCTGCCTTAAAAAAGATGACTATGGTGGAAATGCCTGGCACAGACCCTGGCACACAGTAGGGCTCAGTGAGCCTCTCTCCTGGTAGGTGGAGGCAGATGGCCCAGAGTTGCCAAGGCCCCAGGCTCCAGGGTTGGCTGGGCGTTGCCGTTTCCTCTGCAGCATCATGGCCCCCTCCCCGTGGGCCTGGCCAGCTGTCATCCCACAGCCCCGCCCCCTGGGCACATGCTTCCTTCAGCCAGGTCCCCGAGGGCTCCAGAGCCAAGCTTCCCAGAGGCTGAAGAGCACTGCATCAATATTGCATGAATAATAATAACCCCACCACTTAGCGGTTATGCAGCCCTTTCCTCTTCCACAATATTTTACCATCATTAATTAGTTATTCTGCACTGCCTCCAGCCTCCCCTGCTCTCTCTGCAAAGCCTCGCTCTTGAAAACAGGCCTTCTCTGGTCTGAAGCCCCAGAGTTGAGTGGGTGGGCTGTCCCCCACCTGGAATCACGCAGCCTTCTGGAGGCCTCGGCTCGGCTCAGTGAATTCATGTAACAGCAGAGATCTGAGCCCGTGACGGGGAGGACAATTTCCTTGCTGATCTGAGTGCTGCCCCAGAACCACCTCTCGGTGTGCTCTGCTCCCACATCTCCTGCAATCCCCAGGAAAGCTGAGAACCCCGTCTTAAGCAGGTGGCTGAGTGCTCGTGGAGGACAGCTCCCTCCCACACCTCAGTCTGTGCCCACGCCCCAGAGGTTCCTTCCAGCCACACTCCATGTGCAGCTGGGCAGGTTTCCCATGGTCAGCCCCATTGCAGAGAGGCCACCGAGCTGGGAGCCATGTCACATCTGGCCCGAGGCCACTGGATGAGCAGTGGCAGAATGTGGACTCAGATATTCTGGTTCCAAGTCTCATTCCTTCCCCCACCGGGTCATTGGAAGGTTTCATGCCCCCACAGAGATGTTAGAAGATGGAGCAACCCCCCTACCACCAGGGAGTGTAGGGTGGTCTGGGTACCGGCTATGAGTCCTCTGGCCAGGTCTTCCCTGGACACACCTCCCATCCCGCCAGGGCAGTCTCAAGCTCTTCGTGGCTCCTGGCACCTCTGGCTCCCTCGAGGTTTCAGCAGCTCCTCTGCCAGGTGTGACAGTGCTTGCATGTCACCACCTCCTGGCCAGCATGGACCTGGGACACCCTGGGGAGCCCGCCCCTTCGGGAGTGCTCCTTGTGCCTGGAGAACCCTCAGTTCTATCTCTGGCAGAAGCCGGTTCCCCGCCTCCAGCTCCTCCATTAGCCTGGAGAGGTATTGATCAGTTTGGCTTCTGTAGCTGAGTGTTTTAATCCCAGTGTGTGAATCTTTAAGAATTAATTAGCAAAGATTGCTCAGGAAAAACAAAGTGGGCACATATCTTGATGCCGTCTGGTCACCCACCATTACTGTTTTCCTCTTAATTACAATGCTATTTCTGGAAGCTGGAGGCCTTTTCCCTTGTGTTCCACAGCCACGGGGCAGCCTCTTCATCTTGCTGGTGGCCTTCCGTGGCCTCCTGCTTCCAGGTCCTGCCCAGGGCAGCCGTGTCCTGGCTGGCTGTCCCGTCCTCATCCTCTGGAAAGCCCCGAGAGCCTCAGTTTACCCGTGCCCCCGCGCTGCTCCGACCTGCTGAGCCGCCTTCCTTATTCCCACACCCCAGCGCCCCCTCAGGCCTCCGGCCTCTGCCGGCGCCTCTTCCTCCTCCTGGATGCCTTCCTCGCCTGCTCCCGCTCCCAGCCCTACCTGCCACCATCTTCACTAGCTCACACTTGTCCTTTTGGTTTTCCTTTAAAGAATGCTCACCCCAGGGACCTTCTCTGACTCCCCCAGGCTGGGTTAGGGCCCCTTGGTCCCCCCAGATGGCGAACGACCCCGTACTCCATGTGTTAGCAGGGAGCCCGTGATGGAATTCCTTACTGGCTGCCCATCTTCTGGGCGTCAGGGCCACTGCTGGCCAGGAGCCAGGCAGCTCTGGGCTAGGTTTTTGGGGCGAGTTTGTCTGCCTGTGTTCTCTTGCTGTGGAAGGGGGTCCATGGAAACCAAGGAGGTGTCCCAAGGCCCCCACGTCCCCCTTGGAGCCATCTCTGCTCTGCTCGCCTTCACCTCTGTTTCCTTTCTGCCTTCCACCTCTCTAGCCTGCACAGCCCTGGCAGGTTTAGGGTCTGCCCCAAATCCCGGTGCTTTCACAGAGAGCAAGGAACTCCAACAGCAGAGGGAGAGGAACAGCGACGTCCTGTTTACTTGAAGTTTGGCAGCTGCCGTCTGTTTAATGAGACCGGAAGAGGGCATGGGGGGAGAGCAATTTCAGTTGGTTTCTAGGCTTGTAAACCTCAGGGATCCTGAGGTTTCTGCAAGTCACAGCCCCATCAAAGGAAGGCTCTAGGCCCCGTGCACACGCAGCAGCCGCTGGGAGCTGGAGCGCAGCTTAACCTAGGCCGACAGCAGCACTCCTGCGCTCTGCTCGGGAGGGGACTGCAGCCCCGAGTCTGATCTGGGCTCCATGGCTTAATTCCCAGCTTCAAACAGCCCCATGGAGAGGTGACAGAGCCAGGGTGGGTCTTTCCGAGAAGTGGACCCACCCATAAGCTCTGACGAAGGGAAGGGGCTGCCAGTGCCACGGCAAAAACCAGCCCAATCGGACAAGTGTGCCTTGTGTCCCCTAATTTACAAAGGGACAGAGAGGAAGGAGCTGTCTCGGTGAGTCCTTTCTGACGCCAGGGTCTTAAGCGTCCGTTTTCAGATGAGGAAAGTAAGGCCCAGGATCAAAGCTGGTGCAGGGAGGACTCGGACCGCCCTTTCCCTCTGTACTTCCAGTTGCCTTTCCTCTCCTCTCCCAGCGGATCCCGGCTGTGCTCTACGTGGCCCCGGGCCTCAGGCAGGAAGACAGAGGCATCACAGCAGTGGCAGCCACGTGTGCTGCATGCATGTTCCACACATGTTGCATGTGTGTTCCCCGAGTGTCTCTGTCTCCGAGTCACGGGAGCAACGCTGTCACTCAATTCGTTTCTCTGTGGCTGAGCTGTACTTCCCTCCTGAGCCCCCGTTATCACTCAGTACTAGAAACTCGACCGTATCACTGTAGGCCACTTCTGTTTTTTTTTTTTTTTGTGAAGAAGATTAGCCCTGAGCTAACATCCGTGCTAATCCTTCTCTTTTTGCTGAGGAAGACTGGCTCTGAGCTAACATCTATTGCCAATCCTCCTCCTTTTCTCCCCAAAGGCCCAGTAGATAGTTGTATGTCACAGCTGCACATCCTTCTAGTTGCTGTATGTGGGACGCGGCCTCAGCATGGCCAGACAAGTGGTGCGTCGGTGCAGGCCTGGGATCCGAACCGGGCTGCCAGTAGCGGAGCACGCGAACTTAACCGCTAAGCCACGGGGCCGGCCCAGGCTACTTCTGGTTTAACGCTCAGTAGTTTTGGGGTAACATCCCAGTCAGTTCAGGAGTCCCCCCTTCTACCTTCTCCTTGCACCTCCCACTGACCGAAGTTAAGTTCCAAGGAGTCTCACGTACCCTCCTGGTCCTGGTCCTGGAGAGAAACAGCTCACCCTGGGCTAGCTGAAGTGTGTCCTTCATGCCACGGAACAACCTGCAAGCAGCACAAACAGGACAGGCAGAGGTATGACAAGGTGGCAGCGGTGGTCCTGGACCAGCAGAGAGGAAAGGGACTTCCAGAGGATGTGGCTTTGTGCTAAGTCTTGAAGGATAAGTAAAGGCTTTCCATGAGGACAAGGAAGGCATTGCATCAAATAGAGCAGCATGTGCAAAGGCCCAGAGGTGCACAGGGTTGCTTAGCTTGCAGAGCCTAGTTGGGTTTCTTTGAGGCTGTGCTGTGAGCTCATTTGCAGCCAGCATTCTCTGCTCCCATCCCCACCTCGCCAACCTGATTTCCAGTGATTCTCTATGGAGGACCTGCTGCCTGAGTCATAAGGATTCTTCTGATTGCAGATGACAGTTACTTAGCTGAGATAAGATTCAGATAAAGAAGGTCTTTCCTTATCAAGGTGACTGAAAAGTCAAGAAGAGGTGCTTCAGGCACAGCTGGATTCAGGGGCTCAAAAGCTATCTTAGGACTTGGCATCACTTTGACCCTCTTCTGCGGGGGCTTCAGTCTTAAAAGGTTCCCTCCGCCTGGCAGGCCTCCCTCAGCCCCAGGCAACACTCCTATTTCTCAATATTTTCCCTGAAGTCTCTGAGTTGAGTTTTACTGGCCTCAAGTGGATCACCTACCTGCCCTGTCCCTCGACCAATCACTACTGACAGGAAGAAGGAATATGCTAATTAAACAGATGTGGTTCACACGTCCATCCTAGAGCCAGCCCGAGGGAATCCCATGGAGGTGGTTCCCCAAAGGAAAAGCAAGGGGTTGCCAGCAGCCAAGCGGTCAGGGGAGGTGGACATGACACACAGCAAGTGTCCACCCCACACCCCCCCCATTCAGACTTCCTCCAGCTCATGGAGACTGAGGTGTGTAGGAAGGTGCTGGACATCAGCCATGACACTCTGATCTTTTCTTCAGTGTAAATCTTGTCTCCCCCATCACTCTGTGAGCTCCTTCACGGGGACAGGGGTCTTTGGTTGCTCTTGGATCCCCCTGGGCACCAGGGCCATTGGAGCGCACTGTGGGTACCTCATTCCTATGTGTGGACTCTGTTAGGAGATGATGGAAGCCTGTTCTAGACATATGAAACCCCCTCCTCTAGCTGTGAACGTTGGAATTCACGAGATCTAAAGTTAGGAGGCATTCTGCAATATTTAAGTTCCAAGATGAAAATGGCCAGGCATCAATTGACAAACACTTAGGGCAGCCTCTCCCTATTTTTAGTTCAGATACTTATAGAAAGACATCTGAATGCATGCACGCCCACTGCCCCACAACTGGAACCACACAGCCTGATTCTGCCCAAATAAGGGTGGCAAAGACCGCCAGCCCCCATCGAGGGTGGGCCTGACAGGTGTTGTGGACAGCACGGGAAGTCTGAATGTCAGGGATGGGCTCTCAGCTGGCCAGATTCCAACTGAGATGGGGCAAGGCCACTGCGCCTTCAGCTCCATGTCTTAGAGAGCCGTGCTGCTGCCTTCCTCGGACGGCTTCCTCTCATGGCCTGGGGGAGGGGGACCCAGGGCGCCATGAGACCTCAGAGCCACTTACTCTTGCAGGGGTTCCTTCCTGTTGGGAAGCCACTTGCAGAGAGCAGGCTGTGCTCTGCAGGACTGAGGTGGGAGGGGCTGCAGGGAGGGGGGTTGGAGCACATTATTTCAGCAGGAGGGGTGAAGTGTCAGGTCCAGATGGGGCATGGGGAGGAAGCAGAGACCCTAGACTCAGAGCCTATAGGTGCTTTTGTGCACTTAGAAAAAGGCACCGTCCTCTGGGCAGGGGTAGCCTCAGGTGTGTGGCGTGGTGAGAGCTCCTGGCGCCGGGGCCCAACCCGGGCACATGCTGCATGGAGATATGCGGGTGGAGGCGACCCTGGAACCTCTGCAGGCCCATCTGGAGGCAGCTCCCCCTGCCCTCTGCTCTAGGTAGCAGCAAGGACTGTGCTCCGGGCCCTCTGCTCCTGCCCTCCGCACCGTCTCAGTGTGGACGGTCTGAGGAGTAACAGCGGTCAAGTCATATTTGGCCAACCCTGTGCCGACCACTGCCCCGTGGATCAGCCTTGGTACAGTCAGCCCTGCTCAGCCCCGTTGGACTCTCCTCTGAGTTTGAGAGCCTGTCCTCTGGATGCTAAGCTCCCCTCTCCTGTGTACAAGAGAACCCAGAGAATTCCAGCAGAACAAGCGCAGTGTGGCTTTCTCCTGGGTCTCTCACAGACCTGCATGCAAGAGCACTCTGTGCACACAGATCAGCCCTGCTAGGGCCATCCATCCTCCAGCCACTTTGCAGAGCCAGGGGGTCTACGGCCCAGGAGGGACTCCCCCAGCTCATGACTGGAGCAGGATGTGCGGATGGGGTCAGACCAGCTAGTGTGCTTGTGACAGATCCTCGCCCAGAGGCTTGTTAGAGCTCAGGGCAGAGTGGAAAGCAGGGGGAGGGCTGCATGGAGGGAATCCCCTCCCTCAGGAGGGGAAAGGCTGCCGCCGAGTGGCCGTGGGGCTGGCTAGCAGGAATTATTGGGACCGGATGTGGCCTCCAGGAGTGCACAGGATGGTCCACCGCCCAGGTTTGTTCATCTATAGCTGTAAGAGCAGTGGCCCCACGGAGGGCATATATCAGTCCCTGACCTGGAACCTAAAGCAGGACACCCTGCCCAGAGAGCATGTTTGAGGTCAGGGACTAGAGGTAGCCTCAGGACTTAGGGCAGACACAGGATGGAGCACGGAGGGTGGTGTCTGAGGGCCGAACACTGTCCCGGGGTGAGGAGTCAGGGCTGGGGCTCAGCTCCTCCAGGGAGGGACAGAAAGGGGCGAGAATTCAGGATGACACCTCTGATGAAGGATGCTGGGCAACCGGGTAAGGGCTGGGGCCTGGTGCTGTAGGGAAGGCAGGGCCAAGCCCTTTTGACACTAGAAGTGCTTTCTCCTCTTTCCTCTTCGACCACCCCGCCAGCAGTCTGATTCTCCAGCATAGCCTCTGTGTGTCCCTGAGTGCACGGCCCCTTGTATTCCCGTGTGTGTGTCTCTCCGTCCCTCTTTCCATCTCGCTCTTTCTGATCTGTGTCCTCTCTTCTTTCTCTGTTCAAGTTCCACCCCGGGCTGTATGAAGTTTTAACGCTGCATGCTCCATGTGGAGAGCGATGGTCACCAGGGGAGGGCCCCTGAGGTGGGGGCCAGGAAAGACGTCAGTGTGTGAAGGGGCAGGGGGAGACGCCATCCCTTGGTGAGCCTGGGCTACTCACTGATGCCCTGCCCCGTCCCCTGCCTCCTGCCCAGTGAAGGCAGGGAGAGGCCAGGCTGGCGTCAGAAGGGACCCAGGGGCAGCAGGCAGCACATGCAGCTCTCACTTTCAGGCCTCAGTCTGTAAGTCAGCTCCCAGCCACGGCCACTCCGTTTAGTGGACCTGACAGCCTAGCCCTACCATGCGCAAAATACAAGGCTTTGTCCTGTCCCTTGGAACAGTTTTCAACCCAGCTGGAGCAGCAGGATGAATGTAAAGAAACAATGGACCCAGTGGGGGCTTCAGAGAACTGACAAAGCCAGGGTCATATTGTGTGTGGTGGTGTCTGTGGTGTGTATGTGAGTAGAGGGGCCCCACGTGGGCACATCCATGAGAGAAGTCATTGAATTTCCAAGAGCACCTGTGATTAGAACAAGGCTGTGTACTTTTGCTTAAGAATCTCCCAGCTTTACCCATCTACCAAACGAAGCCTCTAGAAAATCCTAACCTCTACTACGATGATCCCTTACCCACTAAACGCATGCAGAGCGGAGATGTCCTCTGTAGATCATCAACCCAACGCGTCACCCAGGCAGCGCTGAGCGTGGTTGGCAGACGTGGCCGTGTGCAGAACGTCTTTGCTGCTCTGACGAGCGAGTACCTCAGCCACTGTTCCGCCTCCAGGAGGTCAGGACTCGGGAGGTGGCCTTCTCTTGGAGATAAACTGGGGAGATCCGGTTCCTCCCAACGAAGTCACCTGGTCCTTTTTAGGGGCTGTGGCACTTCCTGCTTCTGCCTTTGCCTGAAGCTTGAACTTGAGAATCAGACTTGGGCCTGACCGTCCACCCACCCCTGCCCACGCCCCTCCGGCCTGTGGCCTTAGTGGTTTTGGCATCATTCTGCTAGTTAGCTCCTTGGGGTTCAAGTTTGCAGGGCGTCGTGGGGCTCTCAGTGTAGATGGCGGGCTCAGACCCTGCCTTGCCACACTCTCCATTCCTCTTGGCCCTTGGGCATGTTGTCGAGTCCTCAATGCCTCCAGTTCCTCATTCATCAAACAGCAGTGCTAACAGTGCCTATCTTACGGAGCTGTTGCTGTGAGCATTAAGTGTATTAATGCAGACGCTGCACCCAATATCTGCCTCAAAGTAAGTGGCCAATTAATATAAGCCTTCCTCTCCAAGGCCCACAGCTCTGCCTTGGCTCTTCTAGGGCCTGGCTGCAGGGACTATGGCCCCAGCTTGTAAGCCACGTCTCCTGTCTTAGGGTTTCAAGCCCTGGCTAGAAGAGAGAGACACCCCTGCAGCATGCTCTGTCACCATCATTTGCTCACTCATTCACTCAGCAAACATCTATTAATACCTCCTACATGCCAGGCACTGTGTCAAATGCTGGGGGTAGAACACTCCACAGTGCACTGTACAGCCCGGTGGGGAGACCAGCAAGAAGATGTAGCAATGGGTTAATAGCTGAGAAGCTCTTAGGACGGAGCCTGGGCACACAGCAGCACCGTGTAATGTTAAATAAATAGGAGTGGTCAGTTATGATGTGTGAGTCCAGCCACTGTGGAGCACACAGGCGGGCAGCCAAGCCAGGTGCAGGGAGTTGGGAGGGAGTAACACGGAGTCACGACGAGGGGCAGGAGGAGAGGGAGAAGATGGGGTCGGCAGAGGGAATGGCCCAGAGGCAGCAGATCCCCGGCCTGTGTGGGGAGCCGGAAGCTGGGCAGTCTGGCTGAAATGAGCGGGTTCGTGGGAATGACGGAGGAGGCTAGACAAGCAGGCAGAGGTCAGAGTGTGGGTGTTGGAAACCATGTTAAAGAGCTGGCATAACTGAGCTCGACAGAACCTCGCTCCTGGTCTGGGTTCTGAGGAGGGCACGACGTCCCAGCAAGGCTCCAAGACCCTCCGTGGCAACCAGGAGCCCACCTCTGTGCTCCTGAGGGTGGTGGCCAAGCCGGCGTGGAACCTGTGCCAGGCTTTCCCAGACGTGTGGAGTGGTGGCCGAGGACAGGTTTGGCCCTCGACCCCGGGCCAGATCGCGGCCAGCAGTTCTGTTCTAACCCCGCTCTGGGTTTTCTTTCTCCGCAGATGTTGGAGGAGCACAAGTGCTGGCCACGGGCAAGTCTACGGGGGCCGAAACTGGTAGGTCACTGCCCGACTTAGTCTGTGTGCAGGACTGAGGGGCAGGAAGGGGACGCTCTAGAGCCATGGGTGGGTGGGGGCGAGCTGGCATTGGTTCCTGCCGCTCATCGAAGAACAAGGGCTACGCTCGCCTCCGGGCCTGCCTGAGCGGCCAGCACAGCTTCCTCCAGGGTTGTGGCCCTACACGAGAGCCTGTCCTCAAAGGGGATCTGGGTCCTCAGGGAGGCCTTCGTCCGCTCTCTGTGAGATGAACAGCTCCAGCAAACACAGTGCCCTGCGCTGCAGCCGTGAGCCCCGGACAGCCGGCTCTGCCATGCTCCCGTGCCCTCACTGGCGCCCTCCCTCCACTGCACGGTCCAGCTCCTCTTCACCTCTGGGGCTCGCCTCGCCGGGCACTGTGCCGTGTGCTGTCACCTCCCCTGGGAAGGCTGCCGATTCCCACACAAGCCCAGCCCACCCCGTGACCTGGCCTTGGAGTGAGCTCTCCCCTTCCACTGCTGACTGTGGGCTCCCCAGCATGGAGTCAGCTCTTATTCATTTGCCTTCAATGCTCACCAAAGGGCAGGCAATCAACACAGACTCGATAAACGAATTAATGAAGGAGGAATTGAGGAAGGGCTACAGGAGGCCAGAAATGAGCCATCAGCCACTAGGGAGTGATCTGCACAGCTGAAGGGACCAGGGATGGAGTTCCAGGAAGAGGGGATGGAATGTGGGTGGAGGGGCGGGAGCAAATGCACTCCCAGGAGAGTGGGAAATTAGGTCAGCTTCTGTGGGTCGGAGTGGGGATTTTCAGGTCTACACGCAGGACCTTAGACTTCATCCCAAACGGAAAGAGAGCTGTAGAAGACCTTTGCAGGGTGGTGATGAATTGACACCTGTTGTTCATTTCCTCCCTGCACTGCAGAAATCAAATACGCCATCATCGGGATGGCGCTGGGCATTGCCATATCCGTGGGTTTCCTGGCCCTGAAGATCTGCATGATCAAGAAGCACATGTTTGATAATGAATCCACAGACCTAAGAAATGTAAACCCGGACCCCAGTGGTAAGAGAACGGTGACACTCAGTCCCGCTCTGCCCCTGCTCGAGACAAGGCCGTGGTCCAGGCTGGCCCCCAGTGCAAGGCACCGAGGGCCGCTCCATAACATTGGCTAGAGAAAGGAAAAATCTGCGGGCGGAAACTCAGGGACCTCTCTGTGTCTCTGTGTGTCTGTCTGTCTCTCTCCCTCCCTGCCTTCTCTCTCTCTCTGTACTTTTCCGTCTTGATATTCCTAAGAGTCAGATTTCCTGGAGAGGGGTGGGGAAGGGAGCTGAGCTGGCGTCAGACAGAAATGTCTATTCTCTTATCCAAATAATGTGATCAGATAAAATCGATCCCAAGGGACTGGTCGGGTGGCGTAGTGGTTGGGTTCGTGCACTCTGCTTCGGTGGCCTGGGATTCTCGAGTTTGGACCCTGGGTGCGGACCTGCACACCACTCATCAGGCCGTGCTGCAGTGGCGTCCCACATATAAGGTAGGGGAAGATGGGCACAGGTATTAGCTCAGCAACAATCTTCCTCAAGCAAAAAGAGGAAGATTGGCAACAAATGTTAGCTCAGGGCCAATCTTCCTCATCAAAAAAAAAAAAAAAATCAGTCCCAGGGGATGCCACTGGGTGGGTGATGGGAGGTGCTGCTGGCACTGGTTCTGAGGGCCAAGCAGCATTTGTTTTGTAAATTGGGCAAGTCCCACTCGCAGCAGCGCTGGGTGTGTCCCCAGGATCCAAGGAGTGCTGGGCTCTTTTACCCCGGGTGGTTCTCCGTGTCCTGCGGCCCCTGCAGGGAAACGCATCCACACAGACGCTGAGCAGTCAGCTTGTGAGTTTTGACAGCAAAACGCACCATCGACTCACACCCCCTTTCTCTCAAGGTGGGACTCACAAAATTCAATCCCGCTTGTGTCGACTGCTTAATGGGTTGATGCTGTTTTCCATGAGGTTTTCCTGAAAATGAGGAGGAAGGAGCCTCCCTGTATCTCCGGAAAATGCAATTATTCTCTGTGAAGATATGCAGAAGGGGCGTCTTGGCCAGGGAGAGGAGAAGCCACAGCACTCGGGGGCTTCCCGGGATGCCAGCGTGGCCAACTGCGTCAGGGGCTTAACTGGTCATAGGAGTTCACTTACCATTGATTTTGTATCTCTATGAACAAGAAGGGAGAGAAAACAGCCTCTTCATCACACAGCAGGACACGGGCCGCGTCTCCTGAGGACCAGAGGGCCCAGCATCTGCAAGTGGAGGGGGTGGAGAGGAGAAATGGGGGGTGTCTAGGAAAGGCTCAGTCTCGCCTGCTTGCTGAACTAGGGGGCTCAGTGGTGGGACCTGGATAGAGAAGCTCCCACAGTGCCGAAGGGGAGGGGGCGGAGCACTCAGCCCAAGACCACCCCTCAGTGGCCCCAACCCAGGGAGCCCCTCAGCTCTGCCCAAGATACCAGCTCTGACCCTCTCCTGCTTGCCTGGCACTGATCACAGTGCCTCCTTCCTAACACCGTGCTTTCTCTGTTTAGACACCACCGCGCTAAAGAAGAGAGCCCCAAGGTAAGGTCGCCGCCAACATGTGACAGGTATCATCCTCCCTCCTATATTATCCATCCTGCTCCCTTGCCTGTCATCCTAGCCCTTGCCTCCCTTCCAAAATGCTTCCTAGGGGACTAGAATGCATCCCACCACCCCTTCTTCCCTTATTTGGGCCAGTGGGCAAGACTCATAAGAGTAGGGGGTTGGCCCGCAAGGGCTTGGGCTTGCCTCTGCACACTCTGGGTTAGATTCTGCCCCACTCCCTGTTCAGTATCCCCCCATTGAATCCCTACACACTCAGAATAAAGTCCCCAGTCGCTGCCATGACCCACTTGGGAGGCCACACATGGCCTGATCCAGGTACCTGGTTTCCCTGCTGGCACCCAGCCACACTGCTCTTCTGCATAGAGCTCATGCCCTCCAAGGACCATCCTACCTCAGGGCCTTTGCACTTGCTGTTTTCTCTTATATGGAATGCTCTTTGCCAAGGTAGCTGCAAGCTTTGCCCTCTGTCCTTCACATTTCTGCTTCAATGCCACCATTTCATTTTAGATGGCCTATTTAAATAGAAACCCCCCTCCCCCAATCATTCTCTTCCCCTTACCTGGCCTTATTTTTTTTTCATAGTACTTTCCACTCACTGACCTTATATACTAGATTGATTTGTCAATTTCTCTTGATGGTTTCCCCCCTAAAATGTAGGGTCCTTGAGGAAGGGATCTTCCTTTTCATCTCTGTAGCCCCAGCACTTAACACAGAGCCTGGAACAGAGTGGATACTCATATACGTGTTGAATGAATGAATGAGCAAATGGGCATTAGACATGGCTAGGTGCTGAGGATTAAGAACAGAGAAGTAGGACAAGCTCCCTCATAGTCCACAGGGAGAAAGGCACATCACAGGTGCTCGTGCATGGCATTGGGGTCGGGGGGTGCTGTGACAGGGCTAAGCCTGTGCCACCTTGTGCCCTGGGGGTGAAGAGGGGTGCAGATCCAGCTGGGAGGCAGGGTGTCTAGGAGTGCAGGGGAGCCTGGGTGTGTCCATGGAATGACCAGGAGGAGTTCACTGGGGGAAGAGAGAGAAGGGCACATGGGCAGAGGGCACCCTCACATGTGTAGGTGTGCACGTGGGGAACCGTGGAAAATGTTCAGGGAGCGACGTCCAGTGTGGCCGAAGCAAGTGCTCCACGTGAGGTATGGAGAAGAGGCTGGAGAGAGAGGGAGTTTCTACTCACGGAGGATCTAGTGGCGTGTGTGCTGAGTGAGAGAGTCTGAACCCTCGCCTGAGACTTCTGGTCTACCAGTGAAGGATTCTAAGCAGAAGGATGGAACATCTTTTATGTTATAGTAGCATGGAGGCGGGGGCCCAGCTGGAGACAGGGAGACCTGCTGGGGATGCTCACAGGGCTCAGACCTGCTGGGAAGGCCTGCTGGAGCAGGGATCTGAGTGCCACTAAGAAGGCAGCCGGCCCAGGACCCGGGGGCTGCAGGGAGGTGCAGCCCCAGGAGAAGAGGGAGGAATCCAGAACGGCGTAGTGTTTGCTGGTGGGGTTGGGGGAGCTTGGCTGGGTGGTGCCCTTTGGGAAGCAGGTGGTGGAGCAGCTTGGGCCGTGGGCTGTGGGGGTGACACGGTGCCTACTTTTTGGACATGGTGAGTCTGAGGCTTCTGGAGACTTCCAAACAGAGAAGATGTTCAGTAAGTGGCTGGCGTTCAGGACAGAGGTCTGGGCTGAGACGGATGGTGGGCTTTTAGAAGGGGCCCGAAGCGTGGTCTCCCCCCACAGTTCTTCCCTGGGACCTGGGACCCAGTAAGTGCTAAGTGATGTCTATGGAAGGAAGGAGTAGATTCACGAATGAAGAAGAGACAGAAGCGTGGCACCCTGTCCTCAGGGGCATGCCCTGGGGATGAGCTGGGGATGGATTTTCTCAAGAAGTTCACTTTCTTGAGGATCTGCCTCCTTCAGATGTTCTGGTTTCCGGCAATGATTTCTGATTGATTTAGGCCCTAAAGCAAGTCTCACCAACTCTGTCTCCAGGCACTGCCTCTCTCCGTGTCTGACTCTCGCTGTTGCTCTGTCCTGTCCCCCGTCCACCCCACCACCTCCTTTTTGGCCATCCCACAGGAACCTGGGCTGGGGGAGACCGGTGTGATTATGGGGACTTTTTACCTTTTCATCCAGATCAGGACTTTCGGAGAGCGGAGAAGAGGCACTACTAAGAATTGTGTCAGGACGACGGGCATAAACCCGGACTGTCCTAGGAAAACTGGAGCATGGGGCCATCCTAGAGTTAGTGGGCCCGTGACGCAGTGGTCTCCAGGCCCGGGGCAGCCACACAGCTCTCCTCTCACTGGCAGTGTCACCTCCTCTGCACCCAGGGTTCTCATGGATGGGGGTCAGGCAACCAGTCCAGGGGGCTTTTGGAAATGTGAGGTGGAATTAGAGGCTTTTCAGGCTGGGGGACCACAGATGTCACATGTCTCATCTCACACACACACATTCACACACGCCCAGACCCACACTAGCTAAAGCTGTCACATTCCTCTTTGTAGAAGAAACATGCTGAACAGCTCTCAAGTGCCACCAAGTCCATGAGACCACTCACGTGGGAAAGAAGAATTCCAAGTCGGGGGCTCCTAATGCCCCTCCTTTTCCCCACCCTCAGGAACCTTCTCCCTGGGGCAGCTCTTTCTTCTTCAGCCCTGGGGGATTGGCATGATGCCAGAGTGTGCAGTAGTGACTCCTGGCCGGAAGGGCGTCCCTGTTCCAGCTCACCAGAGGCAGCGCTCTGATGGCTCTGGGCTGGGTGCTGACTCAGGCTCTCCCACTACAGGATCAGGGCAGACCCACCTTCGTCAGGGGTGCTAACAAGGCTCTTGGCAGACTGGGGCATGGGAGGCCGTGGGTTGAGTCTGGAACCATGAGAAGGGCTAGCCTTTGATGATGGGGGTGAGGGGACCTGGAAATGAATAGATGAACCCCAGGCCCAGAACCCATATTGCCTTTGGGGGGTCCAGCTGGCCTCTGTGGTGGGGAGCGCAGGACGGGAGTCAGTTTTGGATGGATGGGCTGTGTCTGCAACAGCGAAGACTCTGCCCACTGCATGGCCTCAGGGGCCCTCTGCTGGGCGGCTGAGGCACCCCAGGCATGTGGCTGCAGCTACTGTGGCCAGCTCTGGCCTGTGTCAGGATGACTGCGTGGTCGGGTGGAGATTCTAGCACAGTGATCTTCTCACCACCTAGAAGTGAGGGATACTACCCTGGCTATCCAAACCGCCTGGACGCATGGAGGGGCACTCTGAGTTAAGACACTTTGCTTGGAATTCTCCAGAGCTCATTGCAGACCCTATTTCAGAGACATCTTAGTTATGGAATTCACAAAGAATGAAATATTTCACACCGCCCAATTCTTACTCCTGCTGTGTGTGTGTGTGTGTGCGCGTGTGTGCATGCATGCGTGCCTGCTGGGAGATGAGGGGATGCGGGAGGCTGTATTCATAATGAATGAGTGATACATGTATGTGTATGTGTAAAGATGCTGCTGTGAACGATACAACACAAACCTATTTAAAAGCACTGCTGAACAAATAGTCACCGTGTATGATCATTCCAGAGGAGTTGCTCGCTTTTGTCTGTATTTAGAAGTTTTGGATTATTTTGATACATCAGGGATATAGGAGGCAATTTCCACAATCCAGGCGAGGTGGCTGCAATAGTCATTCAACAATCAATGCTGTAAAAGTGAAGGACAGGAAAAGGAACATGAAGGGTGCAGGAGGAAGATAGGTGGGTGGAGGAAGGGAGGGAAGAAATGAAGGGCAGGGGAGAGATGGGTGGCTAGAAGTTAATGGCTGGATGGGAGCCTCCCCTCCACCCCAGGGGTGTACTCTCCCACTGTGTGCAAGCAACCGTTCTTGGCACGCATCATACCAGAGCTCCTCTACAAATAGAGAGATTTTCGAAGAGTTACAATTCAAGTTTCCGAAACTAACACTAGATGGAGTCAGGCTGAGTCAGGAAGAAGACCCGAAAGAAAAAGCTAAGGAGAGCAAGCCGTTCTCCTGGAGCAAAAGTTTGCATGTGCTTTCTGCCATCTAGGAATGATTCAGCCAACATCCTATTCTTCTGTTTTGCAGGTTAAATCTCAGTTTCTCTGAAAGGTGAGTTGTAAGAGTCCTCACTCCTACTGAAAGGAGGGAAGGCAGGCAGTCCCCTGCAGGGGCTGGCAGCTCCTCTGCATGCCCCCACGCAGCACCGGAGGGTGACTGCCAGCCATGGGTCAGAAGTCTTTGTGCCAGGATGGCTGTGAGGCCGGGAATCCGCATCTCCTTGGGATATTTGCAGAAAGTCCTCATATGGTAGTACTTTGGAAAGCTTTGAAATGAAGCTGTGAGGCATTTGCCTCATTAGAGCTGAGAAAAGTGGGTTTTTTTTTTTGGTGAGGAAGATCCGCTCTGAGCTAACATCTGCCGATCCTCCTCTTTTTGCTGAAAAAGACTGGCCCTGGGCTAACATCCACGCCCATCTTCCTCCACTTTATATGGGATGCTGCCACAGCATGGCCTGACAAGCGGTACATCAGTGCGCGCCCAGGATTTCAACTGGTGAACCCCAGGCCGCTGCAGCGGAGTGTGTGCACTTAACCGCTTGTGCCACCGGACCGGCCCCGAGAGAAAAGTGGGTTTTAACAGCAAGATAGTTAATTTATTTTTTCATTTACCAAGACTATCTCTTTGACAAACCGTTAGCCAGTTTAGTTCATTTGATGGAAAAAACCTTTTCTTTGTGTCATCAAGCTATCGGTTTGGCGGAAGCGTCTGCTTCTCAATGCTGCTTTGGGGTCTCAGAGTGGACAAGGCCTGAGTGTGAGGGCAGGGCCTGCAGGAGGGGGCAAGGTCCTGGGCCACCGGCTGAAGGAGCCCTGCTCCTGGGAAAGGCGGCCCCTCCCTCGGGTTTATCCAAGTCGTTGTTCACAGCTCACGTTCCTCAGGCCCGCTTTCCCGCACCTCATGCACTGCCCATGGGCTCTCACCTTCCTTCTTTTTAAAAAATCTTCAAATACACAGAAAACTTGAAAGAACAGTGCAATAAAAACATATACATCCTTCACCTAGGTTCACAAATTAACATTGTGCCCCATTTGCTTTATCTCTGTATACACATATTTTTTCTGATCCACTTAAAAATTAGTAGAGATATCATATTTCATCTCTAAATACATGACCACGTCTCCCACATAACCACATTACAATGGCCACACCTAAGAAAATTAGTGATAATTCAATAATATTACACAACCATATTCAAATTTCTCCTATTGTTTCAAAAGCATCTTTTATAGTTCTATTTTTCCAAGCCAGGATCCATTGTGTTTGATTTTGTATCTTTCCAGTCTCTTTCAGTGTTGGACAACCCCTCTGCCTTTTCCACTCATGGCGTTGTCAATCTTGAAGTACCTAAGCCAGTTATCTTGTATGATGTGTCATTTTCTGGGTTTGTCTGATTGTTTCCTCCTGAGTAGATTCAGATTGAGAATTTCATCAAGAACACCACAGAGGTGACATTGCGTTATCTTTTATTGTATCATCAGGAGGCACGTGGTGCCAGGCTCTCTCACTGTTGGTGATGCTGCGTTTGATCACTTGGTTAAGAGAGTGACCGCTGGGTCTCTGTGTTGTAGAAATAAAATTTTCCCTTTGCAATTAGTAAATCATCTGATGGGTGGCACTTTGAGACCACGTGAGCATCCTCACTCCCAACAATTCTTCGCCCAATGATTTGTCTATTCACCATCCGTGTTTGAATCAGTGATTGCTTTGGGGGTTACAAAATACTGAGTTTCTAATTTCAGCATTCCCTCTACATTTAATAGCTAGCATTTTTATAGAAAAAAGACTTTTCCTTTCCCCACCTTTTCTCTTTCTCTTACTTGTTGAACATTATTCCTATGGACGTCAATGCATTATAATTCATTACCATCGTGAATCTTTTTGATGTTCTGATTGTCCCAAGTTTATCCAGTACAAGTCACTTCTTCATGGTATTTGACTGAACTCCATTAGTCATTGAGCATTTCCTAGACTTCTGACACAACACAATATCCCAGCTGTCCCTGCTCAGACCTGGAATCACCCATTTTCCCTAGGATCCTTGCTTGTTTTTTCCTTCTCCTTCTCCTTCTCCTTCTTTGGAATAGTTTTTAGAAACCAAGATCTGGGCACACTGTGTGCTCATGACTATTGAGGCATCGTTGCTTCCAGGCCCTCTCAATGGATAGTCGGCAAACGTATATTTAAATCAAAAACACAATACCATAAGGTTCTTCTTCAGCTTTCTTCATTCCGTATTTCTATTTTGCTTCCTCCAAAGTGAAAACCCTGTTTCTCAACCATCTGGATATTTTTACCCATTTGCTCTATTCTAAAATACATGCAAAATACTTCCAGAATTACAACAGTATGCAACTGCAAACATGCTTAGTGACTTGAAGATTTCTTTGCTGTTCTTTTTGTTCTTAGAATTTAGCCCTCAATGTGCACAGAGTGTTATGTTCAGATTAAACTATTTTCTCTGTGTGGTTATGCTATCAATTTGATATAGAGTTAGGAACATTTGTTTCAGTGTGTATGCTGTTTTAATGTTTCCTTTCTTAATCCTTTTAGTTTAATTTTATTTTTTGAGTATATAAAACACGTACATGGTTCAAAGCTAAAGATATGTAAGCAGGTACACTCAGAGAAGACTTGCCCCCCACCTGTCTACTCCACCCTGCTACCCCCCACACTGCTTTGAAGTAACCGTTTTCCACATCTCCTGCTTTATCCTTCCTGTGTTCCTCTTTTTTTTTTCTCCTGAGGAAGATTCTCTCTAAGAAGCTAACATCTTTTGCAATCTTCCTCTTTTTGCTTGAGGAAGAGTCTCCTGAGCTAACATCTGTGCTGGTCTTCCTCTATTTTGTATGTGGGATGCCGCCACAGCATGGCTGATGAGTGGTGTAGGTCCGCACCTGGGATCCGAACCTGCAAACCTGGGCTGCCGAAGCAGAGCATGAGAACTTAACCAGCAGGCCACAGGGCCAGTTCCTTTTACAAAAATATATTTAATCAAAATTTTTTTTACATATATACAATTTTTTTATAAAATTAAAGAAATGTTTATATATGTACATATATGCACATAAATATAAATTTTTTTTTAGTTCTCATATGGGTTTATTTTTTATTTGGATCTCTGATCCATTCGGCTTTTATTGTGGTGTATGGTATGAAATATAGATCCAATTTTATCTTTTTCCCAAATGGCATTCCAGTTATTTCAATATTATTTTTAAAAACCATCCTATTTTCCCCAGTGTTTTATTTGCCATCTTTATTATGTTCTAAATTTCCATATGTACTCAGACTATTTCTAGACTTTCTGTTATTCTCCAGCAGTATCTGTGATTAGTCCTGTGCTAGTACAATACTCTTTCTTGTGGAAGCCTCCTGGTGTGCTCTCCCATCTGGCAGGGCTGGTCCCTCTGCACCCCCCATCGTGCTTCCTTTTCAGGCACACATTCTTGCTATTCTCTTCTAGCTGTTCTTTCATATGTGTTTTTCCGTATGAACTTCAGAATCAACTTCAGAAACTATCTGCGGGAACAAACATCTTCGCATTTTTATTGGGGTTGAATTACGTTCATGTATTAAATTGAAGATGATTGACTTCTTTATGATGTCAAGCAGTCCTTCACGGACATGAGAACTTTTTCCTTTACAAGTCTGTTTTTGTGTGTCTCAGGAGAGTTTTCAGATTTTACTCTTATGGGTTTTTCACATTTAAAGTTAAATTCATTCCTAAATAGTTTATGGTTTTGTTGCTTTTGTAAGTGGAATTTCCTATTATGTCCCCTACTTGATTGCTTGTAGATTTTGCGGGGGGAAGTTAACATTATAGTGGCTGCCTTACTGAATGCTTTTATTGTTTGTGTTTGTTTTCTTTTTGATCTCCTCGATATTTCATCATATTATGTCATCTGCCAAATTGTAGATCTTCTTTCCCAATTCTTAAGCCTCTAACTGTTTTCTCCTCTCTGATCGCATTGACTAAAACCACCAACCTTAAATAATAGTGGAAGCAGTGAGTACACTAGTCTTGTGCCTGATCTTGGTGGGAAAATCAGTAGTGGTTTTCATTAAGTAAGATGCTAGCTTTAGGGCTAAAGTGCACATATTTTATCATGTTAAGGAAGTATCCATTCATTCTTATCTTATTGAGTTTTTTTTTCCTTTTGGTGAGGAAGATTATTGCTGAGCTAACATCTGTGCCAATCTTCTTCTATTTTGTATGCGGGACGCCACCATAACATGGCTTGATGAGCAGTGTGTAGGTCTACTCCCGGGATCTGAACCCATGAATCCTGGGCTGTCAAAGCAAAACATGTGAACTTAACCCCTATGCCACCAGGCTGGCCCTTATTGAGTTTTTAAAATCTGAGATGTGTGTTGGATTTGGTCAAAAGACTTTTCAGCATTAGCAGGCATTAACTCATCCTCCATGGATATACCCTGGGATGATCCTAGACAAACCAGGATGTATAGGCACACTTGTGATTAGTTTAGTTTTGTTTTTTCCTTCTCTCCTTGTTGGTCTGTATGATTTTTGGAGGATGTGGTGGAAGATTTGGGTTTAGGCAGCCACTATAATCCTAGGGTCTCCAAAAGTCTCTTTCTCTTTCTATTGATACCCAGCCCAGATCTGCAGCCCAATTCACCGGCTAGTCCAGCCAGCAGATGCTATCCCAGTCTCTGCCCAGCTTATCTTTTCCTGCAGGTTGTGCCTGGCTCTCTAAGGGCTGATAACACACCCATCTGTAGAGGAATCAATGCCCTGTCAGAGAACAACTTCGTCCATGGGGGAGTCACAGGTGCCACTCTGCCAACTCAGGGTTGTCACGGGTAGGAGTAGCTGCTCTCCTGGTCTGCCTGTCTTCTCTGGGCCTCGGTATCTCAAGTACACATGCTGGCTAGGTCCAGCCACGTTAGATCCTCTCCTTAACAACACCTTAAGGGGCCCTTTTAACTCAAGACTTGTTAAAGATAATGGGAGGGATACACTTTCTGTTGAGCCCCTGGACCTCCAGACCAGCCAACTCAGACTCTTTGTTCTTCTAGACCTACCATCCTTTAAAGGAGAAGCACAAAAACAGGACAGCATTTGAGGCCCTCTCCTGGAATCTTTTCCTCCACTTCTCTCTCTCACCATCCTTGCTTGTCTTCCATGTTGGCTCTGCTGCCATCAAGGTCTGTAACCCCGACCTCAACCTGTGCCCTTGGTCCTCTGCACATGGCGTAGGTAGGTACATGCTGTACCTTTTATGGTTGTTAACTTGGCTTGTCCCATTGATGCTTCACTCTGTCCTGTCTTTCTGCTGCCCCTTCTCCCAAGGGGAGATGTTAGTTAGACATCAAGATGTTAGGACTGAATATGTGCAATGGAATGGCATAAACAAGTATGCAATGTAAGCATAAGTATGTCATTCTGTTGTAACCATAGATAATGTTGATGTGAAACTACAGTGAAGTGTTGGTGTGAATTCAGTCTCAACACGGAGGTGTTGGTGAGGCCCTTCGCCGAGAACGGCCACAGCAGTGTCTCTGCCCTACTATCAGCCCAAGCTCTACTACCGTATTGGGGTCTGATTTGGTGACCTCATCTTTTCTTCTGCGTTCCTAGTCTTTAATATATGTCTATGCTGCCATTCCCTCTCGTCAAAGCTGATACACTACGGAGAAGTCTCACCCTCTGTAACAGTGTGTAGTTCACACTTGACGGTATCAGTTTCCAGGTCCATTCCCGTAGGTCTGCCTACATTGTTCCTCATAGCATCTGCCCAGATCTATGCAAACTCTTCAAGTACAGAAGGTAGCACTTCCTCCTAGATCTGCCTATTAAGCCTGGGGAATGACTTTTCTTTTTGTCACCAAAGTGGATGAGGTTCTGTGGCCTTGGTTTGGCAGGCAGAAAACAACCTCTAGGTTGAGCTCTATCTGAAAAACTCTCCGCTTTATCCAGAAGCCACTGCTCTTCAGGTCCCTTTCCTTGTTACATGAGGAAATGTCCCACCTTACTAAGATTTGCTGATGGACTCTTTCATACCTGTTTAATTGTGAGTCTCCCATAAGCGTATGCCATGATTAATTGGAACATAGTCATTCTGTCAATAAGTCTTCCAGATGGTTCTCTTCCTTTTCAGAGATGCACAACTCACTGAGCTCTAAGCAAGTGGCCTCTGCAGGAGGGGTTTGGCAGTCCGGAAAACTGCGCACACTTGCAGCCTTGGGGATGTCTTGAATTTGAGTGTCCAAAGCTGATGATAGACCTTCACATGGAACTCAATATCCAGGGCAAATAAGAGAATGAACAGAATCCACAGTACCTCTGTCCTGAAGGGAAATATCACTTTTCTTCTGCAAGAAGCTGACTGTATAGAGGAAGGCAGAACACTTTATCCAGCAATGAGAAAGGAAGGAAGCCAATAAATCTTCACTGCCTATCCTGGTCCACCATGTCAGAGCCGTTCATGCTTCTTTGATGGCCTTGTGTCCATGTCAATGGTACCTACCCACAGCAAATGGCTTATGAAATGAGAACCAACTCAAGACACAACCTCTTTAGCACCACCATCTTATCAACAGGTAAGCAGCATTTTCTAGAACTATTGGCCTCACTTTCTTAGCTGCCAGAAGAATCCCCCTGTGAACATTCAGGAGCCCTGAAACATGGAGAGCATGGGGCAGTCTCCATTCCTGTAAATGAAAGACTGACCTTCCAAAAGAAGAAATGGCAGGCTGGGCTGGAGTGAGAGGTAAAGTTCTGATGGCCATGGAATGAGCCTGTAGCTCTGCAGCTCTTCAAATGATGGAGCCAACAAAGGATTAAATGAGACAACAGATGCCATGCCTTATAGAGAGTTGTAGAGATGTAAGCAATTATTGTTATGCTTATAGAATTATTTTGTGGTTATTAGTACAATGTGCATACCTTGTCATGGAGGACACGACTGGTGGAGGCTTAGGAAACCCACATCTTTTTATTATTGCCATAAACCTAAGGTTCTGTGGCATAAGGCCCATTAACACTTCTTTCTCCTGTAATATTAACCCTGTATTTCTGGGGCTGCGTTATGGAATACTCTTTGCCTTTCCATTCAACAGAAATCTGGGTGGTTGTATGGACTGGTTCTCCTCGGATTAGGTTACTCTCCTTCTGTGTGATGAAAGATGAGCTATCTTTCAAAATAAAGTGCTGTGCTATAATAATTTGCCTGGATACCCAGGACATCTTTTATCTGACTTGATAACAATGCAGTTCATTAGCAGACTTTGCTAACTGATAACCTAAAGCAGTAACGCAATACTCATAAGCAATTTTCTGTGTGTAAGATAGAATAAACCATCTTGTAAGGTATCTGTTAATTGATTTGCTTATTTTAGCAGCATTTTAATTAAGACATCTGGTTTGTGAATGGCAGAGACACTTGTGAACCAAAGGTGAATGCTTCTGGATTCTCAGTCATCATTTTATTTTCTATAGACTCAGCAGAACCATGGGTCCTCTGCCCCATCCCATATCACAGCATATTCTCCCAGCACCACTCCTGGGCTCTGGTTTTGCTTGAGCCCAACACAAGGTCTCCTGTGTGAAGAATCCAGAGAAGTATGCTGAAGACCTGTGCTCTCTCCTCGGGTTATAAAGGCTGACTTGCCCTGTGAAGCGGAATGTGCTGGGGGCTGCTATGTAATAGATCCCCTTGGCTTAATTCCCAAATCCAAGCTCAGTGACTTCCTTCTGTGGCAGTCCTATTGGAAGCTCTCTGATGCCCCTTTTGACAGCCCCTCTTCATGGGAGTAGCTCCTGGGGGTGGAGGTTCCAATGAGCAGGTGCTCTTGGATGTGTTTGGAAGCTACCACGAGAAGTCATTGTGTCTGTGGGTGCAATGTCTTGAGTGAGGGCCATTCTGACTGCCACACTCTGTGGTTTTGGAGTATGCTAGCAGAGGCCAGGCGCTGGGATAGACCCTGCCGTCCCAGCCCAGTAGGCTCCGGGGCCACCAGAACACATGGAGATCCCAAACAGCCCATCTTGGCAGGCGGAACACTCTACTCAAAGCGGAAGGGAGAGTTGACACTCCAATACTGGGAGGAAACCCCATCCCTACACGGTGGGATGAGCTGCAGATGGCAGCAGCCAGCCAAGATCTAAGGACGTAGCTGCAGTTTACTGCCTCCAGGACTCAGCACTTGGAGGAGGAGAAGGTGAGATGGGGAGAGGGTTATCTCACAAGACAAACAAATAAAAATATGTATCAATCTCTAGACCTACAAGTTAAAAATACATTTACATTGAATGTATAAATTAAAATCAGTACATAAAATTAAATGTACTGTTCTATGTGTGTTAAAAGTATACATATGATAGAATTCTAATATATAGAATATATCATAGAATATATGAGGGTTTAAATGAGTAAATAAATGACGCCGCTTTTCATCATCCAAGTTTGGAAATAGCTGAGAGGTAGTCAAGAAAGTTAAGCAGATGGAGATTAAAATATCAGTTATTGTGATTTTCAAATGAGTCATGACACGTCAATATCACTCTACAGCCCCTAGCGTCCTGTTCGGCACCCTGGCCCCAGTCCCAGCCAGAGGTGAATGTGGCTCCGGTTGGATTGCTGGCAGCCAAGGTGCAGAGGATGGGTGGGTTTGGGACAGGGTTTAGAGGTGGAGATGCCAGGACTCGCTGACATGGATTTGGAGGTGAGGGACAGGGCGACTCAGCGTCACTCTGAGGGTTTGGTGCCGTTGACTAGGGTGTGGAAGACCCAGGGAGCGGTGGCCAGGGGAAGGGTCTTGTGTCTCTTGTATCAACCATTAGGGAGGTCTTGTGTCTCTTGTATCAATTATTAGGGAGGCAGAGGATGGGTTGCATTTGGAGAGAGAGTGAACCCCATGTTTCTGCAGGCATTCAACCATGTGAACTGGGGTTAAAAACACGTGTGTCAGAGTTTGCTCCAGAATGTGCTCCGGGATCCACGAGAGAAAGCAGGGAACATCCGCCTGCAGGAGATGGAAGCCTCCTTTCCCGCAAGGTGGAGTGTGCAGGGGTGGCTTAGACAGAGGAAAGCTGAGTGGAGCAGAGCCGGGGGTGCGAGCAGAGGGCGTGGTGCCTGTAACGTGAAGTCTGAAGGTGGCAGGTCCAGGCTGTGCTCAGGGCCCATCCCGCTGACTGATTCTTTCCCTTCCCAGTCATTTTTCATGATCCCAGACTTGTCAGATAAATTAATCATCTTCCAAAGAATATGATTCTTCATATCTACATTATCATCAGATGACAAATGAGTGGCACGTCTGCCAGGCTGTGTACGCAGAGTGCAGGGAAGCCACTCAGGCCTCAACCATCCCAGCCTCACTTATCAGTACATTTTGGGTCCAACTGTCCAAGGTCCTGGAATTTCAACTGAGACAATTTTCTCTTCATTTGTGGTCCCCTCTCCGTGCCGTATAGGGTGGCGGTAGAGTACGTAAGCCCTACAGCGAAATGCTGCTTTCCGAGCTGGACAAGTTATTTAACCTTGCTATGCCTCAGTTTCCTCATTTGTAAAATGGGCTGAGAGTTGTACCTACCCTAGGGGATCTCTGTCAGCATTAAGTGAGGTAGCACATGTGAAGCTCTTAGAACCCTGGTCTGTAGTTGGCACTCAGCAATGTGATCTGGTACTTTTAAGTTAGTTTTAGTCAACTTTTCCCCCATACCCAAATTCAGAGAAGCTAAGATTAAGGAAGTTTTCATTTAGTGATTAATTTCTTTATTACTTTTTAAATAAAATTTTTATTTTAGAAGTTTTAGATTTTCCTAGAAGTTGTGACGGGGGTTCAGAGAGTTCCCATATGTCCCACACTAATGTAATGCCTGACATTAGTACCCTTCATTTGTCCCAGTTAATGAGCCAATATGATTACATTAGCAGGAACTAAAGTCCATACTTTATTTGGATTTCCTTAGTTTTTCCTAACGTCCCTTTTCTGCACGAGGAGCAGGACACCACATTACATTTAGTCGTCACGTCCCCTCAGGTCCTCTTGGGGTGATGATTTCTCACTTTCCTTGTTTTTGACAGCCTTCACAGCTCTAAGGAGCGCTGGTCAGGAATTTGGTAGACTGACCCTCAACTGGGATTTGTCTGATGTTTTTCTCATGAAGATAAATTTCTTTTAAGCTAAGTCTAACATAAAATTGATTATAATCATCCAATAACCAAGTGTTCACTAGTCTTTATCATTGTTCGTATAAATAAAGTTAGTCAGATAGCTGACAAATCTGGCTTAAGTTTGAACTGGGTAGGCTCAGTCAAAAAGAAACTTTTCTATTTTAAATAAACCAAAGCAGGTGTTTCTAGTTAGTGAGGGCTGCTCAGGTCAGTATCACACAACCACCGTGCGCGTCAGAGACCACGAGAGCTCTCGGGCCCCTCTTCTGGGCAAGTGTAGATTTTGTCACTTCTATCTTCCCTTGCCCAAGATAAGATGAGCCTGCCGTTGCTCACTCGGGACAGACGGCGGCCTTGGTAGTGTGGCCGGAGCTCTTTAGGAAAGTGGCTCGAGCTGCCCATTATTTTTCTTAGCAAAAAATGACCCATAAGGAAGCCTTACAATGTGGTTCTGATGTTTTGTCGTTTCCTGAGTTTAAATCAGGAGGTGATTCTTATATACTGGTAACAAATTGTGAATCAAGCACAACTGCTGACTGACCAAGAAGGAATGAAAACCCTGTCCAAGAATTGCCCCAGGGGACAGACTGGTGGCATAGTGGTTAAGTTCACATGCTCCCCTTCGGCGGCCCAGGGTTCGCAGGTTCGAATCCTGGGTGTGGACTGATTCACTACTCATCAAGCCATGCTGTGGCGGCATCCCACATAAAATGGAGGAAGATGGTCACAGATGTTAGCTCAGAGCCAATCTTCGTCAGCATAGAAGAGGAAGATTGGCCATAGATGTTAGCTCAGGGCCAGTCTTCCTCACCAAAAAAAAAAAAAAAGAAAATTACCCCAAATGTGTTCTGATGGAGCGTTTGCAGCCAGCAGCAGGGGCTCTGCTCCAGAACATTAGTAGACTCACTCCAGGGAGAGATGTTTTGTGGACTCTACCCACATCATCCAGAAGGTCCACTTGTTGCTGTTGTTGATGACACTCCTCTCACCTCTGTCAGCCTTCTGGGGTCAGGTTGTGTTGATGCCTCCTGCTGCCCGTCAGGCCTTGATCTGGCTTCACGCAGGTTGGGCATAAGTGGGACTGATGTCCATAAGGAAATGGCTGGTCTCAGAAGGAAAACAAGACACGACAAAACAGGAGAAAACTTTCTCAGGCACTTGCCACTTCCATCCAGACCCTGTGGATACTTTATTCATTTGAACTGTGTTTGCACCTCCAAGCCCAGCTTTTTAAGGCATGGTTGCCCTCACCATAACAGCCGGCGAGCTCCTTCAGTGACGGAATTCACTCACAGGGTGACGGGTGTGGGCTGTAACCCAGACGGCTGACCTCAAATTCCTCCTGCCTCCCACCTACTCTCTGTGTGTGACTCTGACAAGTCCCATGACTTCATCTTCGTTTTCTTATCTGTGAACTGGGGATGATGACCACAGACGGTTGCTACAATTTTCCAATGAGTTATTGCATGTAAAACACTTTGAACGGTGTCCAAAACTTGTAAATTTTCTATAAATGTCACCCATTATAAGGTGGGGTACCAGACGCTGTGGGAAAAACACAGGAGACAGGGATGTGGTCCTTGCGGGGCGCATCACAGTCCCAAATTGCAGGCAAGCTGGGTAAGCAAGTATTATTCCAGAGGTGTGAACAGAGTGCTGTTGGAGCCCAGAAAAAAGAGAAAAGCATGACTGCTAGCAGAGAGTGATGTCTCAGCCTGGACGTGAAGAGTTTACAAGTCAGGGAAGAAGACAGAGCACTCTGGAACCTGAGGTGCCAATACCCAGGAGTATAAAAGAATATGGTGAAGCTAAGGAAGGAGCAAGAGAATCACTGTGCCCGGGGCTCAGGTGCATGGAGGAGGGTCGGGTAGTCTGTGAGACAAGCAAGGTGCTAACATGTTCAGCCATTTGGTTGTCTGGATTTTGTGAAATCTGTTTTCTCTTTCACAAAGCTAGTTGCAGAAAGACCATAAGTGAATACAGTCATGCGCTGCCTAACAATGTTTTGGTCAATGATGGACCACATATATGGTGGTGGTTCCATAAGGTTAGCACCATTATAGCCCAAGCATGTAGCAGGATATGCCATTTAGGTTTGTGTAAATACACTTTATGATGTTGGCACAACAATGATAATGCCTAACGACACATTTCTCAGAACATGTCTCCGTCATTAAGTGACATGTGATTGTATGTGAAATAGAAGTTCAGAGACAGAGAGGAAAGATCCAGAAGTTCAATACTCGTTTAACAAGTGTTCTAGAAGGAGAGAGCAGACAGAACAAATAACAGACATGTCAAAAGAGTGAGAATAAAATTTACCAGAGCTACAGAAAGATACTAGAATTCAGCCTAAAAGGAAGGATCTAGTGAGATAAATGCAAAGCCAACCACACCCAGAAAAATGTAAGTCAAATTTGAGAGTACCAAGAACAAAGAAAAATAAATGATCTACAAAAATATGAGAATGTGACCAAAATTAGACTTCTTAGTGGCAGAACTGAAAGAAAGAAGATAAAAGAGCAATATTTTAAAAATTCTCTGGGGAAATAATTATGCCCTGGTAGTCCATACCCAAACAGACTATCATTCAAGTGAGAAGGAAAAACAAATGCTACCAATTCAAAAACTCTGAGAATTCACTACTAAAAATTCTTTCTGAGAAAAAGGTGACTAGAACATAAACTTCAGCAAAATGAAAAATGAATTTAAGAGGAATACGTGGGGTAAAAGAAGTGGCAGTGAGCAAAGAAACCAGTAAAATTTATATTTAAATTTAAGCAATGATTGTTTAAAAACTTGCACCACTAATACTATACATTAAAACTCTACACAATCTCAGCATGGAGGATGTGTGGGAGAAAAAAGGAGAGATGTAAAAGCATTATATTGTTCAGGGACGTAATATAGAATATTGATTAATTCTCAGTGTTGATAGAAAATTATAGTATTGAATTTGTATAATGTAAATTCAGGAGAAGCTCCTAGGACAAAAAAAGGGGAGGATGGAAAGCTTCTGAGCTGTTATAGGCCACACACACACACACAAAAAAAAAAAAAGGAGAAAGAGAAGAAGACAAAGGAGGAGGAGAGGAAGGGGAGAAGGGGGAAGACGAGGAACAAACCAGAAAGCATCATAAACAGATAACAAATTAGGGTGGCAAAAATAAGCATAAATACATGAAATTAAATGTGAATTGGTTAAATTCACTAAATTCGCCCATTTAAAACAAATATTTACTCTGATTTAAAAATTCAGCCACGTGCTGTTTATAAGGGACACAACTAAAATAAAAATTACAGTAAGATTGAAAATAAAAGGATGAAAAAATTTTACCAGGCAAATGCTAACAAAAAGTATGACAGATGTAGAAAGAGTAATATCAGGAAAACAATTGAATTCAAGTAAAAAGCTTGACAAAGGACAGAGAAAGATATTTGATATTGATAACAGAAACATCATAAAGCTTTATGTACCTGACAACCTAGCTCTAAAATAAAGTAAAACATGATATATTCACAAGGAGAAATACTAGGAGGTTTTAAACCAGCTCTCTCCAAACATCAACATACTAAGTTTGGAACATCTATTAGGCCACAAAGAAACAAAAATAATCTCAACAAATTACAAAGGACTGAAATTATGTACCCTACATTTACTGACCCAATGAAATAAACACCTAAAACATTTTAAAATGTTAGTACAAAAATATTTCTTACCTTAGAAATCTTAAAATACTTAAAAAAAAAAAAAGCTTCCCGAGGGATTCTGAAGCTGGAAATGACAGAGTAATGTGCCCTTCTAATCCTTCTCCCAACTGCAATTACAAACTCAGTACAAATGCAATAAAACAACCATCTGAAGGCGCTGAAGAGCCACCTATAGCAGGCGGAGCCAGAGGGAAATGAGCCCTTGAAAGAAGAGAAGCAGGTGAGCTCGAAACTTATCTGGCTCTACTCCTGGAGACAAACCCAGTTTACACGGCACGCAGGGCAACAGAGTTTAAGCAGAAAGTGGCTGTCTTACTGGGCTGGGAAGACCAACACCGAGACTTGAAGCTGTCACAGTGGCTAGAAGTTTAGGGGAACAATTCCAGAAAGGAAGCAGCCGTAGATGGGGAGACCCAAAGTCTGCTTAAAAATTTCCCTTAAGTCCTTGGCTGACTTCTAAACTGGGCATGCACAGAGTGACATTGCCAAGAGTCTCAATGAGGAAAACAACAGCTGGAAGGCAAAAAAGAGCTGAGCAGAGATTTCAGTAGCTACCCTGCAATTGAGAAACAGTTTGAAGTTCAAATCCTGCCAAATTAGAGAGATGTGGTGTGATGGTTAATTTTATGTGTCAACTTGGCTGGGCCACAATGTCTTGATATGTGGGCAAACATTATTCTGGATGTTTTTGTGAGGGTGTTTTTGGATGAGATTAACACTGAAATTGGTGGATCTTGAGTAAAGCAGGTTGCTCTCCATGATGTGGGTGGGCCTCATCCAATCAGTTGCAGGCCTGAAAAGAAAAAAGACAGATCTCCCCTGAGCAAGAGGGAATTTTGCCAGTGTACAGTCTTCAGACTTAAATTGTGACATTGGCTCCTACCTGGTCTCTAGCCTGCTCCATAATCACGTGAACCAATTCCGTAAAATCTCTCTCTGTATATACACATCCTATTGATTCTGCTCTCTGGAGAACCTTGACTAACATACTTGGTAAACACACCTAGCTTCCCCTTGAAACCAGAACTAGGGGTTTTACCCTTGGACTGGAGGCAAAACTGAAACAGACCCATTCAACAAACTCTAGGACCAGGATTCCATAGAATGGAGGTGATTTGCCAATAATTTAACTTGAGAGACTAATGATTTGTGCCCAGCTCTTAACTTATAAAGGTGACTAAATGACAGCACAGAGAGGTCAATACTATTTAAAATGAATTTATTGTTTACATTTCCCAAGAGAAGGAGAAATGTAAACCCCATGTCATGCAGAGCCACAGCAGGGAACACCAATTTGGTCCAGAGTCAGGAGCAAGGCAAAGCATGGCCCAGAGTCTTAGAGTGTTTTCCACAGGAGAGGTAGGGCTGGGCAGGAAAAAGAGCTTAGGACTGGCTAGTTTGAATAACATCGGCAGGCACTGGGCGGTAGGGGTGATCTCTGGTTGTCATCCCTGGCTCTGGGTGAGTTAGGGCAGTGGAAACATTGGCCTGGTGTGTGAAAGTTAGATAAAGGAGCTGGTTGGGGCTGTGTAATCAGGATAGGTTGGAGGGTTTATAATATGATTTTCACCTGCCTGCAAAAGCTGGATTATGGGAAGGTATAAACAACTTTGGCTGTTAGTTTGGCCCTGTGAATAATGGATGCTAAATAGACAAATACAGAATCTAAGAAAACACTAGAAATCAACTAAAAGTCCACACTCTTCAGAGGAAGATAACAGCATCCAGAGTCTCTACAATGTGTCACCCACCATGTCCGTTATTCAATGGAACAATATCCAAAGAAGCGGGGATACATCACACCTAAGACAAAACAGACAGTAGAAGTGGACTCCAGATATCCTTTTATCTGTCTATCATTTCACCCCACAGGAATGCCAGCTTCTTGAGGACAAGGATTTCGTCTGTCTTGTTCACTGTTGTATCCCCTAGAGCCTAGAACTATGCCGGGCAGAAAGTAGGTGTATAATAAACATTTATTGTTATTGACCCACAGACATTGAAAATATTAAAAGAGTGTAACAAAGAATACTTTTATAGAAGTAAATTTGAACATCTAGGTAAAGTAGATAATTTTCCCAGAAAATTTAAATGACCATGCTGCTTGGCTCAAGAAGAAAATGGAAAATTGAATAGGCTAATTACCAGGGGCGGGGGGGGGGGGGCGGGAATTGAAAATGAAAGTTGAGGTAGTTACTGCTTAGATCTTCTTTTTTTTTTTTTTTTTTAATTTTTTGTTTATTGCAGTAACATTGGTTTATAACATTGTAAAAATTTCAGGTGTACATCATTGTACTTCTATTTCTGCATAGATTACATCATGTTCACCACCAAAATACTAATTACAACCCATCACCACACACATGTACCGAATTACCCTTTCACCCTCCTCCCTCCCCCCTTCCCCTCTGGTAACCACCAATCCAATCTCTGTCCCTATGTGTTTGTTTATTGTTGTTATTATCTACTACTTAAAAAAATATGGAACGCTTCACGAATTTACGTGTCATCCTTGCGCAGGGGCCATGCTAATCTTCTCTGTATCGTTCCAATTTTAGTATATGTGCTGCCGAAGCGAGCACTGCTTAGATCTTCTTCAGTGAATCTCTACCAATTCCCTCTTCACCGACAGTATGTGAGCAGTATCCTTTCTCCACATTCTCGCCAATGCTTTTTGCCTCTTAAACATTTTGCTATTTTTTTATTGATTGAAATCATTGCCAACGTTCTACTCAACTTTTTAATGTGTGCCATTTCTAATTTTTTGTTACTATAAAGCACACATAATGAAAATTCTTTTGGCACAGACATGAGAATTTCTCTAGGGTGGACAGAATTTTTACTCCTAAAACCGCAGCGTGCCTGCGGCATGTCTAGTGTGAGAATGGTCTGAGCAATATTGTGTGTGCTGGTATCATCCCCTAGTGTTGTGGGGAGACTGGGCTCCAAGGCTGCAGGACCCTGATATTGGAACGGAAGCGCATCCCTCTCTGGCTTCATTGTCCAAGTCTGCGGCTCAGATTTGGCTCCAAAGACAGGCTGCCCTCGGAGAGAGTGAGCGGGATAAGAGCTACTTCCGAGGGCGTGGCCTCGGGTGGTCTTGGCCAAGAGAGTCCCCAGGTAGAGAAGTGGACAGAATGAATTCTGATGCCACTATTGCTGAAAGGGCAGCAACACAGTAGAAACAAGATTAGGGGACAGGACAGCTGAGTGCCTGGGTGAGGCAGAGGGCAGGGATGCTGTGAGGACGGCTGTAGGTACGGGCTGAGTCAGGCTGAGGGGACATGCGGGTGTCAGGAGAGGGGGAGCGAGCAGGAGGAGGGGCAGGGGTACGCTTCTCTTTTCTGGGAAGAGCTAGCTTAGACACAGCTGTCATTCTGTTAGTTGGATGAACTGATATGCAACTGGACTTAGATGGGTATAGGAATCTCAGGTGTGAGGGCAGGCATGGAATCCAGACACTCAGCTTGTCACGGTGGCCGTGCACCTACTACCGGCTCAACCCTGAAAGAATGACCAAAGTTGCAGAGGGCCACCTGGAAGATTTTATGCACTTGAATTTGGAGGGTGCCCTCCCTCCCAAGACAGTCCAGATGGAGGGGGCCGACTCCACTCCAGAGAGAGAAGGGGGGGGCAGAAGAGTAGGACGGCAGGGAGGGAATTTGCCGTCAAAGAGATAGTCTTTCCACGTGTGTGAAACATTTTAGAGAGGAAATAATGTCTAAAGAGGATTTTTTGGAAGTTTAGCCACGTAAAACCCTTGATGTCCCTATAAGGAAAGACAGACAGATGCCAGCCAGGATGGGCATGACTTGGCCTTGGGCAGGCTAACATCATCTCCTTTCGTTGACTTCCTAAATGAGGACGGTAGTGACTCACCCAGATGAGGGCAGAGATGGTGAGCAGGGGGAGGAGAAAACGGGCACAATCCCAGGGTGGTGACAGGAGGTGACTGACACCTGGAACCTGCGGGTGGGGGTGGTCACTCTCTCAGACACTGTCTGGGTTCTGAAGGGAACCCTCCACTGCCTCCCCCATTCTGAGTGGGGAGCCTGAGTCTGTCCTCTAAAAGCAAGGATGGAAAACAACACAAGGTCGTACTTAGGCCAAGGCCAGGAGAGAGAAATTAAGTGGTGGTGTAACTTCTGAGCTTCAGCTATTGCTCATGAAATCAGCGAGGCATTTGTCTCCCAAAGAGAAACATCTCTTCAAATTAATGATAGTTTACAATACGCGCTTAGCATTTACCTGGCACGATTTTAAATAAACGTTGTAAAGCTGCCTTAGCCTTTACAGGATGGAAATAATGCCAAGCGTGGGGCTCCCACTAGCTCTTTAAGGGGCTGGGTTGCTCAGAGGAGTGGTGGATGGCGGTGGGAGGAGGGGCTGGGGGCGGGGGCAGGTGTCCAGAGAGGGCAGGAAGGGACCTGGGAGGGCACTGGGAGGACGCTGGCGGGCACTGAGGACAGTCTCACGTGCTCTGTAGATGCGCGTGGTCCCCGGTGTGGATGCCCCACAGCTGAGCTGCTACTGAACCTCCAGCGAGTGGGACTGGAAAACTGGGGGAGGGTGGTCTCCTCCAGGACCATCTCCAAGCGCCCAACTTCCCCAGGCTGTGTTTGTGTCCTGGGCCACGCTCCCTCAGGCAGCGCCCGTAGCTAGAGAGGCTGCCCCGCCTGCCCCGGGAGCCTCCCTCTCTCCCTCCCGGCGTCCCTCTTCCCTGCAGCCAGGCCTGCTGGCCCAGCTGGCTTTGATCAGGCTCTCACAGAACCACATTTCTGTCTTCATTTGTCCTTGTTTATGTTTCCTTGCAAACAAATGTCATGTCTTTCCCACGGGGCTTCTCTCTAGCCAGTTTCTTTTAACCCTGTGTGGACAGGGCTTGTGTGGACAGGTCTCAGCCCTGTTTTCTGCACCCAGTGAGCCAAATACCATCCTCTGACCCAGAGGCTGACACTTATGCTGATGCCCCGGCTGAGGGACGTGCCCACCAGGCCTGGTGTGGAGCACCCTGGGGATGGGTGGGCAGGAGGCATGTGGCTTTGCAAAATCTTGCTTGTGGGCCTATATTTTATTTTTATTTCATTAGTATTCAAATAAAACTGGAAGTAAATTATTGCTTATTTTCTTCCATGTTTATTGTAAGGATGTTCCGAAGATAAATATTGTTCACTTTTTGGTATATCTTATCCCAGACTGTATGCGCGTGACTGTGTATATATACATATACTAGGTTTACATAAGTGGGATTATACAGTATATGTTTTTACTCACTATGTTGTGAACACATTTTTCTGTGTTCTTCATGACTCCATTGTATTCCTTTGTTTAGCTGTTTCATGATTTGTTTAACCCAAGGGTTCCCACATTCCAGCAGGTATCGGATCAACCATCCAGAGGACTTTCTATTTATTTATTTATGTATTTATTTTTATTTATTTTTTTGTGAGGAAGAGCAGCCCTGAGCTAACATCCGATGCCAATCCTTCTCTTTTTTGCTGAGGAAGATTGGCTCTGGGCTAACATCCGTGCCCATCTTCCTCTACTTTATATGGGACGCCGCCATAGCATGGCTTGATAAGCGGTGCATCGGTCCGAGCCCAGGATCCGAACCTGCGAACCCCGGACCGCTGAAGTGGAGCGTGTACACTTAACTGCTACACCACCGGGCCAGGCCCAGGGGACTTATTTAAACACAGATTGTGGGTTGCACTGGGGTGGAGCCTAATAATTTGCATTTCTGACAAATTCCCAGATGAGGCTGATGCAACCCAGTCAATTTAGCCCAACTTCTTGCCTGGGACACAGGTTGCTTCTGAGTTCACGAGAATAAATATCATTGTATTGAAAATGGGCTAGCGAAATCTTGGCATACCCTTAATTTCTTTTTTTCTTTTTCTGGGAAAGATTTGCCTGAGCTAACATCTGTTGCCAATCTTCCTCTTTTTATTTCCCTCCCCAAAGCCCCAATACATAGTTGTATATTCTAGTTGGAAGTCCTTCTAGTTATTCTATGTGGGACGCTGCCACAGCATGGCTACTGACAGGTGAGTGGTGTGGTTCCCTGCCCAGGAACTAAACCTGGGCCACTGAATCAGTGAGAGCACCGAACTTGAACCACTAGGCCATCAGGGCTGGCTCTCTTAATTTCTTTAAGGATAAAGTTGTGGAAGTGGGATCGCTGAGACAGACAGTATCACAGGTATAAAGTTGTTGCTACATATTTCCAGAAAATTTGTTTCCATTTAATTTTCCCACCACAGTATACCAGTTGTGGACCTTGTGTTTATTTAATTATTCTTCTTTTTTTTTAAAATAAAATGTGCCCGCCTGATCTAGCTAATCTAGTCGAAAAAGCTAGGCTCCCACCCTACAGGCTGTGTGAAGCCAGGAAACCGCCCTCCTCACCCTAAGGCTCAGTGTCCTCATGTATTAGAAGGGAAAGAATATCCTTTGCCCACAGTTCTAGGTTGCTGTGAGAATCATAGAATGATGGATGGGGGTGTCCTTTCTAAACTGTGACCCTCATACAGGTGGGAGAGTCCTTGAGCGCTTCTCTGACGGATTAAGAGACAGCCTGTATTGTGGAAACTTCTGGAAAGTTGGAGTTACTGGGGGAAACTTGCCTAAAGGGCTTGTCTTCACAGCCAGAACAGTGGGCTCTGGTAATTGCCTGTAGGAGGCCCCAGAGGTGCGTGGTAAATATTTAACAACTGGCTCCCTGCCTGGAGATGGTGGTGGTAGGGTGCAGGAAAGGCATTGACTTTATTTAGCCTTTGCCAGTTACATGGTGTAAATACTCCTTTCAAGGCCTCTTAGAAGCTGCCAATGTGTCATAAAACGTAGTAAAACAATTAGGAATTAATGCGTTTTTAGGTATTTATTAATTTGCGTCTAATATAGTTTTTTTAGTTGTAAGTTTATATGATTTTAATTTTGATAGTGACAGTGTTTAACAACTGCCTTGCAAAAAGTTATTGAAAGATTTAACAATGGGCTCTCACAGCTTGTACTAGCTGGCCCCAGCACACCAGTGGAAGCCCTTCTGGGCCATGGACTCATTAAAAATGCAAGTCACCGCTCCATCCTTAAGGAGGAATAATGCATGGTTACACTGACTTCATTTTTTCCGTGCAACTGAGGGCTACACACTGGCAATCTAATGTATTTTGGTTCCAAATGTTTGGCATTTGTATATTAAAATAGTCCAGTACTAGGCTTTGCAAGCATGGAAATTTGGGGTCCTGCTAAGATGTCTGGCTCTCTTGCACACAGCCAAGCTCCACTGCACACGTCTCGTGCAGAGAGAAACTCGGCAATTTGGGGAAAGCATGCTGGCGCTGTTCTTGCCTTTTAATTATCTTAGTTTGGTTTTATTGTGATCAATTTAATTTTCTGTGGGTTAGGAGGTGAATTGTACAGTGTGACCACTCCTTATCACATTACTAATGTCTGTGGCCTGTAATTTTCCTATAAGCCGACTTAAATTTGTGTATGTATTACGGTTCAAATAAGAGCCATTCATATCTCTTTCACTAGGCAGGTGAATAACATAAAAATTATTTTTTGGCCTGTTCAGTGGTATTTCGCTGTAATGTACCAGTGCCAATGAATTTGTGCTATATAAATAGCCTATCATGTGTTGTATCCCATAAAGTAATAATAAATTTGCTGGGTCATCTTCAAGTTCTGGCCCCTGATTCTTGGCCTCAGTTCCTTTCTTGGGAACTTTCCTGTGGGAATTTCACGCAACATGATCCAGCCTTCCCAGAAGTCCGGCACCTCACCCCTGCTTCATTCCTGGAGGGCCTGGGATCAGTACAAGGCTTTGAGAAGTGTGCTGGAGGAGCGACAGTGGCCGGCCTCCCCTGGGCCGCCTCTACCATCCATTAAGCAGCTGCATCATCTCACAAAAGAGACACTTTCTCTGAAGGACTGGATGGGAAGAAGCCAGCCTTAAGACAGGGCTGTGTAATAGCTATTCTAATTGTGGGGATAAAAATAAGTCACCCCAGTGCTGCTCTGGTTATCTGTGAGCGTGTGCTGCTTTCCAGTGGTTGTTGCAGATGCCTTGGATGTGAGCTGAAGGCTGTGTGGGAGGCTGCCCGGCACACTTAGAAATTGTGGGAACTCACTGCTGGTCTGTGGGGTTCTGGAATCTCACCCTCCAAGTTGGAGCCACACTTCCAGAAGGTTCACTCAGGATAAGGTAGCAACTGGTGGCCTGAGAGCTGTGTCCAGGGTGGCCTATGGCCAGCACATTTTGGACATAGAAAGAGGGAACACCCATCCCTTTCCCCAGAACTCTGAGCCTGGCTCCCTAAGAACACGTGTGGGGAGTGACCAGCTGCTGGGATCTTGGAGCTCCTGGGTCACGTGCATGGCCTCCAGCCTGGATGTTCTTCCTCCCAGCTGAGATCACCCTTCCAAGGAAGCATATGATGGAAAAAGACTCTTTTGCATCATGAGATCTCATTGAACATTTGCGGTCCCGTGGAGACAGAGCTGGGCAGGAGGGAGGTAGCCTCCGGGCCAGGTTGGGGCTCCGAGGCCTGGAGCACAGCCACCCACATGCCCGAGGGCCCAGCCTGAGGGGCGTCCCCCTCACTGCTCCCTGATGACAGAGAAGGCCTAGGCTTTTTGTGTGGGCGCTCTGAGGTTAAGGTCAAAACCTGAGACAGCTCCAAACAAACCACGGAGAAGAGGCAGCCTGTTATTGGCCTGAAGGAAAACAAAAGCAAAGCTCCCTTCCCCGTTTGCTTGGGGAGCCTGCCGAAGAGCTCTGCGTCTTACATTTCTCTGTGGCTGAGTCTTTCCTCCCACTGTGGTCCACTGACTCACTTCTTTTTAAATAGTTACATGAAGCAGCAGAGAATGAACCCAAAAGATAATATTTCCCTACTCTGATCCTCGGCTTGTCTGATATCTTCTGGCACTTTCTCTGCAGAGTTAGCACAAGGCTGAGGTCATCGATAATTCCTAGGGATTGCCCTTCAGTGGGGAAGATGTCCCCCTCTGGAGCCCACCCGACACCAGGCTGGCAGCATCTGGGCAGCTCACCACTTCTCTCCCTCCCTCGGTGTCAAGTCTACTAATAGGAGTTCTTTGCGGGGCAGTGGCAGGGCGGTTGGCAGCCCCTCGCAGGGCCCCGTTTTCTAGTGTGAAGAGAGGAGCGTTGCCCACTTGAAACTCATTACACAGCCGCTCGGCCACAGAAATGCCATGACCGATGTGCCACCCTGGGTAACGTCAGGCTCCTTGGCCGAGTGGACGGGCTATTTCTGGATGCTCATCAGCTTGGGATGAATGCTCTGATTCTGTCTGTAGCCTAGATTGTGGCACAAGCCAATTTCTGGCATTAGAAGGGAAGGGAAGCGAGAGGTGGCGTCTCTGCTTCCTGCTGGCCTGTGGCTGGTTTGTTTCCTGTTAGCCCCTTCCCAGCTGAGAAAAACAGGGCCTGTGAAGAGGAGGGTTTGGAAGAAAAGTTAAGACTGGAAAAGACTCCAGGCCTTCTTGATGAGGATTAGGGCTCGCATGCAACTTGTGAAATGAGTTGGCTAGGAGTCAGAGCTCCAAGAAAGTGCTGCGCTGGTCCTTGTGGGGTTTTGCACACCAACTCTGCTGGCTGCAGTGGTGGAGCATGGAAGTTCTTGGCGAGGCTGGGGAACCAGCTGGAAAACTGCGGGGGCTGGGATGCAGGGGTCTGGAAGGGCCTGGGCCATAACCATCTTCCCCTTCCTTCCCCCAGGGGGACAGGAACCCTGTATGGGTGGCCTTAGCTAAATATCTGCATGGAGCAAGAGGAGGGGCTGGGACAGAGGGCTTTCCCATGGACAGAGGCAGCCCAGAGGCCACGGGAGGGTGAAGGACAGTCACACACCTTAGATGGGGCTGTGCCCTAAGCCAGCCTCCCGGGGAAGAAGCCCACAGGGGCAGCATGAGGGCAGCCTGGCAAAGCAGCCCTGCCTCCAGGCTTGAGATGTAAGCACCCGCTCTCGTCCCTCCGATCCGCGCCTCACCCAACCCCTCTGAGCCTCAACATCCCTCTATAAAGTAGGGTTAACAGTGCCTACCTGGCGGGGTTGTTGAGAGGATTAGAAAGAAGATACGTAGATTCTGGGAGAATAAAGGGGCTGACCCAAGTAACTCTGGAAAATGACGTTTTGACTAGAAATTGTAAGGCTAAAGACAAAAGCAACTATATGAACCTTGTAATGTAGTTGGTAAAGTAGTTTCCCCTGGGGGTACAGGTTAGCAATTCTGAAATGGCTGCACAGGAATACTGCGATTGAACAAATAAGTAAATGGATGGCAGGTGGTGGGAGCCATCTTCCCAAGGTGTGCTGGGGGAACCACAGCACTCAACTGGACCAGGGAGAAGCACTGTGGTACAGACGCTGGTCAGTGAGCTGTCTCACTGGAACATTTTTAAACAGTATAGGGAAAAGCAAGTCTGTTGAATTACTGTGGCTGTGTAACAAATTGCCCCCAGACCTGGTAAAAGACAAATGTTTTACTTATGGTCACAGTTTCTGAGGGTCAGGAATTCAGGCATGGCAGATGGCTGAATTCAAAGGGGATGGCTAGTCTCTGTTCCAAGATGTCTGTGGCCCCAGCTGGCAGACTCAAAGGCTGCAAGGCAGATCATCTGAAGTCTTGTTCACTTGTATGTCTGGTGGTTGGCTGGCACCTTTGCCAGGGCTGTTTGCTGGAGCACCTCCACGTGGCCTCTCCATGTGGCTTGGGCTTCCTCACAACATGGCGGTTGAGTCCAAAGGAGAGTGGAGAGAGAGAATGAGCCAGGAGGAAATTATATTGTCTTTTATGACCTAGCATTGAAAGTCTCAAAGCATCACTCCTCTGCATTCTATTGGTGGAGGCAGTTACAAAGTCTGCCCCCATTCAGGGAGAGAGAACTTGTCTCTCAATGGAGGAGTGTCAACTTCATGTTGTAAGAAGAGCTCGTGGGATGGGAGATGGACTAGTGTGACCATCTTTGGAAAACACCACCTCCCACAGCCCCACCTAATCTTTCTCCCCTTCCCTGAGGTCACCAGAATTCCTATTTAGAGGTGATTGTCTTCAGACCTCCTCTGTGCCTTACATACATAGAACATACAACTTGGTCTGGGGCTTTTGTGGGGGAGGGGTTAGCATGTTTAATATTTTTATAAGTGGGATTCGCTTGCATCTTGCTTTTATCATTTGGGGAGAAGGGAGCATGTTTAATTTTTATATAAGTAGAATTCCCTTGCATCTTTTTTCACTTAACGTGAATTCATTTATTAGTTCATGTAGATCTCTTTCTTTTTATTGCAGTATAATATTCCACAGTTTCGTTATGTTGTAATTTATTTAATCATTTCATTATTTCGATGGATCTTTGAAATGTTTCCTATTCTTTTTTCTATTATAAACAATATTGCAATAAACATTTCTATATGTGCTATTTTATGCACATGGCACAAAATGCAAATGTTTCCCAGGAAAGAGATGATAAATAAACTGTTGAGTGAAAGAGCATACCAGTTTTTGACTTTGATGAGTGCTGTAAAATTTCCATTGAGAAGAGCAAGTTGCACTGTTGCCAATAGAGTGTAAAAGCACTCATTTCCTCATGTCCTCAGCAGTGCTTCGTGCTGCAAATCTTTTCAACTCTCACTTATCTTAGGAGTGAAAATGATGTACTGTATACCATGTATTTTTAATTTGTAGTTTCCTTATTATGTTAAGTTGAACATCTTCTTATATGTTTATCAGCCATCTGCATTGCTTCTCCTGGGAATAGCTTGTTCATTTCCTTTACTGAACTGTTCATTTCAGTTTCACTAAAGAGTAGAGAAATGCGAATTGAAACAGTGAGTTTTCTTAAGTAATGAAGTTAAAAAAAGATGACAAATGTTCTCAATGCTTTCAAAGATTATCATTTAAGTTTAGAAAAGCCACTTTGTAATTACAAATGTTAACTTCTATTTTCTTTCTAAACATTTTATTTTTTTTGTGAGGAGATCAGCCCCGTGCTAACATCTGCCAATCCTCCTCTTTTTTTTTGCCGAGGAAGATTGGCCCCGGGCCAACATCCGTGCCCATCCTCCTCCACTTTACATGGGACGCTACCACAGCATGGCCTGACAAGCAGTGGGTCAGCGCGCGCCTGGGATCCGAACTGGCGAACCCCAGGCCGCCGCAGCGGAGCGCGCGCACTCAACCACTTGCGCCACCGGGCTGGCCCCTCTTTCTAAACATTTTTAATTAAAACATGACCATAGGACCATCTGAAAATATTCTTATTTGTTTTATATGAGGTGAGACCAAAGTTGATTTTTTTTAAAGTGAATAAAATTTTTAAGCATCATTTATTGACCTGGTCTTTACCTCCCAGACTTTTGTTATTTACTTTATCCCTTAAAGATTTGAATATATAATGTGATCTTTTTCTGGGCTGCCTTTTATCTTCCATTGATCTACTTACTTTTTGCTGATACCCCCCTGTTTTTATGAGGCAAGTCTCTGGATTTATTTGGTGAGAAAGAACACATTTACAGTATTTCCTCTGCCCATCAGGGAACACGGCCTCTTTGTTGGTGCAAGTGTGACTTTTCGTCAGGCAGTAAAGCTCTGGGGTGGTTTCTTTCCCATAGGGGCCTCTCCTTCTGGATAGGAGTGTATTCCTGGGTGCTGGCTGTGCGGGTGGTATGGGGGTTACTTTTGGAATGTTGGGATTACTTTCAATCCATCATCTTTCTGAACTCTTTAGAATTTGGGATCCAGAGGAATACAGTTGGTGAGACCGAGCAAAGGTTGCAGGAAAAAGGTGAGAAGTGTGTTGGAGGAAGTATATGCAAACGCTAGGGTATCCCGGGGCAGAGAGAGATGGCGAGCAGGAGGGTGTGTCGGATGGACTGTGTCTGGAGGGAGATTTGCGCAGGTGGAGAATCAGGAGGGGACTCAGAGTTGTGGGTGAGAAGCAGCCTGCCTCGGGGCGACGGAGACTGAGGTGCAGAGAGAAGCTATCTCCCCCAGGAAGATGAGCCCTAGTCAGCAGCTCCAAAGTGTTCATTGTTTGTTTATTCATTAATCTGACAATTATTTCTAGAGTGCTTGTTAATGAGTAAAACATTATTCCAGATGCCAGGGACGTAACGGGGGAAAATGAATGAAGTCTCTCTCTTCATGGAGCTTACATTTAAGAAGGAGATGAATACAGATAAGCCCATTATGCACACACACATACATTATAGTATCTGAAGGTGATAAATTCTACAACGAAAAATAAAGTAGGGGGTGGGGCTGGCCCAGCGGTGTAGTGGTTAAGATCACACGCTTCACTTCAGTGGCCCGGGGTTCACAGGTTTGGATCCTGGGTGTGGACCTACGCACCACCTATCAAGCCATGCTGTGGCAGTGCCCCACATATAGAGTAGAGGAAATGGGCATGGATGTTAGCCCAGGGCCAATCTTCCTCGGCAAAAAGGGGAGGGTTGGCAACTGGTGTTAGCTCAGGGCTAATCTTCCTCACAAAAAATAAATAAATGAATAAAGCAGAGTAAGGTGACAGAGAGATGGAGGGCTGAAGAGTGCTGTTTTTGTTAGGGTTTCAGGGCAACTGCTCTGATAAGCTGCTGTTTCAGCAGAGACCAACGTGAGAGAGCGAGCACACGGGACATGGGGGGGGGGGCTCGCAACAGAGGGAAGGGCGAGTGCAGAAGCCCCAAGGTGGAGCATCCTGGTGTGTGTGAGTCCCAGGAGCTGAGTAAGGGTGAGCCAGTGGGAGGAGAGGTGAGAGAGGGCCTGGGGCCCCAGGCCATGGAGGGCTGAGAGGCCTGAGTGAGGTAGGAGAAGAGCCTTGGAACAGCTGGGAGGAGGCAAGATTTTTGGTCACCCACTGTTTCCCCAGTGGGAAGTAGTCTCGTTTTGGTGTCTAGTGATGAAAGTATGAATGTGAGCATATCTATGATTAAGTGAATGTGGTGTGAATTTGTGTGTTGTGTGTGTGAGTGTATATTGTGTAAGTGTGTATGTGTGTATGTATATGTATGTTTGAGTGTATGTGTGTCTGAGTGATCATGTATGTGTATGTCTGTGTGAGTATAGGTGTGTTTACATGTTTATAAGTGTCTACGTGGGTGTGTTTAGGTGGTTGTGTCTTCATGGGTGTGTGTCTGTGTTTTGTGTTTCTGTGTGTCCCTGACAATACACAAGGCAGAAAAACTCTCAGAGGGAAATGAGATCCTGGTGGGAAGCCTCTCCTGGCATCCTGCCTGGGTCTCCGTCCTTGCCATGGGTCACAGAACAGATCATTGTCACTGATGAGGTCATAGAATAAAGCCAAGGTCCTAGTGACCACAGGGAACCCAGGGGCTGCTCGGGCTGGGGCCGGGAGGGCTTCAGCACAGCCCAAGCCAACTCTCACCAAACAGCTGAGCACTGAGCCCCCTGGTGCTGGTGTCAAAACATGAAACGCCACTTCACAGACTGTAGGGGAGAGCAGTCACCAACAGATGGGACCACCCTCAGCTTGACCAGCCCGGGGTCCACCGAGGAGAGCGTGGAAGTGTGCTGGCCAGGTAGGTCAAAAGAAAGAGTGCGGCCAGTTGTGTTCCCTGGGAGGGAGGCTCGGGAGGGGGAGGGGTGGCCGCTGGGTCGCCCCTCGGTGGTACCAAAGTGTTGTGTTGGCCATAAAAATGGATGGTGGGTGTGACCGAGGCCCTTGTGTGTATATGAGGTGGTCTTGGGAGGTATGAGGATTAAGTAAAATGTTCATGATTATATATTTTAATGTACATTCGAAAAAACAGAATTGACATGTCAACCTTGTGATTTCTGAATGATATAAAAAATTCCTCAATAATAAATTGATTAAAGTTAATCCAGGGCCTCCCCCGTGGCTTAGCGTTAAGTGCACGTGCTCCGCTTCTGGTGGCCCGGGTTCGGATCCCGGGCGCGCACCCATGCACCGCTTCTCTGACCATGCTGAGGCCACGTCCCACATACAGCAACTAGAAGGATGTGCAACTATGACATACAACTATCTACTGGGGCTTTGGGGAAAAATAAATAAATAAATAAAATCTTTAAAGTTAATCCAGCACATCAATTTGAAGACCACTGTAAAGTGACCGTGGGCAGCTCCCATGGGTAACACTGGCTCTCGGGGCCGAGTGCCTGGCATCATCTCTGGCTCTATCAGTCATTTAAACTTTCTGTGCTTCAGTTTCCTAATCGGTCAAATGGGAACCATAGCAGTGCAATTTCTTAGGGTTTTAAAAAAATTTTTGGATATTAAAGGAGTTAAAACATGACAAGCACTTATAGAGTGATGGGGATACAACGAGTGTAAGATGGAGACACAGCACAAATGCTGAAGAGGAAAGTGGGGCTGGATGGCCTGGCCAACGCACTTCTCTTGCATTGCATTTTAAATTGTCTTCATTGAGCTGTGATTTATATACGCAAACATCACCAATTTTAAGTGTACAATTTGAAGCATTTTGACACATGTACATTTGTGTAACCACCACCACGATCATGATGTAGAACATTTTCAATTCCCCCAAAAGTTCCCTTGTGACCCTTTGAAGTTCCCACCACTGCCTCCAGCTCCTGGTAACCCCTGATCTGTTCTCTCTCCCTATAGTTTTGCCTTTTCTGGAATGCCATCTAAATGGAATCATATACGATATGGCCTTTTTAGCCTGGATTTCAGTTAGCATAATGCATTAGAGATTTGTCAATGTTTTGCGTGGATCAGTAGTTCATTCCTTTCTATCGATGAATAGGGTTGCATTGTATGGATGTACCACAATCTGTTTATTCACCAGCCGATGGCCTTTTTGAGTTTAGTCAAGTTTTCCGAGAGTACATTCATACGTTATTTGATCCTTATCATCATACCCATAACTTACAGATACACCTGTCTATCTATACATTATTTGATCCTTGTCATCGCCCCATGAGGTAGGCATTATTGTCATCCCCATTTTATGGGGAAACAGGTATAGGGAGGCGATGGTACCTGCCCAAGGGCCCCAGGAACCTGCACCCTTTAAGAGTCCTGAAGGTGGGTTGTGGCACTGACCCCTTGGGGGGCACTGACGAAAATGTCCTCCCACTTCTCAGGAACCATGAAGAGGGAAGAGTCATCTCTGAGGCCGGGGCTACCCTTTCTCCACGAGGAGGACATCTGCTTCGTCTCCAGGGCACGGAGGATGCTGAGCTGGAGCAGCTCTCCATCATCCCAGTCCTCCTCTGAGTACCAGTCCTACTCCCAGTACCAGTCCTGTTGTTCCTACATGCACGACGAGGACGCTGCCCAGCAAAGTGTGTGTGCCTTCTACACCCACGTGCAGACTGTGCAGGGCGTGGCCGTGGCCTGGGAGACCGAGACTGGCTTCGAGCCGGTCAGCAGGAAGCCCCGCATTCATGAAGCTGAGTTCATCAAGAGGCAGAGGAGGAAAGGCTCCTCCTTTGAGATGGCTTCCAACACCGACCTGCGCTGGGACTTGGAAGCCAGCAAGAACAACTGCTCCCCAGAGCCGGATGACACGGAGCTGCTGGCGCCCCTGGAGTGCTGCCTGCAGGAGCTGCGGGACCCTCCGGACTGGCTGGTCACCACCAACTACGGGCTGCGCTGTGTGGCCTGCTGCCGGGTGTTCCCCACGCTGGAGGCGCTGCTGGAGCACGCCCAATATGGCATCCAAGAGGGCTTCAGCTGCCAGATCTTTTTTGAGGAGATGCTGGAGAGAAGGCGGGCTCGGGACAAAGCGCAGGAGCAACAGCTGGAGGAGGAACAGAGCCCTTCGGACAACAGTGAATGTCCGCGGTCCCACGTCGAGGCGCTTCAGTCACAGCAGCAGAAGCAGTGAGCTGGAGTGACGCGCCCAGCTCTGCCCTCACTTCTGGCACCTCCGGTGCTCCTTCCCCAGCCGGCACGACCAGAGCCACCAGGGCAGGGAGAGAGGACGGGGGCCAGGGCAAGGAAGCAGGGGAACATAGAGCTGGGTGGGCCGCGAGAGGGGAAGGGGAAGGAACCCTTCCAAAGGGCACAGCATTTCAACCAGACTCCATTTCAAACCTGAATCCAAAGAGGAGGGCTTCAAGCGTTTCTGGCAGCCACCACAAGATCTGAAGCCCCTAAGCGTGTGGCCCCAGGGATTTCTATTTTTGCTGGTGGATCAAGCAGGTCATGACTTGCGGGAGAGCCCACTGCAAATGAAGCTTCAGCCCTATTTTTTTCATTGTTAGGAACACATCATATGCCCTAGTTCTATGTCTTATTTTAGTGGGATTAAACTTGAATAACTCAAATTTAAGGCAATGACTAATTGAGTGAACCATGCTGTGAGTCCACGGTCAGACCCATAGGAAGTTGCCGCCTCTGCAGGTTACACACTAGCACAGACACCTGGCGACAGGCAGAGGTAGGGAAGGGGGCTGGGTGATTCCTGCTGACCCATGAGTTCATATATCAACTAAAATTTTTAAAATGTTGCTACAAAATTCATCTTCACCCTCCTATCCATTCCCAGCCCAGGGGCTGTATTCATTCAAGAAAATACACAGCTGGCTCACTGTGTGTTAGGTACGCTGATGAAACATATACCTCAACCTCCCAGTGGGAGGCAGTTAGAATAGGCAATTGCAAAGCATAGGGATGAATCACACAAAGGAGGTTTGGGGAGCCCAGGGGAGGGCCCTAGCTCATGCTGGTTGATGAGGAAGAAAAACCTTCCAAAAGCGGTGATGCTCACAGAGGCTTGGAGGACAGGTAGAATTAGCTGGGCCAGGGTTGACTTTAGCACTGTTCACATTTTAGGTTGAATAATTGTTTGTCTTGAGGGCTGTCTGTCCGCTGTAGGATGTTTAGCAGCATCTCTGGCATCTACCCACCAATGCCAGGAGCATCCCTTCCACCACAACTGTGACCATCAAAAACGTCCCTGGACATTAACAAATGTCCCCTGGGGGCAAAATTGCCCTTCAGTTGAGAATCACTGAGCGAGACAAAAATGAGGATCTTAGGAAGGGGAATAGCACAGTACCTTAGGGCAATTGCCAGCCACTTGGCCTGGCTGGAATGCTGGAGACGTTTATCCCCTCACACAATCCAGAAAGGTTTAGCACCTATGTGCCAGGCTCTGTACTGGGATGGGGAATAAACAGTGAACAAAACAGGCATGGATGCTGCTCTGTGGAGCTTACAGGCAGTGGGGAAAAATAGCCTGTATGTATGTAAAATTAAAAATAATTATGAAAGTACTCATTTCATGACCTACAGGGCCCTGCGTGGCCCAGCCCTGCTAAATTGTTCATCACAATTTCTTAACATTCACTGCTTCAGTCACTATAGTCCAGTCCAGTCCCATTGGCCTTCCTTCTTTCCTTAAATGCTCCAAGCTTTCAAACCTCAGGGCCTTTGCACTTGCTCTCCCCTCTAAGTGAAATGCAACCCTTCTCTGTCACTCTTCTGACTGACCCTTTGCTCATCTTTGAGGGTTCAGCTTCATCACTTTTTTGAAGAGGGCTTCTCCAATCATACTGCCTTAGCGTATGCCTCATTCCAAGTGCAGATGGTTTTAAGGAGAGAAGTGACATGATCAGATTCATGTTTTAAAAAGCTCACTCTGGTTGTGTGTGGAATATAGATTTGTAAGTAACAAAAGAAGAAAGGAATAAGTAGGGAGATCACTTAAGAAGCTGTTGGAGAAGACCAGGCAAGGGGCGATGTGGTTGGATAAGGCTGGTCACAAGCCAAGAGAGAGAGGAGGGGGTGCATTCAAGACATGCTTGCGGAATAGAGCCAAAGGATTTGGGGATGAGTGGATGTGCGGGTGAGGGAACGGGGCCCAGGTTCCTAGCAGGAGCAAATGGTGGGGGGTTGTACAGTAACTGATATGGGGAGCTTTGGAGGAAGATTAGGTGTGTGTGTGTGCACATGTTTGTGTGTGTGAACATGCACGTGTGAGTGTGTGCACGCACATGTATATGTGTGCATGGGTCTGCATGTGGATGTACAGGCCTAAGTACTGGGAGTGGGGGTGACAGAGGTCAGTTAGGACATATTTGACTCTAAAGGCCAATGGTGGACTCCCAAGTAGAGATGTTGAGTGGGAAGTGGTTTATGATTTAGAACTCAGAAGACAAGTCTGTATGGGAGATGTAAATTAGGAAGCTAACTCACGTGGATGGTACCCGATTTAATACCACAATAGTGGGTGGATGAGGTTCACTAGGGAGCTGGAGTAGAGTTAGACAGACAGAGTGTGTCAATGAAGGAAGGAGAAACCAGGTGGGGGTGCATCTCTGAGGAGTTTTCTTCCAAGTCAATAAAGCTAAGAGTGTTTTGAGGAGGGGTGAGCAATGTTAAAGATAGGAGGGAGTGGGAGTGAGCTGAGGACGAAACGTTTTTCATTTCATTTGGCACATGGAGGTTGCTGATGGCCCTGGTAAGAGCAGTCTCGGGCTGAGGCCAGAAGGGCACGGGTCAGTAGTGGGCACGAGATGAACCACCGAAGACAAGCGTGAGACAACTGTGCTGGCCAGTTTGTTTTAAAGAGGAAAGCAACAATGGCTGTAGCTAGATGAAAGGAAACTAAAAAAAAGACAAAGATGGGGAGAGAGCAAGTTTATATGCTAATGGGAATGATCCAGTAGACAGGAGGAGACTGAGAATGCAAGAGAAAGTGGGGAAGTCTGGGGAGAGGGGTCGAGCAAGTGAGAGAGGGCTGCATCCTGAACAGTCGTGGTTAGCATGCTCTGTGTGTGTCTGTCAGGGGAGGTCTGTGTGCGGTTCTAGAAAAGGGGAGCAGCAGCTAGCAGGTGGGCCCTGCTTGGGAGTGGGTCCCTGAAGGAGGAGGAGAACAGGGTCCCCATTGCCTTCTTTCTAGGGCAGTGTCTATATGTGTTCAACTCTGATAGTCTAAGGGCCAAGCATCGTTCTAAACACTTGATGAATATTAAGTCATGTAATGCTCTGCACAATCCAGTGAGGTGGCTCCCATGATTAGCCCTGTTTTACAGGCGAGGACGCTAAGATCTTATTTACTTAATTGAGTAAGTAAGCTGAGGTCGTACAGCTGGTGTACAGCGGAGTCAGGCTTCACGTGCAGGCAGCCTGGCTCCAGAGCCCGTGCTCTCACCAGCACACTGAGAAGCAAAACCTGAACGTAAAGACAGATGCGAGGTATTCAGAAAAGCAAACAAGTCAACTACTCAGGCTGTATTTTCTTTAGATTAAGTAGCAGCAGCTGGAGATCAGGGGAAAGATGATGGGCGTTCAGGACAAATGAAAGATGACAAGAACCTTGGGTAAGCAAACTTTTAATGTAGAGGATAACTTGAGCTGATGTGGTGGGGGGAGGAGTGGATAAAATTATTCTTAAGATAGTGACGTGTTCTCAAAACATAACTTAAACTCAGCTGAGTTAAGTATTCATTTGTGGTTTAAACATACCACTTTGCAGAGACCTGGGACCTCCACCAAATAAGATGAGTATCAGAGTAAAGAGAGCTCTTCCAGAGGGTTCAAGAGACCTCAAACATTTGAAATCTTGAACCACTTTAGACCTTCTATTTCTCCAAATCATAGAAAAAGATGGAACTTATTTTATGAAACTTACAGAAACCTAATAACACAGCTTAACAAAGATGGTACTAAAAAAGTAAACAATATATCAATCTCACTTAAAAACACAAAATAATAGTGAATCAAATTTATAGAATATGAAAAGAGCAACACACCATGACTGAGTTTGGGTCATCTCAAGACTGTAAAGACAGTTAAAAATTATTAAATCTAGCAGTACTTCATCTTGAAAGATCTTATGATTGTCTCAGTAGATATTAAAAAGACATAATATTCAGAAATAAACCCATACATTTATGGTCAATTGTTTTTTCAACAAGATGCCAAGATAATTCAATGGAGGAAAGAATAATCTTTTTAGCAAATGGTGCTATGACAACTGGATATTTGTATGCAAGAGTGAAATTGGATCCCTACCTCACATCATATATAAAAATTAACTCAAAATGAAAAAGACCTAAATGTAAGAGTTAAAACTACAAAATTGTTAGAGGAAAACATAGGTGTAAATCTTCATGACTTTGGATTAGGCAATGGTTTCTTAGATATGACACCAAAAGCACAAGCAAACAGAAAACATATATAAATTTGACTTCATCAAAATTAATAACCTTGTGTTCAGAGGACACTGTTCAGAGGACATTATCAAGAAAGCGAAAAACAATCCACAAAATGGGAGAAAATACTTGCTCATCACATATCTGATAAGAGTCTAGTATCTGGAATATATATAGAACTCTTGTAACTAAACAATAAAAAGATAAATATAACCCAATTGAAAAATGGGCAAAAGATTTGAATAAACATTTCTCCAAAGAAGACACACAAATAACCAATAAGCACATGAAAAGATGCTTAACATCATTAGTCCTTAGAGAGATGCAATGAGATACCACTTCACATCCATGAGGATGGCTATAATAAAAAAAAATATGCAATATAAAAAATATAATAAAAGAGACAGACAATAACAAGAGTTGAAGACGTGGAGAAGGAGAAATCAGAAACTTCATACATTGCTGGTAGGAATGTAAAATTGTGCAGCCACTTGAGAAAACATTCTGGCAGTTCCTCAAAAAGTTAGACATAGACTTACAATATGACTCAGCAATTCTGATGATTAAAAACATATGTCCACACAAAAACTTGTACATGAATATTCATATAAACATTATTCATGATACAAAAAAGTGAAAACAACCTATATACCCATCAAATGATGAGTCGATAAATAAAATGTGATCTATCCATGCAATGGAATATTATTCAGCTGTAAAAAGGAATGAAGCACTGATCCACAGTACAACACGGATGAACCTTGGAAACATTATGCTAAGTGAAAGAAGCCAGACACAAAAGGCTGCATAATGTATGATTCTATGTATATGAAATATGCAAATAGTCAAATTTGTAGAGACAGAAAGCAGATTAGTGGTTGCTAGGGATTCAGAGGAAGGGGAGGAATGGGAAGTGACTTCTAATGGATATGTGGTTTCTTCTTGGAGTGATGAAAACTTTCCATAATTAGATATCAGTGATGGTTACACAACAATAAACTATTGAATTGTATGCTTTGAAAAACTGAACTTTATGGTATGCAAATTATATCTCGATTAAAAAAGACATATAATAAATACAACAATCATTCCTATTATCAATTTTTTAGAAACTAAGAATAGAAATTTTCTTCAGATGATATGGAGTATTTATTGCGAACAAAATAGCAAAAAATCTACACGTGTTCCCATTGAAATCAGGTAAAATATGTCATCTATTTCAATTTTTATTTAACATTGTTCTGGAAGTTACAACAATTCAATAAAACATGAAACAGAAATGTTACATATATTGGACAGAAAATTATGATTTTCAGAAAAAGAAAATATACTTACCGTGAAAGCTCAAATGAATTAACTAAAAACCATTGAAAAAAGAGGTCATGGAAGGATTGAGATGTAAGATGGATATCAAAAGCTTACTTGTGTATTAGATGTGACTAATTAGGAAATCACATGGAAAATGTTCCATTCACTAGATCAACAGATATTCATGGAAATATTACAAGTGCAATGAAATGTAAAGTGATTATCGCTAGTTGAGAATTGTTGATAAATTTTGGATTTTCTGTAATGTGCGTTATTTTTAGTTTTCTACATTGGGGAAGTATGATTTTATAATAAAAAGGCAATAAAACACTTCATCAAACAGTACTTCAGGTTAGAAGTGACTTTGTGGGCCTTCCCTGTCCACATTTGTGGTCTACAGACCACACTTTGAAAACTCCAGCTTTAATATCTTATTCCTTGGTCCTTTGGAATTTAATTGGCTTTAGTTTTAAGAGCACTTTACAATGGATGAGGACCCAACCAACTCAAGAGAGTTAAATTACAGAGCTCTTTACGTGGTGTGTCTTCATTTAAGAAATGAGGGTCGAAAGCTGTGAGTGAGAGAGAGATCTCGAGAGAGGACCATGGTGGGCGCTCAGTTGAGAGAAAGGGTAAAAGTGAAACTGGAAAGAAAACAAGATTGCGCAGACAGGGCTCCTCAGGGGGAAGACGGGGAAGGCATTGCAGGAGGAGGAAGGAAAGATGACGAGCTTAGATAAGGGAGATAGAAGGGGAATGACAGAAACGGCAGATGTTAAGGATAATACATTGCCTGGGGATGTGACATCACAAAAGGGTCCAGGTAGGAGGCCAGTGGAGGAAGATGAGGGTCCTGTCGAAGGTGGCGGGATCCTGACTGACCTTTCTGTGGGAGTCACCTGTCTCTGAGGTGCTCAGTAACGGATGCTACTATGGGCTGAATTGTGTCCCCTGAAATTCATATGTTGAAGTCCTATGCCCTAGTACCTCAGGATGTGACTATATTTGGAGATAGGGCCTTTAAAGAGGTAATAAGGTAAGTTAGGGCTCACCAGGGTGGTCCCTAATCCGATTATCACTTGTATCCTTATAAAAAGAGGAGATTAGGACACAGAGATATACAGAGGGATGACCTAAGAGGACACAGAAGAGGGCCATCTACAAGCCAAGGAGAGAGGCCTCAGAAGAAACCAGCCCTGCCGACACCTTGGTCCCGCACTTCCAGCCTCCACAACCGTGAGACAATAAATGTTTGTGGTTTAAGCCCCTCATTCTGCAGTATCTTGTTACGGCAGCCCTAGCAAACGAATACAGATGCTGAAAAGCAGGAACCAGAGGCAGGAAGGCAGCAGCCAGCAAGGCGTGAGTAGGTCCATGTTTCGGGTGGGGAGCTTTCCTGGTCCCAGGTCCTTAGGAGAGCAAGCACACAGTGAGTGTTCAATCAACGTTTGTTGAGTTAATTGCCCGGAATGGCATAAACACATTTGGGAACAAGCTGCTGACTTTTGGCAAGCACAGAGTGGCCTACTGGCCCCAAGCACTCCGAGTGCTTTGGGCACCTGGCAGAGGGTTTTGCAGAAGGAGTCTGGTGTGTGAATGCTTAGTGGTGTGGGGATTGGTTACGAGACCACAGTACATCCTCTTCAATTCTCTTCTCAGACTCTAATGCTTCCCCTTCCAGTGAGACGGACCTGAAGTCTCACTGGGAAATGAGCTGGGCACAGGGGCAGTGAGGACCTGGATGTACTGAGCTGTAGGGAAGATGGAACAAGCATTTCACGAAAATGCCACGACTAGCTCTCAAAGCCTGGCACCAAGAGCCAGACACCATGTGTATATGCCTGTGTGTGAGTATGTGAGTGTGTGTGTGTGTGCGCGCGCATGTGGTACATACTGCACCTGGCTTGGGGCAGAGAGCAGGGACCTGGAGAGAGGGTCCATGAATGATGCTTGAACCCCTGAGGGTTTGTTGACGCTCTGCCATCAGACTTCCTGTGGCCCTCCCAGTGCATACCCAAGGACTGCGGAGCCCAGCCGAGCTACCATCAGTCTTAGGAGAAGAGGGTAAGAATTCCCCATAGCAGTGTTTTGCAAACTTGAATATTGTCCTTTCAAAGGCCAAGAACATTCTTGCAGGGTCCGTGTTGACTCTAGTTATTGCTGCTTAAACAACGACTTAACACAAACACAAACATTCAAGTTTATAGTTGCTTTATAACTATAAAACAAAAGCAAATGTGTAAATTAAATACAAACACAATTACAACAGCAATAAAACTCAGATTAACAACATTAATTCTAAGTGACTGTCAAGCTTGGTGCTTGCAAAACCAAGTTGCCTCTTAGGTGAATACGGGACTGAATTCGAGGAAGAATCTTCTGGGAGTGACGGGTCCTCACTACCTTGTGCCGACATGACGCAAATTCCCAGCATGGACAGTATGGATATGTATTGAAGCCATCACGTCACCCTGATTGCCAACCTAAATGCAAACAGGGCACAGGAGTCAGGTGCCACCAGTTGTTTACAAGGTGCTTATCCGGATAATTTATGTGCTTTAAAATTTTTTCTAGATCTTCCTAAAAGTTTAAGAATTCTATTAGGGAGCATAAAGAGCCCGAGGGTTGCTTGTGGGACCCCTGTTTGAGAAATACAGCCTGGGAGTACTCATGTGGAACATCCCTCATTCATTCCACAGACGCTCACTTGCAGCTTCCCCCACACCCAAGGCCTGGGCTCAAGCAGGAGGGACACACAGAGATGACTGATAGCCAGTGTCTGGTCTCGGGGATCAGACTGTCCCGCAGGGACATTTACTTAAGTATCAATGATGCGCGTGTAGAGGTTTGTATAGGAAACTGTGCGGCTCTGACGAGGGGACCTAATGCAGCCTTTTGAGGCTCGGAAGGCTTCCTGAAAGAGGAGACGCCTCTTCAAGCTGAGTCTAGAAAGGCTAGAAACCTAGCAGCCCCCTGGAGGGGCAGTTAGCACAGACAGCTGAGCTAGGACTGGAGCTCTGCATTTCTATGATGAAGGCTACCCTCATGAACAGGGAAAAGAGGGTTTATTTTGCCCTGTAGAGAGCTCACCTCTTGTGAGTGAAAAGCCAGAGAAAGGCAATTCAACATTTCTCTTTGACCTTCTGTCAATAGTATTGGACGTGTTAGACTCAATGTAGCCAAACCTGCTCTTCCCCAGGTCACCTCTCTGTGATAGCTGGGGGACCCTTGTGACATCACCTCTCCTTCAATGATGGCACCCACCATAGTTGGGATGAAGTATAAACTCCAGGGCCTGGCATTTGGGGGCCTCTAGGGCTTTGCTCCTGCCTGTCCCTCTACCCACATCTCACTCCCCAGAGAGATCTGGTCTTCTAGACCCCCAGAAGCCATCTACGAGAAAGTCCTGTGTCCTTTAGCCTCTGTGCTTTAACACACATTGTTCCCTCACCTGGAACAAGCCCCTCACCCTCTGTTTGTGGACTCTCCCAGCATCCTTTAAGCTTCAGTTCAAGGGCTAACTTCACTGGAAATGTTTCTAGCACACGGACCAGGAAGACGCAGCAGGCATGGCCTCCGTTGTGGTCAGTGATATAGATAACTTGTGCAGCTTCTAATCTCACCCTCATTCCAATCCCTTTCATCTGGAGCCTTCTAGAATCTGGGGGTCGTTTCTTTCTGCATGCAGCCAGCCTTCAAAGTCCCTGACACCAAGCTCACAATCCCTGCTAAGGTCGTGGAATGACCCCAATTTATCAGGGTCACGGGTGAGGTTGGTTTGGAGAAGGTATTTGTATCTTAATACTCTGTCAGTCTTACAGCTTCACATTTCTTTACCTTTAGGAGAAGAACCAGTGCACCCCACACCCCTTCCCCCATTGTGCAGGGAAAGGTGCTGCAGGTTCATGAAAGTTCCACCATTGGTAGCTCATGGCTTTTCCTTCTGATTGGATGGACACATCCCCTGTAACCACGATCTCTTCTTTCTTATCCTCCCCCCATCAGTCAGAGCTGAAACCTCTTTAATCCAGAGCCTACTCCTTGCCACTCCCTTTTAGTGATAATTCAAGTGTGCAACTAACTGCTTCTAGAAGTAAAATGCTTGTGAGCAGTGTGGAGGAGGAAATCTTAAAAATTACTTGTCTAAATCCAGACTGAACAAGGAACACGGAAATCTGCTGAACACCTTAGAAGGGCGGGGGCGGGGGGAGGGTTACTTTATCTTAGTGTTTTTAGTTAGGAAAATATTTGCTGTACACAATATCAAGCTAAATTACAAAACCATGTCATACTTTTTCATCTTAGACTCAGGTTTTAGCAAACAACTGAATAATGAAAGAGGAAAGAGACCTCCCCTCCCAAGTCTGCCACGGGATAGCTGAGTGCATTCATTTTGAGGGAATTTGGATTTCTAAGATGCTTATGGTGACGACTGGAGGAATCAGGATTAGTTGAGTAGGGGCTCCGTGTCACTTAGTGTCCACAGGGACCTGGATCAACTTCAGAACCATCAGAACGCTTGTCCAGAAACCCCAGATGGGGGGATCTTTAGAAGAGGTAATTTTTAAAAAATGATTGGATTGTATTATTCTTCTAATTCCAAACACAGTCAGACCTGATAGAGCCAGGGGCTGGACAAATAAGTAGGTGGAGGATTTTCAAATCGTCCTAAGCTTGTGAGTGAGTGGGCAGGAGCAAGGTGAAGAGAAATATCTGGAAGACTTTGCTACTGTAGTACAGAACAACTGAAATCCTGAGGCTCGGCTGGGTCGTCGGCTGGGTCTCTCCCGTGGACTGGGCCTGTTTACCTGTTCCTGCGTCACGCAGCAAAGGTCTTACCAAGATGGTCTGGGAGATGATTTGGGAAGCTGAAAAGTACTGAGAGAGCACACAGCTGGAAAGAGAGAAATGTTGTGTGTCACAGGACTGCAAGAAAAGCACTTTCCAGCCCCAAATCTCCAGCACAGCACCAGTTTTGGCAAAGAGAAAGCAAGGCAAAGGGTGGTCATCTAGGTCTAATGGTTGAATGTCTGCTCAGTTCTGCAAGCAGAGACCGGTATTTAGAAATGATACAATACCAAAGCAGGAAACAGGTCTCCGAAGTGTGGTCAACATGTATAAGGGGCCCCTTCTACTTTCCACCAACTGGCAGAGTAAATTGCAAGCACAAAGGTTGAGATGGGAGGTCACTGAGGACACCAAACAGTCCTCTTGTTTCCTCAGCTCCCAGCACTCATGCAGTCATGCTGACATGCCATTTTACATATGTCACTTTCACCTGGAAAATGAGGTTCAGAGAGGTTACATTGTTCAAGGACCCACAACTGGTACCCGAGGCGGGATGCTTTCAGAACCAGTGCTCCCCTTCCAGCATCCTCTTCCCAGTCCCGGCAAGCACTATTTTCCACAGTCAGAACTCAAGTTCCCAGTTCAGACGCTGGTGGCCCACAGAACCCCGGACAGGTTTCTGGTCCTCTTTGAGCCTGAGTTTACTAACCTGTAAAATGGAGCCTGGACCTCACAGGGATGGGCTGTGAGGCTCAGTTGCTCACATGTGCACAGTGGTTTCCAAGCTCTGGTCTGGAAGTCTCCCAGGAATGTCTCCATTCCTAGGTTGTAGGGTCCAGTTTGACACCAGTTCTTGTCTTGACTTCTTGTCCTTGCCATCAGACCCAGGGACCTTGCAGCCAGCTCACCATCAGCTCCTCAGTTCCTTTCACCAGCGTGGTGGAGGGGTGGGGTTCCTCCCTGCAGTCCGGCTGCCTTGATGGTCAGACCAGTTCCTGCAGGGCCCTGCTCCGTGTGAAAGTCTCCCAGCTAGAAGAGAGCCCTGTGGGGACCCTGGACCCTAGGACTCCAGGAAGTGCCTGGAATTGGAGAGATCACAAAGGCTTGCACCCCCTGGCGCGGGCTGCAGGAGTGGACGGTCCCTCCGGGACATGCCCTGGGGTTCAGCACCAGTACACCCCACCTCTCTCTCCACGCCTTCCCCACCCCTCCTCACTGCTCTTAGAAGGAAGGAGACGGGGATCCTGTTCTCCTGCTCCTCCTCCAGGGACCCACTCCCAAGCAGGGCCCACCTTTTCTGGAACCTCACAAAGACCTCCCCTGACAGACACACATGAAACAACACCCCCCCCACACACACTGTTCTTGCTCTAGAGATCCTGCACTAACACGTCAGTCAGGCTCAGACGCCAAGTTGAGAACCATGACGAAGAGATCAGGCATTGGCTCAGAGTGAGCTGGGCTGAGTGGCCTTGTCACACCACTCCTTGGCTGTGTGACCTGGGTCAGCTCTTTCCTCTCCCTGCCTCTGCCTCCTTATCTCTAATAATGATGGTAATAATGGCTGATATTCACGGGCCAGGGGAAGGCGCAGCGTTTTAACCGGAACTGTCTCACTTGATCTTCTTAAATACCCTATGAGGGACATGCCCACTTCCCCATGGAACAGATAGAGGAAAGTGAGGCACATGGAGACTAAGGAGCTGTCCCAGGGTCTCACAGTGGCAGGATTCAGTGACATGGTACAAAGTACCTAGCCCAGGCCTGTGGCTGAGGGCACCCTAAGCAATCACCATTGCTTGTAGTGTCCACACACTCTGAACATATCTGTGTGGACCCTGTCAATTTTCCCAGTGTCCTCACCCCAGACAATCCCACCCCGGCCCCGCCCCCCAAGTTCAGCTGTTCCTTGGCTCCCAAAGGTCCCTGTGGAGCGGCTGCAGGAGGTCTCCTATGCAGCAGGTTAGCCTTCCGTCAGGGCAGCTGCTGCCTTTGGTAGTCGCCCCCTACCCCCATCCCACTCCACCACACCCCCACCGGAGGCTCCGAGATGCCTGCCCCAGGAGGCCTGCCCCTTAGCAACAACTGTGTCTGTGATGCAGATACCGCCAATCCCATTGGCGCTCTGTATGCCTTGTGTCTGAGCGACCAGCTCTCAGAACCTCAGTTTTCTCATCTGTGAAATGGGAGTGGTGAACAGGCGACTCCCAGGTCGCTGAGCGAACCGTGCTCGGGGGCGGCGCCCTTGCCCAGGACGGCCGAGGCACCCAGAAGCCGCGGCCCAGCGGGGCGGGCCGCCCGAGGGGCGGGCCGGGGCCGGGGGCGGGCGCGGGGCGGGCTGGCCGGCGGCGAGGCCGGGCGGGCGGCGGCGCTGCTCCGAGTCCCAGCGCCGGGCGGCGGCGGGGAGATGCGGCTCGTGGCGCTGGCGGCGGCCGTGCTGCTGGCGCGGGCCCCGGCCCCGGGTAAGCGCGGCGGGCCGGGCGGACGGGCCGGGCGGCCCCGGGACCCCGCGGGTGGGGCGGGGGCAGCCGCGCCTGGTGGCCGGGGTCCGGGCTCGGGCCTGGCCGGGAGGCCCCGCCGCCTCGGGCTGCCCCCTCCGCGTGCGGCCAGCGGGCGCGGGGCTGCGCTGTCCCCGGGGCTCCCCGCGGACGCCGGGCCGGGGGCGCGGGCGGCGGCGCCCCGTCCCCTCCGCCGGGCTCCGGCAGCGCAGAGACGCGCGGATCAGCCCCTGCTCCCCTCCGGGCCAGGCCGCGGAGTGGAGCTTTCCGCAGGGACGCGCCAGCCCCAGGTGCTGGTTTTTCTTTTTTCTCCCCAACTGTCAGGACCGACAACTGTTGGCAGGTTAGTCAGGGCAGCAACTTCCCTTGAAGCGTCTTCGGAGAGCTCCTCGGTAGACCGTCAGAAGGGGCCTGACCTGCCCCGGGTGGCCGCTGGGGACTGGGGACTTGTTCGGGGCGTTTTGCGATGCCCAGGCCTGGTGAGATAGGGGGGTATCCACGGCTGGATGGAGCGGGGTCCTTGACGAAGCGCCCTGCCTGAGCGGCGGCCTCTGCCCACACTGCTGGCTTTCATTAGGGGTTTCTGCTCTCACTTCTTAGTTACTGAAGAATTTTCTCTCTTTCTTCCCCAGGGCCCTACCTGCTTGCCTCAGGGCTGGAAGGGGCCATGCTGGCTAGAATAATAGTGATAAGGAGAATATCAATGGTTGTCATTTCTTGGCTGCCTACTGGGTGCCAGGTGTAGTGCCACACATTATCTCATTTAATCACAACACTTCAAAGTAATGATCACAAGAGCAGATGTTTGTATATCCAGGTGCTTTGCAAACATTAACTCAGTTAAACTTGCCAGTAACCTCTGAGGGAGGTGCTATTATTATCCCCATTTTGTAGATGAGGAAACTGAGGCACAGGCCCATGAATTGACTTGCTTTAAGTCACAAGGCTTGTGAGTGGTGGAGCTGGGATCCGAACCCAGGAAGCCTGACTCTAGACTCTGTGCTCCAGCTGGCTAAGCTGTGTTGCCGTTGTTTTGTAAATAAGGGAGCTGATGCTCAGAGTTAAGTAATTTTCCCAGGGTGACCCAGCTACTAAGTGGCGGAGCTGGCACTTGAGCCAGCATAGAGCAGAGTCTGAGGAGGAGTGACTTGGATCACCGCAGGAAGAAGTTCACCCGTTGTTCCCCGGTTCCAGTGCAGTGGGGCTTCCAGTGAACCTGGAATCGGTACTGTGGGAAACGTTCCTTTCTCAGTTGTCACTGTCTTGACTGACAGTGACTGGAGGTTTGACCGGGCTGGTTGGGCCAGGCTAGCTCTGGTGGCCTGCGTGGAGTAGCCAGCAGCCGTCCGGATGCCTGGGCCATAGGGGTCTTCCTCCCCCAGGCTCCAGGACCACCTTCCTGATCGCAGGTGCTGTCAGAGAGGGCGCCCCCAAGAGTGGCTTTTTGGAGGTCAAGGACATTCTGATATTTCCAGGAGACCTTAGGAGCCTTGAGAGCTGGAATTCGGGGTCCTTTAGAGTCTGCCCTGGCTGTGCCCAAGGTTACTCCTTGGATAGTGATGACGGCTCCTGCTTGTGCAGCACTCGCCGTGTGCCACCCGCTCTTCCGACTCCTCGTCACGATTCCCCAGGGGAGGGCCTGGGAGAGCCGCTTTAGACATAAGTCTGGACTCTTAACCCCTGCCCTTTCCTACCTCTTCATCTTGGAGCTGAGCAGAATCTTAGTGTCACCTGGCCACACCTCTCATTTTAGAGAAAAAGAAACTGAGCAGCAAAAATATTTAATAAAAGACAAGCTGTGGTCCCGAGTGGTGGTTGAGAGTTGATTTTGAAGCCAGATCACCTAGGTTCTGATTCCAGCCTTGCCAGCTAAGCTACCTAAGCAGGTGGCTTAGCCTCTCTGTCTCAGCCCTCTTGTCTAGAAAATGGGGATAAACATAGTTATGAATGTAAATTGAGAAAATACATCTAAAGTGCTTAGAACAGTGCTTGGCATAGAGTTCACACCCGGCAAATGTTTGCCTTTATCATTGGCCAAGCCCACGTGTTTGTCCTGGATGAGAGCTGTTTTCAGGTGATGGGCTTAATATGAGTGCAGTCCCCTGTGGGCTAGGTCTGGGAGCGCCTCTGCTTGCTGCTTGGAAAACCCTGGCTCCTGGTGCCATGGGTTTTTAAGTAATACAATTGTATTTCTTTCAGAGATTTACTTGTCGTGAATTCAGACTCTTCCTTTAATGAGAATGGGATTTTCGCTGCAAAATGGTACAACTTACATTTCTTATAAACGTAGAGGCTCCTGGCTCCCTGAGGTGAGTGGAGTCAGTTTCTTCAGGACAGAGAAGGAGTGTCGGGCACAGAGCCACTAGCACATCACTGGCCAGGGCGGAAGAGGGGGACCCCAGCCCTGCCCACCTCCGTGTCCCAGGTGAGGCAGGTGTCTTGTTTCTTTAGAAGTCCTACACTCTCCTGCACCTGGAAGTTGTCATCCTTCACCTGAGGATGAGTACCAGAGGGAGGGGGAGAGGTTGTATACTAGTTGACTGGGTCGTGTACTGTTTGGCTCCATGGATGTCCTTTTAGGCTGTTTTCAGAGCTGTGTTATTTTCATGACACTATCCAAGTGGAACAAGAGGGTTAGACCCCATAAATCTTATCTGCAGGAATATAATGTTCACCCACAGGCAGAACCAGCTATATAACTTGTGGAATCCAGTGCAAAATGAAGTGTGAGGCCCCTTATTTAAAAATTATTAAAATTTCAAGAGAGTGACAGTAGAGATGAAACCAAGTGGGGGGCCTCTCCACGTGTAGGGCCATGTGACTGCAGATCCTACACCCAAGAAGCACCCCCTGCTCACAGGTCAGTGTTTGTCGCTTTCTGTTGCCCCACCTGCCCAGCTCTGAGCTGGGCACACTATTATGAGTGTTTTAAGGGTGTTTTCTCATTGGAGGCCTACAATGACCACGCAAGGCATCATCCCGCTTTTCAGATGAGGAAACTAAGACTCTGAGCACCTTACACCTAACAGAACCAGGTTTCCAACCCAGTTTTGTCCAATGCCAACCCCTGGTTCTCTGCCCAGCCCTCCCCAAGCCACAGGGAAGCCCCGGCATCCTGGTGCCCTGCCCACGTCGGGCAACTGGGGCTACCACCTAACGGAGCATGTGCTTGCTGAAGGAATATGGTTGCCTGCAGCAGGAGTCCCGCCCCTCTGTTTGGGTCAGTCTCTTCCCTGCCCATGTTGTCATAGTCCTCCGTTAAGATCTGGCCTTGGAAGTCCTCATTGGGGTGGAAAGTCCCCTCCTGCGGTCCATCTGCAGGCCGTGGCGCAGTGCGCTTCGCCAGAGGACACTGCTCTTTCAGTTTCCAGCCTGCGCCAGGTGCCTCCTGGCTCAGGGTCTTTGCTCAGGTGGGCCCCTCTCCCAGGAACATCATTCCTCTCCCCTGCTCTGAATTTTATTAACTCCAGCTCAGCCTTCAGCTCACAGTCGCCTCCCCAGGGTCTGTTTCTTCCCTGACCCCGCAGACTAGATCAGGATCTTGCCCTGATTTTTGTAAGCCCTGCACCTTTTCTCTGTAGCATGTGGCACTGTTCGTAGTCACTTACTCCTGTGTCTTCTTCCTGATGACCAGCCGCCTTGCGCACTGGACTCAGAGATCTGCAAGGTTAGGAGTGCCGTCGTCTACACATAGTGCCCAGCATGGGGCTATTGCTCAGCAAGTATTTTTGTTGAGTGATGAAGTGAACAAAGCTAAGCTGGGGCACAGGCTGCAGGAAGCGGGAACTCTGCATGCGGAGGTGCCCAGAGGGTAGACCCTCCCACCTCAATCCCTGCAAGGCAGGCTCGCAAAGCAAGAATTGAAGTTCTTCTCTGGGCAGGGGTGACTTTGACAAATCTCCCTCCTAGGCCAGGAAAGGGGAGACTCTGCCTGCCTGGGGCTGATCCCTTCTTCCCGGGTGTAGGAGGGTCTCCTGACACCCACCCTCCCCTGTCTTGTGGCTCGCTCGGCCCACGTTTGCTCAACTTGCTTCGCTGCCCTGCAGGGTGTGTGCTGTGTCATTCAGACTGACTGAGATGAGGAAGAGAAGACCTGGACTCCCACGGGCACCGCCCTCTAGGCACCTGCCTCCAAATGTTGTCGTTGCCCTGGCTGCCACCGTCCTGATCCCACTGCTGTTTTCTCTGCTGAGCAGAAGGGGCCTGCTGACTGCAGGGGGCAGAAGCTGTGTGATGCTGTCTCCTAGGATTTAACTAAACATCCCGCTGAGCTAACGTTGGCCAGGCTCCGGGTCCTCTCTGCGCATTTTCTCCCCTCCCTCCGGTGGTGTCACCTCTCGCAGCTGCATGCATACGAGCCGCGTTTTCTGGGTTTAAGGTAGCCATCTCCAGTGTTGAGGGGAGGCCCTTACCTGGGGCACTTGGCTTCCTGAGAAAACTGATTGCAGACATGAGGACCCCCACAACCTGCGTCCACTAGCAAAGCTTTAAGACTGCGGGGCCCTTGAGCATCACCATTTCAATCACACCCCCATACCTTCATGTTGAAAGTGGGTGTAAATATCTAGGTTGGTGGCAGATGTAGGGCCGAAATGAGCCTTCCTGTGAACAAGGTTGTATTGGTTTTCTCGAGTTATCATAACCAAGTCCCACAGACTGGGCGGCTTAAACAACAGAAATTTATTTCTCGTAGTCCTGGAGGCCGGAGGTCTGAGATCAAGGTGTCGACAGAGTTGGTTTCTTCTGAGTCCTCTCCTTGGCTTGTAGATGGCTGTCTTCTCCCTGTGTCCTCATGTGGTCTTTCCTCTGTGCCTGTCTGTGTCCTGATCTCCTCTTCTTATAAGGACACCAGTCATATTGGATTAGGATCCATCCTTATGGCATCATTTTAACTTCATCACCTCTTTAAAGGCCCTATCTCTAAATACAGTCACATTCTGTGTACTGGGGGTTAGGACTTCAGCATATGAATTTGGAGGGGATGCAATTCAGCCCATAACAAGGATCTTTGCACTTCAGTTGGAGAAACCTGCTTGAGCCGTTTGTAAGAGACTATGGGGCTGAATGAAGGCAGAGAGGCGCACTGGTAAAGAGAAAAGGAGAGCTCATCTTGGGAAGATGGTTCAGTCCATCCCCTTTCGTGGGAGCTGCTGACTCCTGGCCTGAGCTGCAGAAGTGGAAGGGTTACTTGTTTGCCTCTAGGATGGAATCCAGCCTACCCTGGGGACCAGAGCACTTGGCAGGGTCTCCTGGTTTCAGTCACTATAAATAATCCCTCCTTCAAGCGGCGTTAATAGGAGGAGAGTGGGGTGTGGGGTCTCGGCTGCTGCGCTCTCATCCCACCCATCTTGTTTCAATTTCCTGCCTTCCCCAGCTCTCCTTGACTCTAGTGGGGAGCCCTTGAGGGTGGGTGGGTCTGGACTTCAATTCTGGGAGCCAGCTGCTGCATCTCTGCTGCTCTCTGCCTGCCGAACCCCTGGGCTGCTACTGGAGTGGGGTCAGCCTGGAGTTCTCGGCTTTGTTGCCGCTCACCAGGGAGCTTCCACCATGGGGGCCCATGTGGACTTTAGACAGGGCCTTAGCAGTCAGGGGAAATGCTCTCGACTAATTCAATATGGTGTGTGGGCCAGGTATGGGCCAGGTGGGCGAGATGCAGGGGATGGTGGGGGCAGTTCCTCTTCTTTTGTCCTGCCTGAGTGACTTGTGTGGACAGAGAGCATGTGCCTTCTGTGGTTACCTGTTGATCTGCATTCTCTGAGTATTTCCCTGGGCTGGCTTTGTCCCTTGTCACCGTGACATAGAAGACCTCATTCTTGTTCACAAGCTGCTTAGAGTCCAGCCAAGCATCAACCTTGTTCTTCTGAATTTACTTCCACCTATTTTTTTAAGGTAACGAAAGACTGTCGTGTTGTAAGCTGAATGATAGCCCCCAAAGATGGTTGTGTTGTAATCCTTGGAAGCTGCGAGTGTTACCTTATATGGCAAAAGGCACTTTATGGATGTGATTAAGTTAAGGGCCTTGGAGTATCCCGGTGGGCCTGGCTTCTAAGAGATGAGAAAGAAAATTGGCCTTCAAGTCATATCTCTCCAGGTGTTCAGTTTATTAAATCGATAATGGAAACCATACAAGAGGATGACCTTATTGCTTGGATTTTTACAAAGAAGAATACTTTTTATGTGGTACCCCCTCACCTCCCCCCTACCCCACACACATAGGTCCTTATCTTGTTGACTCACAGCCTCTTCACAGTGGAAGTTTCAAATCTTTGACCTCTTTTTTCATCCTTCCTCGTTGCTTACCTGTAGCATTGACCAGGGTTCAAAGCTTTTGGTGACTCTGACCTCAGGGCCCAAGTCCCTTCATGTGACCAGAAGGTGACATTTGGGGACATTTGTGGTTTGGGATGGCCCTGGGGACACCTGCTTGTGAAGTGGGGTGGGCAGGGAATGGTGCTTTCTGGAGTTGTGTGCTGGGAAGCACCGGGGTGGGGATGTGGGACCTTGTGAGAAGACAGCCCTGCTTGGGCAGAAGGAGGCTCTGAGCATCCTTCCTACGAAGTGTCCTTTCTGGGCTCTGCTGGCCTGCCAGGGGATGGCTCCACCCACGAACTCCAGGGCAGCACAGCCCCTCTGCACAGTCCCTGTAGACATCATGCAGCATGTCTCCTGGAGACAATAAAGTGCTCAGCCTCTGTGAGGTCTGCTGGTCTGGCTGGTCTGGGTGGGCGTTGGGGTGGCTCCCTCAAAGGTCACCTTGGGGCAGAACGGCGGCTGGGGATGGGCAGCCCTTGGGGTGGATCTAACTAGGAAACCAAAGGACAGGGAGTAGTCGACCGGGCCTGGGGTCCTGGAGCATCTTTTATGGTGTCGGTGGGTTCTCTCATCCCTCTGTTCTGGGCTCGTTTATTCTTTATTCCTGCTCTTTAATTCTGATACCGTGGCTCACGAGTCCAAAGAGACTTCGAGCAAGAAACTGAGAAACCCCTGTGGTTTCAGCTCCCTGGTACTAGCTTAACACCTGCCTGACCAGTCCTGATCATCTGCTTTGGTTGCAGTTGAAATAGCTGAGACAGGGCAGGGGCTTAGAAAGGCAGCTCCCAGACCCACAGCATCGCTCACTCAGGCAGGTGATGAACGTGAAGCAGACCTCAGGGAGGCAGGCGAGAGGGATGGATGTGCCTGGAAATTTTTAAGAGATGCCAAAAATCCAAATCTTTATGTGAAATCTCCTGAATTTTAAACATCAGAAACTAATTAAAAATTTTAAAAAAATAGATCGGGGCCCGGAGGTCAGTGGCAACCGATGTGGACAGGATCGTCTCATAGGGGAGGATGTGGGAGCCCACAGAGGCTGCCCCCAGGAGGAGCCCTTCTTCTGGCCATCACGAAGGCGGAGAGTGAGCACGGAGGGGATGGGGTGGCCTGCCTCTCTGGCCGTGCAGATCACCCTGGCTCCTGGAAGAAGGTGTGTCCACCTGAGGAAATGCCTTCCTCATTTTCCTCCTTCCTCTTTTCTCTGCAGAAGTCTGTGGGGCCCTCAATGTCACTGTGTCCCCAGGGCCTGTGGTTGACTACCTGGAGGGGGAAAATGCCACTCTTCTCTGCCACGTCTCGCAGAAGAGGCGGAAGGACAGCTTGCTGGCCGTGCGCTGGTTCTTCGCGCGCCCGGACTCCCAGGAGGCCTTGATGGTGAAGATGACCAAGCTCCGGGTGGTGCAGTACTACGGGAATTACAGCCGCAGCGCCTACAGGCAGAGGCTGCGCCTCCTTGAGGAGAGGCGTGGGGCGCTCTACACGCTCTCTGTTTTGACCCTCCGGCCAGCGGATCAAGGGCATTACGTCTGCAAAGTCCAGGAAATTAGCAAGCACAGGAATAAGTGGACAGCCTGGTCCAATGGCTCCTCAGCAACAGAAATGAGAGGTAAGTGTGCTTCTGCTCTCTGGGAGAGGTGTGGGGGTACAGGTCAGTAGTCCTCCCTCCAGTCTGCCAGGCGGGGGCCCCCATGATGGCTCTCCTGGGCTTGAACACATCTTCCTGGCCCCTGTGGGCCACCACCATATGAACCAGGCTGTAGGGATGGGGATAGATCTTGACGTGGATGCTGGAGCTGACTGTAGATGTGGAAGCAGAGAGAAAGGAGCGAGGGCCTGGCCCTGCGCCGCCCAGCCCACCCTCTGTGCAAAAGCTCTTTTGCTTCTGAAAGATCACACTGGCTGTATGCTTCACCTCCAGCTCAGGTCTGCCCAGCCTTGATTGCTTGGGCCGTGGGGTGCCGGGCACCCAGTGGAGGAGGCACACATTGGGAGGTCCTGATGTCAGCTGCCACACTTCGGGGCAGGGCAGGCTGGTGGCTCTGATCCATTGCCCAGAGGAACTGATCCCAGCCTCAGGCAACAGCTCACTGAGAAATTCATCCAGGGGGCCAGTGGTTAAGTGCGTGCGCTCCACTGCTGGCGCCCGGGGTTCAGATCCCAGGCGTGCACTGACTCACCACTTGTCAGGCCATGCTGTGGCGGTGTCCCACATAAAGTGGGGGAAGATGGCCACGGATGTTAGCTCAGGGCCAGTCTTCCTCAGCAAAAAGAGGAGGATTGGCAGATGATAGCTCAGGGCTGATCTTCCTCACAAAAAAATTAATTAATTAATTAATTAGAAAAAAAAAGAAATTCATCCAAAAGTGGGCCAAGGACCAGAGGTAGCCCTCCCTTCCTGGAGACAGATAGGAGGCGTGGGCTGCGTTCCGGAACGTCTTGGCTACCAAATGTCATATTTGAGGGTTATCATTTTTTATCACAAACGTTCTATTCAAGAAGACACCTCTCACAATTTTAATAAGACTTTCTATTGTGTTTTAAAATTACATGTTTGACTGCTTTGAACTTGAATTTGGGCTGGCACAAGATCAAGAGGATCACAAAGTAAAGCTGATGGTCCCAAGTATGAAAAAGAATCTAATTTTATTATATACATGTAATACAGTATTAAAGGCATTAGTGATGTTGTTTTGACAAGCTTTTCTGAGGGGATAAAACTCAGTTGTGAAAAGGTATTTTGAATATCCTATATGAATAGGGACATGTTAAAGTGAATAATTTACGTGGGTAATTTAAGCAGCCCAACCTTGTCTTTGGAGTTTGTGTATTGTAATGTTCTTAAGCACAGAATGAAGTATGATCTGAAATGCTGTGTACTTTTTCTGCTTAAGCAAATTAATTCAAGAAAACAAATGACTGTTAGTATAAATATGTATTTTGGCACAGAAAACAGAAAAATACGTCAGATCACCAAAGACTGAGGAGGGAATGCACTCTGGATATCACTTGGCTCTGAAACCTAAGATCTTACATATGTCTTTTTATTTCCATGCCACAGTATATGCTGGAGTGGTACACTAAATCTCTTGGTAGTAACAACTCTCTGCCAGTTAGATAAAAATGTTCCCTACCGTCAAGTGAGTGCAGTCATCTAGTTCATTATTTACTGTGAATCTGCTTTCATTGAGTGAAGCTGGGTTCCTTCTAGAACGTTTATATGGGTACTTGCTCCAAAAGCCTGAGGCAGTTTGTTCGACTTTACTGGAAATAAAAATCTCTCCTCTTCCCCTCCTCTCCACCTCCCCTCTCCTCTTTCTCCTGCTCTCTTCCTTCCCTTCCCTGGCTCTTCTCAGAAATCTCTTTCTCTTCTCCCTCTTCCCCTTCCTCTCCTGTTCCTCCCTTTCTCTCTTCCCCTCCTTCCCCCCTTCCTTGCACTCACTGTCTCTTCCTTCTTCCTCTTTCCTCTCTATCTCTGTGTCTCCATCTGTCTCATGCTTACTCCCACGCACACCCTCTGATCTCTCACCTGGAAGTAGTTCTAACCTCACAGCAGAGCTGAGCCTCCCTTGCTGTGCTGCTCTGCCTCAGAGCTTCCTGTTCTCACACTTCCTCAGCCTCTGAGCAGGGCCATGGTATTCTGAAAGGAAGATTCAAAACCTTAGAAAGCAGTGACCATACCTTCTAGAATGTTCTAGGGGACTATGCCGAGGGGGTTAAGGTGAGGTAACCCCACGTACATGGCTTGAAAGCAGACTGGCTTGTTTAGGTTGGAGCATGTCCCCCCCAGGCTGGGGAGAGCATGTGGAGCCTTGGCTCGCTGTCCTTCCTGGACAAGGCTGGGGACAGGCCTGCGGCTCCAGCCTCCTGGGGCGCCTTTCCCCAGGCCCTCTACCTCGCGCTAGCAGTTGTTATGTGGAAAACAAGAACAAAAACAAGCAACGCAATGCACAGTTCTGTGGGCAAATGTGTTTGAGTTGGAATATTAAGTAGAAACTCTCAGAGGTGTTTTTGGAGTGAGTGCCTTTTCCCTTCGCTAGGCCTCACAGCCCCTCGTTTCTAACGTGCTTACTTTTCTCTCCTCTGTCCTACATGCTTCTCAAGCCATCCACAGGAGAGGGGAGCTTTTCTTGGGAAGTCTTTCTAACACTGCTCCCACCCCCTGCCCTTGACCATGGACTATTGTGTTCTCCTTCTTGCGATGTTCTTAATGTGAGATCAGATTGCTTGTCCTTCACTGTAAACTCCCAGAAAGAAAGGCTGGTGCATGGTCTCTTCTCATCTTGCTCTTGCAAATGGAGGTTAACTTGTGCCGATACATTTTAAGGGATGCTTCCTGGCACAGAGCAAGTGTAATAGGACTCTTGGCTCTTATTATTTACCCTGATTTCCATATGTGGGTTGTTTTCTATTGCAAGAATAATATAGTTCAATTATAGAAAACGTGGAAAAATACTGAAAGAGTTGAAAGAAGAGAATAAAAATGACTTGCAATATCTCTACCCAGGTGTAATTTAACATTTCATTGTAAATCCTTCCAGTCATTTTTATGCAAATAAAAATTAGAAACCTGATTCCACTCATACTATAAATATGGTTTTGTGACTGGCTTTTCTCATGTTACTAAATAGTGGGCACATTTTCTCATGTTGTTAAATATGCTTCCATAACATAATTTTAATGGCAGAATAGTATTCCATGATGTGAACATACCGCAATTTAGCTTCCTAGTTACTGTTATTGGACATTCAAGTTGTTCTAAATCCTTGTCAATAAAACTCCAAGAATGTCCCTGTACTTAGAGTAAAGTCTTGGAGATAAAATTGCCTGGTGCAGAAAGAACAAAGCTGGAGACATCATGCTGCCGGATTTCAAACTATATTACAAAGCTTTAGTAATTAAAACAATATGGTATTGGCATGAAAACAAACAGGTAGATCAATAGAAGAGAACAGAGCGCCCAGAAATAAACCCGCACATATATGATCAATTAATTTACAACAAAGGAGCCAAGAATATACAATGGGGAAAGGACAGTCTCTTCAATAAATGGTGTTGGGAAAACTGGACAGCCACATGCAGAAGAATGAAACTCAACCACTGTCTTACACCGTACATAAAAATTGATTCAAAATGGATTAAAGACTTGAATGTAAGACCTGAAACCATAAAACTTCTAGAAGAAAACATAGGCAATAAGCTCCTTGATGTAGGTCTTGGCGATGGTTTTTTGAATCTGACACCAAAAGCAAAAGCAAAAATAAACAAGAGGGACTACATCAAACTAAAAAGCTTCTGCACAGCAAAGGAAACCATCAACAAAATGAAAAGGCAACCTATGGAATGGGAGAAAATATTTGCAAGTCATATATCTGGTAAGGGGCTAATATCCAAAATATATAAAGAACTCATACAACCCAACGGCAAAAAAACCAAACAATCTAATTAAAAAATGGGCAGAATATCTGAATAGACATTTTTCCAAAGGAGGCATACAGATGGCCAACAGGTACATGAAAAGATGCCCTACATCATTAATCACCAGGGAAATGCAAATCAAAACCACAGTGAGATATCACCTCACACATGTTAGAATGGCTATTGTCAAAAAGATTAGAAATAACAGGTGTTGGCGAGAACGTGGTGAAAAGAGAACCTTTGTACACTGTTGGTGGGAATGTAAATTGGTGCAGTTGCTATGAAAACAGCATGGAGGTTCCTCAAAAAATTAAAAATAGAATTACCATATGATCCAGTAATTCCACTTCTGGGTATTTATTCAAAGAAAACTGAAACACTAACTCGAAAAGATATATGCACCTACATGTTCATGGCAGCATTATTTACAGTAGCCAAAATATGTAAACAACCTAAGTGTCCATTGATGGATGAATGGATAAAGAAATTGTGGTATATACAATGGAATATTATTCAGCCATAAAAAAGAATGAAATCTTGCCATTTGCGACAACATGGATGGACCTCAAGGGCATTATGCTAAGTGAAATAAGTCAGACAGAGAAAGACAAAGACAGTATGATGTCTCTTATATGTGGAATCTAGAAAAAAAAGAAACCAAGCTCATAGATACAGAGAACAGATTGGTGGTTGCCAGAGCAATTGGGGGGTAGGAGAAATGGGTGTACTGTTTTTTTTTTTTTCAGTTTAAATGAGGAAAGAAAAAAACATTACCGAGTTCAAACGTATACTCAATTTAAAGATCAATACAATTTAGATTGATACAATTGAAAGAGGTGAGTTGACCTCTAGAGTAGTTAATGAATTTATATTCCCACCAGCATTGACAATGCCTTTTTCCCATGGATTCGTCAACGTAATATATACTTTTTGAGGATGATGATGGTGGTGGTGGTGATGGTGACTGTGAATGCCTGGAGCAATACCCAGCACACAGTTAACTCTCAACAAGTACTTGATGAATGAATGAAATGCTCTTTGGTAGCACCCTTGCTGTGGGTGACTCTGGGGTAGGCATGACTTGGTGGATAATGTCACCCTCTGGGACACCTCACCTCCCTTTCCCTTGATCTGTTCCAATTGTACATCTTGTTTGAGCTCCCTTGTCCATCTTTCCTTTTCCATCAGTCCTTCTCTGTGTGTGCCAGCCTGTGGAGAGCTCTCCCACCTGTGGCATCGTGTTTTCAGTACTGTTTACACAACATTGTGTACTCAGTCCACTGTTTCCATAAGTTTCTGTGGCACAGGGATGGAGTCAAAAAATCTTATACATGGAAGAGTCAAACATTGTGAAAATTGCAGTGTGAAAGTCTGTCCTTCCCCTGCTCACACACTAATATCCCCGTTTCACTGCCATCCCCAGAGGTAATCTTTATTGATGATTTGGTTTTATCTTTCAAGTCCCTCTCCTATTGATGTTCACGCACACCCACACACATGGATTTTAACTACACTACACTTAATGCTTTATAAGTATTGCTGATGAAATTGTGTGTATTTTTTTGTCATTGATATTACATAGTGGTATGATACCAAACTGTATCCCTCCATTCCCTGTGATGAATCCTTAGAAAACTTCCAGGTTTTCGTTAACACAACCAGTGCTTCAGTGAACATCCTTGTACACATCTCCAAGTGTTTCTGTTGGTTAGATTGCTGGAAAGAGAATTGCTGGGCTTAAGGGTATGCATATTTAAATTGTTAATAGACAATGCCATAATGCTCTCCAAAATGACTTTACGAATTTATACTCTGACCATCATTGCATGCTAGTGTCTATTTCCCTGAAGCCTCATTAACAATGGATATTATTAATCTTTTCCATTATTTATCATAATGATGGGAAAAATATTTCATTGTTGTTTTAATTTCAATTATTCAATACAATACGATTTAATTTCAATGATTGTATTCAATTATTAGTGAAGTTGAACATCTCTTCATATGTTTATTGACTGTTTAAAAAATTTCTTCTGTCAATTGCCTGTCCATAATCTTTACCTATTTTTCAATTGGTTGTTGTCTTTTCATATATACATATATTTCTTTCTTTTCTGAGCGTTAGTTCTTTAACTGTTGTATATGGTGCAGAAATTTCTTCCTATTTTTTACTTGTCTTTACGCTTCATTTATGTTTTATTTTACCATACAGATATTTTACCTTTTCATGGTATTTATGTAGTCAAATTTGCCATTTTTTCCTTTATGGTATTCCTTTTTCCAGTAGTATTTTTTAATTGAGATGTAATTTATATTCAATAAATTGTCCATGGTACCTTGGTTTTGTATCTTATCTATAAGATATTTCCCACCCCAAGCTTATAAAAATAGTGTTTTCCATATTTTTCTTTAATATTTTTAAAAGATTAAAAGAAAGTTTTACTCCTTTATCTCTTCGGAATCCATTTTTATATAAAGCGTGAAGTAGCTAATTTACTGTTTGTTTCCAAATGGCTCTCTTGTTGTCCCTACATTATCTACTGAACAGATAAAATTTCCGTCTTGAAATGCCACATTTTTCATGAGCTAAATTCCTACATCTAAATGTAAACTCTGTGTACCTCACCAATATAGCGCTATTTTAATTATTATAGTATAGGGCAAGTCTCCTTATTATTCTTTAACTAAATGTATGTCTTCCTATTCTTATACATTTAGTTTTTCCTTCAGGTGATCTTACCTAGTTTTATAAAAATTATGTTGGGGTTTGATTTTATTGATATTTAATTGACTTTATAAATTACTTTGGAGTGTGTGTATACATCTTGTATGTCTTTACGGGTTTAAATGTTCCTATGCAGGGACCTGTTGTGTTCCTTCATGCATTTAAAGTGGTGTGTTTTGTTTTGTTTAATATATTTCAATAAATGAGTCTTGAACATTTTTTTATTATGTTTATTTCTAGGTATTTTATACTTGCAATTAGGATTGCTCCCCTCTTCCCACATACATATGCACACACCCACTTTTTTTAAATTGGTTATTACTGGTATATAGAAAAGTTGTTGATTTGTATTTGGCAATGTAATGAGTTATCGTATTATTTCGGATGTAGTCATTTTCAGTTGCTTCTCAATGATGTCTGCAAATTTATATCTTATTACTTTTTCTAACCTTATTGCATTGGCCAGTACTTTAGAAGTGGTAAGTCATCTAGCTGTACTCTTTTTGTTGGCAGTACTAGGAATTTTAACTTTACCATTTGGGCTTTCATGTTGACCATATTTTTCCATCTAGCCTACATGGCTACTGTTAGAGGCTGTCAGTTGCTTTACTAAAGAGCCAGCTTTGAGGTCTCCATGACTTTTTCATGATCCCCACTAGTAAACCTATCGGGAAAGCAATTGGGATTGACCTGACAATGTCTCTTAGTAATTTTAATTTCTTAAAACTCTGATTTAAAAATCCATTCTAAAGAAATGAGCTATCAAGCCATGAAAAGACAAGGAGGAACCTTAAATGCATAGTACTCAGTGAAAGAAGCCAAGCTGAAAAGGCTACAAACTGTGTGATTCCAACTATATGACATTCTGGAAAAGGCAAAACTATGGAGACAGTAAAAAGATCAGTGGTTGCCAGGGGCTGGGGAGAGGGAGAGATGAATCAGTGGAATACAGAGGCTTTTTTACAGCAGTGAAAATACTCTGTATGATACTATAATGGTGGATCTATGTCATGTATTTGCCCAAACTTGTAGAATGTACAACACCAAGAGTGAACTCTAATGTAAACTCTGGGCTCTGGGGATTATGATGTGTCAATGCAGATTCATCACTTGCAATAAACGTACCACTCTGGTGGGGCATCTTGGTAGTGGGGAAGGATATACATGTGTAGGAGTGAGGAGTATAAGGGAAATCTCTGTACCTTCCCCTCAATTTTGCTCTGAACCTAAAACTGCTCTAAAAAAAAGAAAGTCTTAATAATAATGAAAAAAAATCCACTCTAGAAACCTGTCAAAGATAGAGGAAAAGTCCATAAGCCTAGTTTTAAAACCTACTTTCCTACTTTTTTTTCCTTTTAAATCAAGACACTTTTATGCCTCTAGCCGTTTGGCACCTTTCGTATTTTCCAAGACATCTCGCTTTTCCTTAGCTGGAGTTCCTTCTGACCTGTGAATGATCACCACTTAAGAAAGGTCAGAAGTTCTTCTCTGAGGAGGGAAGGGATGGAAATGTGGTCAGTGAGACCACCAGTTGCAAAGGTCATTAGTGGGAAAGCTCACGTTCTAGGTTGTTGAATAAATTAAACTCATGGATATTATTGGGGTGCCACAATTAAATTGTCATGAACACTGACTAGAGTCCAGCATCTTTAAATTGTTTATATACATAACAGTAGAATCAAGTCCATTATCACAACACCAGTCCATATCACTTGTACTTTGATTTGCTTTATTGAGTGGGAGGGAAAGAGACGGAGCTACAAGGGGTGTCCATACCCGCAGCCTGTCGCATCCATGCTGCGTGCCTAAGATGGTGGCTTCTGACAAAGTCCAGCTCATTAGTCATGTGCTTGTAAAATTCTTTACCAATGTCATGCAAAAGAAAAAACATAGAGGAAAAAACTTAAGACCAAACCAAATAACCAACCCACCTCAATAATTGCAGTGTTATTTGCTTTACTTTGCTCTACATATTTTTGAGTTTCCCAAAAATCAGGGTAAGTCCTTGAGTGTGTGTGGTGACCAAAAAAAAAAAAAGTAGTAAATTACTGGGGAAAAATCTATACTAATGAATTTGTCATGGCTTTTTTCCTGGCGATAACCCTGAAAGTGTTTGGCTAAGAAATATAGGCTGTATTAATTTAGGGCAAAATATAAGTTGCCATTTTATGTTTTAACTGTGCAAATTATTAAAATGTGATGGAGAATTGGGGATTTTGAAGAATGGGGAAGTATTAAATTGGGGTTTATCTGCAAACCATGTATGTGTGAGATTGTGGAGGGGAAGGGTCCTGGCTACAGAGTTGTTGGTGCCATGTGGCACAAAACAATATGATAAATAATGAAGAATGAAACGTGTGACCCTCTAGATGACAGTGGAGTCATGCTCGGCTTATTTTAAAGACTCTGTCATGCCAGATGAACTTGTCAATGTCGTTCTTATTATGCAGAGGTAGAAAGAAAGGCAAAAAATGTTAGTTTCTTCAATTGCTTATGCCATGTGACCCTTTCACTGAGCGAGAAGCCCTGCCTACAGAGAAAATGGATCACAAAGTCCTAAGTGACGTGTGGCCTTGGAACCCTCTGGAGAGGTTTCCAGTGGAAACCAGGAGGGTCAATGCTAGGTTTGATTTCATTTAATTGTTTTATCAATGACATTGAAAAAGCAGCACACATCACCCTAATGAACTTTACAGAAAATACAAAATTGGGAAATGTTCTTAATGCCGGCGAGGAGTAAAACATAATAAAAATGAATCCAGAGAGGTAAGAAATACAGGCAGGAAATAACAGAATGAGATTCAATTTGGAAAATGGCAGAGTAATACCTTTGGGGAAAACGAATCTCAGGCACTGTTGGGTCGTCAGCGGGAGGCTAAGAGGCTGTCTCTGTGAAGGGTCTTTGGTGACCACGGCGGTGAATTAGATGTGCGTCTGCAATGTGATATGGCAGCACAAACAGCCGGTGGTGTTTCCGTCCATGTACAAATTGGCCCAATGTCCCTGAGAAGGAAGGTGATTGTGTCGTGTGTTCTGTGCTGGTGAGACTCTAATGCGGGTACACAGTCCTTTTGGGGAACCTCATTTCCAGAAAGCTAGAGAACTAGAGAAGAGTGGCAAAAACAAGAAGGAAATGAGTGGCAGCCTTTGGAGATATGATCAGTTGAGCTGAGGAAGTTCTACTGGGCTCAGTGAAAAAATTGCATTGGAAAAAATATTGACTACAGTGTCCGGCAGTGCTGGGTGGTTTCATTTATCCCTTCATTCAGGGCATTTTGTTGAGCACCTGCTCTGCGTCAGGCCCTCACGATGCTGGAAACTTGGGGACACGTGAGTGGGTCTGTCTATAGGGATGGCAGATACACAAATAGATATGATATTACAGTGTAAGTGGAATGATAAAGGTGCATACACAACATGAGCGTTGTGGAAACACTTAGGAGGGCCTCTGAGGATGAGGGAGAAGGCAGGGCTTGAGCGGACACTGGTTGTTTATGCAGAGCAGGGAATGGGAGGGAGCGACATCTCAGTGTATGGGGGACCTTACAACAGTGGGTAGGACTGCTGGAGCCTGAGCTAGGAGGCGGTGGCGGGGGGAGACAGGCAGGGCTAATGGTGGGGGCACTTGTGCGGAATATTAAGGAATTTACACTCGATTTTGTAGGCCAGCATTCTCAGCCTTGCCTATTGATAAGAATCACCAGAGCCATTGTTAACATGCAGATTACCAAGCATCTGCCAGGAGGTTCTGATCTAAAGTCTGGGATGGCATCTGAATATGTAGTATGCAGTGTAGGTGATTTTATCATCAGGCGTTTTGCAGAATCTCTGCTTTAGGCCTTGGAAAGCCTGTGAAGCATTTAAAGTCATTTGATAGATCCCTCTGTTGGCTGCTTAGGACATGGATTTGGGAGGACTAGATCAGAGAGTGAGGAGGCAGAGCCTTTTGTATTTGCTCAGATTTGAGATGATGGAGGATTAAAGTTGATGGTAGGAATGGAGAGACATTAAGAGGTCAAATGAAAAGTCTTTAATAATTGACTGGATGTGGGCAAGGGAGAGAGATTTGGGACATATACTCAGTAGGTATGTGCAGGGTGGTGCCCACAGCTGGCAGCGGGACCAGAAGAGATGTAGCTGGTCCACAGGGGACGTTTAGAATTGCGGCAGAGATGGCTGGAGGCCACCCTGCACTGATGTCCGGGAGGCACAGTGACACGTGGAGCTGAAGCTCCTGTCTGAGCCGGCAAGTGAGAACGGAATCCTGAGTCAGGCAGCTGAGGCCAGGGGGGCAGGTGAGATCCTCAGAGAGCAGGGGCCGAGGGTGGAGCCCTGGGAAACGCCAGCATTTGGAGCAGTGGATGGGACTAGCTTGGCTTGGTGTCTGGTTCGGGCTCCTCCAGGCCAGCGCACTGGCTGTCTGGAAAAGGCAAGGTGTTCTCAGTGGAAGGGCAGCGCTGGAGGGTGAAGGTGCAGCAGCTCTTTCCCAGGACCCCGGAAGGTCAATCTGTGGGAAGTCCGGAGGAACACAGTGTTCCGGGGGGATGAGGTGCACTGACCTTGATCCCGGCAGCCTGATGAGCCCCGTGTCCTCCACTCCGGTGTCAACCAGCTGCAGGTAACAGCTGCTCGCTCATCATCATAAGCAGGTGAGATGCAGGTGTGGGCCTCCCTGCAGGTGAGGCACGAGGAGGTGAACCACATGGTAATACCCCTCCTGACGCCGGGAACAGCCAGACATCTCGTCCTGAGTGACAGTACCCAGCACTGTGGAGGCACAGCGAGGAGTTGGTGGAACAAGGAAATAGGGATAGAAATACAGGCAGTGTGGGCAAAGCTTTGGGGAACTTTCCAAAGGGAGATGATGCTGCTCACCAGGGTCTCCCTCTCTCTAAAGGGCTGACTTATTTATGTTGGGGTGTTCTTCAGGGTTTTCTGAATCGGAGGCATCGTAGATAGACTAGTGCAGAGATTTCCAAATGTTCTTGGTTCTCGGTGGCCTTAGGCCAAAAGAAGTAGCTAAGAGTTTTGTTTTTTAAGTAGTTGGGTCCAACAACTTAATATGAGTATTTCTGTCCTAAAAACTGAGAATATAATACGTCCCTAGAGACTGAGACAAGCTGTTCTCTTTAGGGTAAATTCTAAGACCCCTTTTGAAATGAGGTGAAGATTTGAGATTTTAGGGGGCCAAAGTTTCTCCATAACTGCAAAATAATGTATAGCTGGTTGTGGTAAATTTTTTTGCAATAATGATACTTTCTGAAGAAGTTTGCTTCATTCTGTCCCTGTAGATAGAAAGGGGTGTCTGACCCTCCGTCTGTTCTCCACGCTCAGCGTTGTAGGTCACTCGCTGTGCCGTGGGCATGGACTTTATAAATTAAGCCCCTGTCTTCCCATTCCTGGGACGTCAGCGTCCCCGTTGCCCCTCCACATGCACTTCCCCGCCTCTACCCTGCCTCCCCGTGTCCAGGCACTTGCTGGTTGTGTTTTGTCCCTGTTCTTTAGCAATCCTTTGACCTCCCTTTGCTGCCTCTGTCCTTGCCAAGCCTTGAGAGTCTCCCTGCCTTTGTGCCTTTTCCATCCTGCTTATGTCCCTGTGACCCCCACACTTGTCCGGCCTGATGCCTCCCCGGACATGCAGACCCTGTAGAGTCCTAAGCATGAGGGCGGTCCTGGGTGGGAATGGGAGGCTGGACTAGCCCTGAAGCTTGTTTTTTCTTCAGGTGCCATAAGTGAGTTTCCAAGATGAAGCCTGAGGGTCCATGGGTTCCTGGTCAAGGGCAGGCTCCAGTGCAGTCCTGGGCCCACGTGGTCTTGAGGGTCTCTGAGCTTTGAGACGGACCAATTTTCAGGCTCAGCCTGAGGGCACCGCATGTGCCCTTTACACCAGGGAGGGCCCAGGGTTCTCAAGAGTGATATTGTCATTCATTTTAGGCTCTGCTCTTAGGGGTACAACAGTTTTGATTCCTCAGATCTCATAAAAATTGACTTCAATGGCTTTTCAGCCCAGTTCTGCCACCCACAGACTCAGAAGCAATCTGATATTCCGAGCGGAAATGAATCTCCATAGGCTCAAACAGAGATGTCTTCATCAACAGTGAAAATGCTAATAATAGAGGCAATTTGTAAAGGCTGTCTCCTGCAATTTAATCAGTATCTCAATCTAACTCCAAATAACATAGTTTACTAAGCCAAATTGCCATTTGATTTAAGATAGAAGTAAGCTTTAAATGTTGGGAGTGGTCAAAACAAACGGCAGACTCTGTTACCCTAAAAGCATTTGGAGGCAAAGATGGAATTATAATTTCTTATCTGACTATTTAACCCCAAAACGTTAGAGGGAATTTAATAATTGGATCTGAAAGTACTACCACAGGGAACTAATATTTCAAGTTTCAGTAGAAGGAATTAAATAATTCCTTTTTCTCCGGGGACATGGAACAGATAATTAGGAATGAGATTTACTAAACATTTAGTGCTACTGCTTAATTAAGCAGGCACACATTATGGTGTTTAAAGTGTCAACAGGTCCAGACCCTCCAAGGGAACAAATTGGCAACCAGAGTGTAATTTAAACACCGTTTAAAACAATTCCTCATTGTACCGACCCTCATTCCGACTGCCATGGACTTGGAAGAATTTAAGAGGTTGAAAATTTAAACTGAGCAAACATATATTAAGCCCCATGGATGAGCTGTCATCACTGTGCCTTGCCCAAAGAGAGGCAAGCCTGGAGAGGTTTGATGCTCACCCTCCTGGGGCCCCAGCCTCACAATCTGGAGGAGGGGACATATGTAGATCTGGGTATAGGTCTGACAGATGTTATCGAGATAGCTAATAAAAAGAGAGTGTGAAAGGGCCCTACAAGAGGGTGATACTGGCATGAGCGTAAGGGAGAGACAAGGATACATTCTCAGGGGAATATGAGAAGGTCACCTAGAGGATGTGATTCTGCTGGGGCCGCAGGGTGAGGAGGGCTGTGACATGGACAAGACATGGTCAAGAAGGGCTCGCTAGGGGCCGGCCCCGTGGCGCAGCGGTTAAGTGTGTGTGCTCTGCTGCTGGTGACCCGGGTTCGGACCCCGGGCGCGCACCGATGCACCGTTTGTCAGGCCATGCTGTGGTGGCATCCCATATAAAGTGGAGCAAGATGGGCACGGATGTTAGCCCAGGGCCAGTCTTCCTCAGCAAAAAGAGGAGGATTGGCATGGATGTTAGCTCAGGGCTGATCTTCCTCACAAAAAAAAAAATTAAAGAAGGGCTCGCTAATGGTTTTTTTGGATAAAAGATTGAATGAGGGATCCAAACTCTTTGATAAAATGCCATTTTAATTAATGGCAACAAGGAGTAAAAGGTGGTAGCAAGTGAATATATAGCCCGTCCTGGAGTTGTATCTGGAGAGGGCCGGTTAGCAAGCCCTAAGTGTCAATATTTCCTGACCTCTATTTGGGGACATACACATGGCCTTTGTATCTGTAGCTGATTCCATCTCAGAATGTGACTTCTTTTCCAACTGCCTGGTCACAATGGGAAGTCTATTTAATGTGTTTTTTTGTTTGCTCTTTTGCTTTGTGTTCTAGAATTTGCCTTAGATTGAATGCAAAAGAAAAGAGTGGCTTGAAATAGACAAAGCAGGAGCTTTTCTGTTTCTCATCAGCTGTTCCCTCAGTGCAGGTCACTCAGAGGTCCTACTCACATATATGGCTTTGTCTGAGCCCCAAGAGAGACTGCCTTTGGCCTGAGTCTTGGAGCGGCAAGAGGGAAGGAAGGCAATAGGCAAACTTCTGAGAGCAGAAACAGAGAAGGTCTCTGTGTCTCTGGGGTTGAGTTGCCTTTTGTGAGAATGCTGATCCAGTTATAAATAGTGGGGACACAGCTACATTTAGTTTTTTCCTTGAGAAACCATCCCATTGTTGAATAAGGAGGGCCAGTGAACTGACTGTATTGGTTTTTGAATTTGGAGCAAAGGTGTTGACTCATCTTTATTTTATGTAAGGATCATTTCTTGTGCATCCTTCATATCACCAACCTCTTCCAGTCCCCTTAGATTTTTCTCTCCCATTGATCTGTGCAAGATGCTGCCTGAGGAAACTGAGGCAGGGTGGTGTCTGCTCTCCAGATTCTACACCCCCTGGGTGCATATCAGCAAGGTCTACATGCCAGGGACAAGGGCCTTAAACTTCTGCCACTCTCCTTTCAACTTGAAAGAGCTTAAGAATCATCTTCTGCTTCAGGTCTTGGGATGTCAGTCCTGCCTCCATTCTGTAAGAAACTAAGAACTTAGAGGGCAGAAGGTAAATCACAACAGACCCAAAGCATGGGACTCCAAGGCCAGACCGTTGCAGAGAAGTCAGCCCTGGTCTGCTGTGCTAGTGCATTCCCATTGCTTCTGAGGCAGGGCTTCCACGGGAAGGAAGGTGGCTGGGTAGGACAGGGCCCTCTATCCAGCCTCCCAGAATGTAACAATATTGTGGTCCCAGCACCAAGTCCCTTTCTGGAGACTTTGACCCACTAATATGGCATCATGTTCATTCCATTCGTTCGTTCATTCAAAGTAACTACGACTTGTTACGGGCCAAGAAGGATTCTAGGAAGTGAAGAAAACATGCAGTTCCAGGCCTTACGGAGCTGCCCTGCAGCTGGGGGAAGCGGGTAATGAACAAGATACGCGGGTAAAGCACAGTGAGGCATTCTAAGGCATCCCATTCAGCAGGAAGGAGGGCAACGAAATATTAGATAAGCATTGGAGGAAAGCTGTGTTTTTCACTGGTATTTCTCTGCGCTGAGACATGCTATTTAAAGGGGCCTGTTTGGAGTCCTTTGTAAACAATACCCATGTGATTGGCTTGCTCCTTGGTCTTGCTGTTACTCTTGTTTTCCGGATTGTGTTGAAGAGGGACTGTTTGGTTTCGAGCCCTGGACTGGACGGGAGATCGGTGCCCAGGCTCTGGCTGCTTGTGGCTTGAATCCGCTCTTGCCTTCACCTTGGAACGGAGCTCCACCTCTGCTAGGAGTGTGTGAGGCAGGGCTTCTCCAAGTGAGGTCCTGGGACCTCGAGCCTCAGAATTTCCTGAAAGATGCGTTCCCTAATCATGCAATTCCTGAGCCCTTCCCAGATTTCTGGAACCAGAAGCTCAGGGGTGATGCCTGGGAATCTCCATTTTAACAAGAATCCCAATAAATTCTCCTGTACATTGAAGTTTTAGAGCTGTGGTCTTTAGACACTAAATGAAGGCAACGCCTCCTACGATCAAGATCTGTAGAATCTGAGAGGATACTTCAGCCCAGCCTGACCAGAAGTAGAAATAGAAAGGCGAAGGCTTGTCTTCAAACTCGGGCCAGTCTCTCTCGTGTCCTTGCTGCTGCTCCCTGTGGCCTCCTCACTCCTCTGTCCATGCCAGGGCCCCTTCTACGCCCCTCTCCACCAACACCTGCATTCCAGAAGGCTCTCTGTGTCCGAAAAGGGCACCTTACTTTGGCTGTAACCTATTGCTGCAATTTAAGCTCCTTTGATTGTAGGATTCTTTGTTAAAGGAATTGGGGGCACAAGTGAGCAGGTGGGAAAGAATTTTGGGAGAAAGGGAGCCTTCCCAGGACCTCATCAGCTGTCTGCTCCGTGGATGACGAGGTCAGTCCTTCGGCGCAAGTCCAGATAAAGGCGTCAGTGTCATCAGTGAACAGGAGTCTGGGAAGGGATTGGGAGGCCCCTCGGCTCAGAGGGCATTGTCACAGAGTCTTGGCGTGAACTCAGGGGACACAGTCTGCCAAAGCCTGTGAAACATGCCCTCCCCAGGGGAGTCAGCACGATGTTCTGTCCGAGTTAGAAATCTCGGTTTTCACACCTCTCTGAGTGGTGGTTTCCCCACAGGTCCCATCAAAGGGGACTTGACTGAGATTCTTTCTTTCCAATCTGCATCCTCCAGACTCGAGGCTGATATGATCAGTTTGTCTCGGTACCTCTGGGTGCATTCTTCCAGACTGTTTGATCCTGTGGCCACTTTCAGCCAGTTCTTCCTGGAGGGGCTGTGACATGGTAGATCTCACAAGTTGTCCCTTATTAGATTTCATCTGATTCTGCTTTCTTGGGGAGGGGCCCCAGGATAGTGCGCTGGGTGCTGGGGTCCCAAGGAAATTAATAGGTCAGTTGATAACTTAGCTTTTGTGTGCTCTTTACTCTTCTTCTTCACTGTGAACCTGAACCTATTGATAAATGGGCATAGGAGTCAGACAGAAATCGCAATGCCCACTTTATTTCTGATAAAGCTGCATTGAGAAAGATGGTGTCGTGCTGAGGCCAAATTGGGCTTCCTTCTGCTTCCCTGATCAGCTGCACACCCTCCTCCCCACTCAAGCCCAGCACTGGGAGTAGAGGCTCCATACCCTGTGGGAGAAGATGGTGCTTGCTCTGCCCTCCCCCATGGGCCCCCAGACACAGCAAGGATGGAAGAGGAGAGTGCACATGAGTGGTTGCAGGCGGAGCTCTCTGGGAAGAAGAGCTGGCATCCCTCCCAGCAGCTGGAGTAACGAGACCTTCCCAAGGGGGTGCACACTGCCCACCCTCAATGTTAGCTATTTGCTGAGAAGCCAGTCTCAGAGCACGTGGCAAGACAGAGGCCACCTTGAGCAGGGCGTTGACCACGGTCCTCTCACTCAGAGAGGAGGCAGTGTGTCAGAAGCTCGCCTGGATCAGGGGCTCCTCTTCCCCTCCCAGTGGGGGGTAGGGAGGATGAGTGGAGATGGGGTAGGGGGAGAGTCAAGCAGCGTTATTCCAGTCAGACTCCCTTCAGGGAAGGGATGGAGGTCCCATTCCTCCTCCTCACCTTGGAAACCCAAGCACAGAGGAGTGGGGCTCCCACACACTATCATGACCCTTCAAGATAACCCGGGCCGGCTGAATGCATGTGAATCCTTAATCTTTGGGGCTGAGAACTGCCCGCATCATAAGTAGCTGTCAGAGGTAAGGACTTGCAGCTCCCCTGAGTTGACACTTAGGAAGAACCAGCACTTTGGGTATGAAAAGCTGCTTGTTACCTTCTTCCCAATTGTCCGAGAGTCAGCTGGACTACAAGGTGAGGCCAACACAGCTGAAAGTGATATGTTTATTGAATCTTGTTTAAATGGCTGCAGCCTTCTGATGGCTAAACTCATTGGAGACCATTACAAATGCTCTTCTGTCAAGAGATTTGTGTTTTATTTCTGAAAGTCTTTGACCAACATTAGTAATGTGTAGTTAGAAAATTTGCCACTCTTTCCTTGGTCAAGCACAACGTTTCTTTGAGGTGTTTCACTCTCTTCCATCCATCCTGCCTACCCGCAGTGGCCTCTTCCACTCGGCATCTCCAGGCTGACCACGGGAAAGCTCTATCCGTGTGCAGCTGTGCTGTGAGGCGCGAGGTGTGCTAATCAAGTCGGGAGACCACTGCTTGTTGCTACAAAGCCCTGCTCTCCTGGCCATGTCCCACTGTTGTGTGTCCTTATGGTCTGTGGAAGATGCGTAATTTGACAGTGTATCACATTCTCTTTGAGATAGCACGGGATTAGCAGATGAAACAAGATAGTTATGGTGGAATCTTAGGGAAATTTTTGAAGCTCTGGCAGAGTCCATGTAAAGATTTTCCTTTCTTATAGGAACAAATGAGATTATGACCAGTGTTGCTGATCATCATATGCCAAAGTTGCTGCACTTTCCCATAAAATACTGCACCAGGGAGAAATGAGGAACATCCATTAATTCCTTGCTTGCAGCCCCGTTAGTTTAGAATCCCAGTCTGTTGGTTCTTGCAACACACGTCTCCATAAGTCGATTAGGGAGACCTTGTTACCTTTTATCCCAAATAAGGCAAAGGGAATTGTAATTGGATTAAATCAGGGACCCAAGATTTCTGAAAAGAAAAAATAAAAGATGAATAAAAAGTGATCTGAAGGCACATGCCTTTGCTGGTGGTAGCAGCCCATTTAAGCTGCAGACTTTTAGCCGCAGGACAGGGAGCCCTTTCTTGTGGACAATTTGAATGATTGAAGATTCACACCCTGAGGCAAAGGGCTGACAGCAAAGGACCATGCTGAAATTAGATGCGGGAATTAGAACAGCGAGTAAAATAGACAAAAATCCACGCTCTTAGGGAGCTAACGTCCTTGTGTGTAAAAATGGCTCACTAGGTCTCAGGCACTGTTCTGAGGACTTCACATGTGTTAATCCATTTGACCCTCACACTTATCCTGAGAATGGGCATTTATCATCATCCCTGTTTTACAAATGGGGAAACTAAGGCACCAGGAAGTTGTGGCTTGCCCAAGGTCACACAACTAAAGGGGCAATTTAGGGCCTGCCCCGTGGCTTAGCAGTTAAGTGCGCGCACTCCGCTACTGGCGGCCCGGGTTCGGATCCCGGGCGCGCACTGACGCACTGCTTCTCCGGCCATGCTGAGGCTGCGTCCCACATACAGCAACTAGAAGGATGTGCAACTATGACATACAACTATCTACTGGGGCTTTGGGGGAAATAAAGGAGGAGGATTGGCAATAGATGTTAGCACAGAGCCGGTCTTCCTCAGCAAAAAGAGGAAGATTAGCATGAATGTTAGCTCAGGGCTGATCTTCCTCACAAAAAAAATAAATAAATAAAATAAAGGGGCAATTTAGTATTTCAACCCAGCATACATCAGTGCATCACAACCTTTAAAGTGTGTACAATTGGGTGTTGTCGGTGACACTTAACTCTTTAAGAAATTTAACCATACTTAAGCAGTGCTGGTTGAGAGAAGCTATGCAGAATGCCAATCGGGATGCTTCGGAGGTAAGCAGAGCTTTTGGCAGTTCTAACAGTGAGATGAAAATTGGAAGGGCTGTGGTAAATACCCCAGGCTTTCCATGGGAGATCCCTGAAGGACTGTACCCTAAGAGTAAGGGCAAACCAGAAATAGACTAAACCATATAAAAGCTGAAACCCAGCCTCCAACGGTTCAAACCCTGATTGGACTAGGTGATCATCCCCTTATTCTAACTTCCTGCTAGGAAACTAAAATTTTATCTAAAGCCTCCTTCATTTTCCATAAACAATGTCTGGCATTCAATTAAAAAAAAATCAGGCATATCAAGGGATAGAGTCAAAAGCAAAAACAGGTAACAGAAGCCTGTGGGTGAGGCAGATATGACAGTTATTAGGCATGTACATTAAAATAATATAATTAATATGGTTGAAAAATTAGATGAAAAGCTGGAGAAGTTCATTAGAGAGCTGGGATATATATAAAAAATAATTCAATGGATAATCTAGAACTGAAAAATACCATAAGTGAAATTAAAACTGAATAGATGGGTTTAACAGCAAGTTAGACAGAGATGAAGAGATTAGTGATCTGAAAGATAGGCCGTCAGGATATAACTAGTGCAAGGCCCAGAGAAATAAAAAGATGGAAAATTCAGAATTGAAATCCATCGCAATATTAATATAAAAGTTTGTGGGAGGGGCAGTAAATAGAATTAAAGTTCCAGACCATCTTTGCTGTAGTTCTTGCCTCTCATATTGATTCAATCTCCATTCTAACCACCTTTATCATTTTATTGAGGTCCTAGATTCCCTTCTCTAGAGCTCCTCAGTATGTAGCCACTGACCACGTGTGGCTGTTTAAATATAAATTAATTAAAATGAAATAAACTGCATAATCAGTTCCTCAGTCCCATGTAGATTAGCCACATTTCACATGCTTAGTAGCCACATGTGGCCGTGGCTGCTATATATATAGTGCAAACACAAAATTTCCATCACCTCAGAAAGTTCTATTGCACAGTAATCTCAGTCCTTGACATTTTGCATTTTTTGTCAGGTTAATTTTTATATTTTTCTAAAATCTAAACCTTCCATGGGTTCCAGACTCTTTAGTGGGTATTCAAGGTTTTATACGGGGTAGCTCAATTCTGTTTCCCTGACTGTTGAAAGCAGGCACACGTTGAATTCCGTGATGAATCACTGACTGAAAAAAGACAAAATAATCTCAAAATCAGAGGCCTGCTGCTCTGGGTGACTGTCTCACATGGAGAATGGTGCTCAGGGCGCTGAGCCTGAGTCATCAGATGACCTCAGGCTCCTCTATCTAGGGATACCCAGGCAAGTACACTACATTTTAGACAGATGTCCACTACAATGGTGAAACAAATAATGTTTTGGTTCTTGGAATTCCCATTGGGGAACTCTTTATTTTGCAAATCTATGGGGCAAGTGGGCCTTCTATTGAACTGAGTCCCAGCTTTGCCGTTTACTGACTTTTAAATGTAGACAACTTCATTCCCCTCTCCGGTGCCTCAGGTGTCCCAGTTGTTATGTGTAAGTCATTGCATCTCTCCGTGATGTGTGAGTTCTGATAATTAAATGTGATTTTACAAATGTGAAAATTACTTTATAAATCTAAGTGCCATGATAATACCATTTTGGAATACGGCGTGGGACAAGTCCATAAGCTACTCGACTACATGCTAAGCTGTTTCTTTTTTGTCTTACAGTTATTTCCCTCAAAGCTTCTGAAGATTCATCCTTTGAGAAAAAGAAAGAGACCTGGGCAGTTTTTGAAGGTAAAGCTTGCATATTTCTTTATTACAAGAAGCCACCTCACTTTTAGATAACAGGAAAGGGATCGACTAGGAATAAAGGACCCTAACTTCTTAGCTTTGCCATAACATCAAGTTGTTTTTGTGCCTTAAACTTACTCAAGAGCAGGATGGAATCCCTGGTGGGATCAGCCCACAGATTTTGCAAGAATAGAGGTGAAAGCTCCAATCTGCGTTGTTGGGGGTTGTTTGTTTTGTTTTGCTCCAGAATTCCAACTCCTAGGTGATATTAGGGAGAGATCTTCAAGAAATATAAAAATGAAAAGTACATCTACTGTAACGAATTTTATCTCAGGTTTCTTAGGGAGTTTGGGGTTTTAGAAACAGTTTGAATACCTTAAGCAAGTGATTTTCAACCCATGTTAGAATCACCTGGGGAGCTTTAAAAACACTGATGCCTGGACCACATCTCTAGGGATTCTGATTGAGTTGGATCTTGTTAAATCTTTCCAGGTGATTCCAGTGTGCAGCCCTGCCTTTGAGTGGTGGTTCCCAAAGCTAGTCCTAGACCAGCAGCGTCAGCGTCACTGGGAGCCTGTGACAAATGTACTTTGTTGGGCTCTACCCTTGCGTATGGAATCAGAAACTCTGGGGTTGGCGCCCAGCAGTCTGGGTTTTAACAAGACCTTGGGGTGATTCTGATGCACACTCAGACTTGAGCCTTAGAGCAGTGGTTCTCAACAGGAGGTGATTTTGCCCCTCCAGGGGACATTTGCCAATGTCTGGATATATTTTTGGTTGGCGCAGCTAGCATTTTGGTGCTACTGGCATCTACTGCGTAGAGGCCAGGGATGCTGCTAAACATTCTGCAATGCACAGGTCCGCCCCCCACAACAAAGAATTCTCCAGCCCCCGATGTCAAGAGTGCCGAGGTTGAGAAACCTTGCCTTGAAGTAAGGAAAGTTCACAGAAATTATTATCACAAGGTGGTTGAGGATTGTGACCATAAGCAATGAAAAAATATAGTTTGTGGGTTCTCAGGTGAGACTTTGGTCAGTGAAAAACTGATTAATGATCAGAGGTGATCCAGAAATTGTGAAAGATGACGTCTTGTGAAGGTGTGGCATTTATTGATGACAAACGACCTTGCCAAAGGGATCTAAGGAGATGTGTGTGCCTTGGGGCTTCACCATCACCTTTTGTTAATTCACCAGGTGAGATGGAAGGAGAGCTTCCCCTAGGGTCAGAGCACCTGGAATCAAACCTACCTTTTCCAATAGCAAGTTGAAAGCAGTGGATTGAGGCACTTTCTGTCTTAGAAAAATGTAACTGTAATTGTGAACATGGTCTGCAAACTATAAGGTGTCACTCATGTAGGCCATTAGAATTTATTGTTTCATTTTGTAGTCATAAAGCGATAACATGAATGGATCTTGAGGTATTATGCTAAGCAACAGAAGTCAAACGGAGAAAGATAATTACCATATGACGTCACTCATGTGGAAGATAAACAAACAAGCACACAGATACAGAGCACAGAGTGGTGGTTACCAGAGGGGAAGGGAGTAGGGAAGAGTGAAGGGTTGGAGGGGCACATATGTACGGTGACAGATAGAAACTAGACTTTTGTGGTGAACACCATGCAGTTTATACGGAAGCTGAAATATAATACTGTACACTGGAGATTTACACGTTATAAACCAATGTGACCTCAATTAAAAAAAATTTTCTTTTCTCAGATTGCACTTGACTCCCACAATGATTCTTTGTATTCCCTGCCTTTTCTTCTGCCTGTTTTGTAGCTGCCTTTTTCTTTATTTGATGACCCCTTCCTAACAAAATAATCCCCGGTTCCCTTCCTCAGCCTTTCATTCAGGGAATGCCTATTCATTAGCAAAAAGATGAAAGTGATTTCACGCCTCCTGGAGTGAAGCAGGAGAAAAAGCAATTGATTCACTCCGTGTTTCTGGAGCTGCCCTATGACCCAGGCCCTGTGATGGGTGGGAGTATGGCGAGTCCGGGGGATCTTCGAGGTAGGTGACTGGCAGCTGTGACAGCCAGAGCCCTGTTTATCATCAGATGCATAAGGATCTTCTGGGGGGGCTGTGTTAGAAACCCAGACTCTGGGCTCCCCCCCACACCCCCAAAATCTGATTGCTGCATTTAGGAAGGGATCAAAGAATTTGCACTTTATCGGCCTGTGGTGTTTCTGATGCAAGTGGTCTGAGGACCATATTTTGAAAATACTGCAGTATAAAAAACAAGAGTTTATATGTCTGGAAGGATTGTAGCATTTCGTCCTGACATGCCTTGCAGCATAATCAGCATCTCTAAAACACTTTGTATAATTAATAATGTTTTATAATTCACGTGTAGCTACAGGATATCAGAGTTACTCTCCACCTAACTCGACACAAAATCCGTAGCCCAACATGCGCTCTCTTCTCAACACAGAGGATTAGGTCCCTTCAGAAAAGCAGAATTGGGATTCTCACTATGTATGATGCCTCAGAACAGTTGTTTCCAAAGGGCTTTCCCTATGATTTCGGCAGTGGGAGCAACGTCCCTGTGTTTTGCTTTTTCAACCCAGCCACAGCGTTGGTGAGGTCAGGGGTGCAGTTGAAATTCCCTGGCGTCTGATCCCAGGCCTTTGCCCTTTTGTTCCTGGATGGGGGAGCTGCAGGAGGGCTTGCGGACGGATATCCATCTTCCTGGGGCTTAGCTGGCCTGGCTGTGCGCCTGCAGCACAAAAAAAGCATTGTCAGGCCTCTTAGTGAGATGCTGGAGTGAGTTAAATCCCTCCGGGCTATTGCTCAGGTATTTCGCCCCAAGTAAGATGGTATTACAGGCTGGATAAAAAAACAGTAGAAGTACACGGTTTTCTTGACAGAACCGCGATCTCGGATGCGTTTGCATTTGCCCTGGAAATGTACAGGACTGAATTGACTTTCCAGATTCAGTGGTCTGGGGAGAGTTGGTTTCCTTCCCTGTGCTGAGGAATGCTGGGGTCACCGGGTTTCAAAGCAGCGCTGAATACCCCAGTCGGCCTCAGGGTTGCCTGGCAACAGGTGCTGTCTGCTGTTCAGTGGGCCAGCTCTGCCTGGCCTAGCGTGTGGGGCTTGGCTTTCTGGGAGGGCGGGAGCTGGCACAGGACATCGTGCACCCCCATCTCGGCCTCCCTGCCGTGTGCGCATCACTCCAGCCTGCCGGCCCACCATCTGCTTCAGGGAGGCCTGGGCTGGGGCGGTGGGAAGACATTTTCTGCATGGAGGCATACAATTGAGTCTAAAAATGACATTGGTGCCTTTGGCAGCCCAATGGCAAAAGACAAAACTGCAAATGAATTCGGGGAATATAAGAGGACTTTTAGAATTTTTTTGAGTGTGCAGGTATATATGATATTTTAAAAGTTAATCCCAGATTTGGTTAAATGCAGATATTTTGTTAAATTTGGACCTGAAGGCTTAGATTCAGCCTTTGGACAAGCATTGTTTGGCCTGGTCTGAGTTTTAAAACCTTTAAGCAATGTTTATAATTAGAGGTTTTTAAGTAAAAGTTAAAGGAAAAGTCGGAAGATATGGCAACACTAGGTGGGCATTCTGGCTTGAGAACAGCTGCCTGGAGCCGAGCTACCTCTGTGGGGCAGGGCACGGCTTTGCTGTGGCTCACCAGGCGAAAAGCTGGCCCTGACGTCTTCAGAGTTTGTGACCTTGGCTTAAATGGCTCAGGGTTTAACCTTTGTTTGCAGAGAAAAACAGGGAAGGTGGTTTCAGTGTTTTGAGTAGATGCAGCAGGGCAATTGTCTTTATGCAGCAGAAGAAATGCTTGGAACGGAGTTGAAAACCAGAACTTGGGGGTACTGGTTGCTGCCCAACCCAGAAAGACTCAGGTCTTCTTTTTGAGCTTTTCTGCTTCTGCAGGGTGACACCTTTTATGGTTCCTGTAGCTTCAAGAACACAACAGAGAGCAGGCACAATTGATCCTGCGCCTGTGGGGACCCATGTGCCAGCGGCTGGTGCTTTGGCCAGTGTCCACTGCCCGGAGGGCCTGTGTGCTTGGCCGTGTAGCTGAGCCTTTCGGACTGGCCAGATGTTTTATGATTCTGTAGCCCTGGCTGCCTGTGGAGAGCCCCCTTCGTGCCACGTCGAGGAGGCTGTGATCTGAAACCATAATGTGGGCCTCTTGGAGCCCCTCGCCTCCTGCCAGGGCAGAGTGGGCCACAGATGTCTGCGGTATGCTTCTGGGGACACTTGGGAGATTCTCGCTGAGACCTTATCCCTCCTCGGTTCCTGCAGTCCCAAAACCAAGGGAAGAATTCTGATGAAGAGGTGAGCTCGTGGGTCACGTCACTGTGCTCCAGTGGCACAGAAACTTCAGTAAGACAATTTTTTCTCTCCATTCCAAAAAGGAGACTGAAGCCAAATTGCCCATGCCCTTTTGGTCCAGGGGCCGGCATCTCCAGAATCCCTTTGAGGCAGATGTTGCATCCACTTGCCCCACGTTCTGTCTGCCTGGCAACATGACTGCGTTGTTTACCATCTCTCTTGTGCCGGGATTGGCTCTGCACTCCTTTTCCCGGAGTGGTTTGCTCAATGGTGTGTAAATCCGGGACTGGCCATGTGTTCTCCATGTTCTGGCCCATCCTGTATCCTCTCATGAATCCCGGTCTGTGACCTCTGCTCTGTCCCTCGGAGTTTCGTGTTGTTTAAATGCGGGCCCACACCTCTCACCTAACTCTTACCACTCGCAGAGTTCCCCGCCATACTAATCCACAAAGCCCACACGTCTGAGACACAGGCGTCTGTATAGAGAGGCAGCTTTGATTTTAGTTATAGGACAGAGTTTTCTCTATTTCTGTCTCAACTTTCTCACACCCTGTGAGAGGTTGGTGTCTTCATATGGTGGAGAACAGAGAGAGAGCAAGCTCGACTCCTCTAATCTGGCTCTGCTCCCACCATCCCACTGAATTGGCTTTGCCCCAGGACTTTTCCAGTAGCTTCCTAGTGGGAAAACCCAATGGGTGTTTTCCAGCAGTACTTGATGCTATTAAGAAATCTTTCTTACAACATTCTACTCTCTTGGCTTCTAGAACTTTCACTCCAGTCCTCCTGAGCTTCTAGGACTGGCTCCTGGCTCCCTTTTTTAGGAGACTCTTCCTCTTGCCCTGCCCCCTGCTCGCTCCCTTAAATATCAGTGCAGGTGCTCCCTTCACCTGCGACCTTGTGCTGCTTCGCTTTCTACCTATTTTAGTCCAGGCTTCTAAGTTGCCAGGAACAGAAACCCACTCAAACTAGCTTTGCCAAAAATGCTGACCAAGCCTAAAAACAGAAAGAATCATGGACTCCAGGGAAGAGACTAACACTGGGCCTCTCTGGAGCACAGGCCAGAGAGGGACAGTCGGAAGGACCCGAGATGTCTGATTCTACCCCATTCTCCTCCCTTCTTTCATTGCCCATAGCCTTACCTGCTTCTCCGAGCTCGCTGTGGAAGCCAGCCACCCTGCCACCCCTAGTATGCTGGCTTTTTCAATTTCAGCACTTAACTAACTGCTTCTCTAGGTCCCAAGGGCTTTACAGAGGTGCATTCCTGTTGACTCAGCCGTCCCACTTCCAGGAGCTTAATCTTAAGAGCATAATGTGAGAGATGCATTAAGGTCTAAGCTTATGAATGCTCATCATAGAATCATTTCTTACAGGGAACAGTTGGAAACACTTTGAGCAGCCAATAATAATATTGTTAAGTCACTTAGAACATGATAAACTTTTATCATATTTTTGAAAACAATTCAGAATCACTTTTTGAAGAGAGATTAATGAGAAAATGAGATTAAATAAAAAGATATGAAATTGTGTGATCTTAATTTAAAAATATATACATATGCATTATAAAGAACACCAAATGTTAGCTGTAGTTATCTCAGGGTGATGGAGGCCTGATGACTTCTTTTCTCTCTCTCTATTTTTTTCCTCTCTCTCTATTTTGTCTCTCTCTCTCTCTTTTTATTCTCTCACTGTACTTTTGCATTTTCTGTGTTATTTTAAATATGACTCAGCACTTTGGGAGGCCCCCCTCGGGCTTTCCAGGCTGGGCTGGGTCCCTTCTCTGTGTGTTTCCAGTACTGGGCACACATTCCTTTTGTTGTAGGTACTGGGCAGCCCTCTGATTTCTTGACGAGCAGACCTTTGGGTGTTCTTGCATCTAGGAGCGTGATGAACATGGCTGATAAATGGCTGTTGGCTGAAGAAATTTAAGTCAGAGAAAGTTCTTTTAAGTGAGAGAAACATTTTTGCTAAGTTCAAACATCTGCAGCCTTTTGTTGCATAGAAGGTTAAAATAATGCTTTTGGCTTCTCTTTAACTTTCTGAGGAGTTTTGGCATTTTGTCAATCAGATTGATGATAAAGTTTATCATTGGAGTTTAATAAATGTATGTATATTGTTCTGGGTTGAATGTTTGTGTCCCTCAAAATTCGTATGTTCAAATCCTAACCCCTAATGTCATGGTATGAGGAGGTGGGGCCTTTGGGAGGTGATTAGGTCATGAGAGTGGAGCCCACATGAATGGGACTAGTGTCCCTATAAGAGACCCCGTGAGAGCTTGCTTGCTCTCTCTCTGTTCTCCACCGTATGAAGACACCAAGAGATGTCTCCAAACCGGAAGAGAGACCTCACCAGACACCAGATCTGCCCGCACCTTGGCCTTGGACTTCCCAGTCTCTACAGCTGTGAAAAATAAATGTTTGTTGTTTAAGCCACCCACTCTATGGTGTTTTGCTGTAGTAGCCTAAACTAAGACACATATGAACACGATTTAACTATTGGACCTTTTAAAAAAAAATTTATGAGATAATTATAGATTAACATGTATTTCTAAGAAATAATACAGAGAGATCCTTTGTACCAGCTTGTACCCTTCACCCAATTTCTCCCAATGGTAACATCTTACAAAACTATAGTACAATATCACAACCAGGATATTGACATTGATACAGCCAAGAGACAGAACATTCCCATCATCACAAGGGTCCCTTATAGCCAAACCCGTTTTCCTGCCATCCCCCACTTCCTCCTTAACCTCTGGCAACCACTGATCTCTTCTTAATTTCTATAATTTTGTCATGTCAAGAATGTTATATAAATAAAATCATACAGTATGTAACCTTTTGGGATTTTTTTTCACATAGCATAACTCTCTGGAGATTCACCCAGGTTGTTGTGTGTGTCAATTGTTTAGTCCTTTTTATTGCTGAGTAGTGTTCCACAGTGTGGATGGACCACAGTTTGTTTAACAGTTCACCCACTGAAGGACATCTGGGCTGTTTTCAGTTTTTGGCTGCTCTGAATAAAGCTGCTATAAATATGCATGTACAGGTTTGTGTGTGAACTTAAGTTTTCATTTCTCCAGGATAAATGCCCTGGAGTGCAATTGCTGAGTTGAATGATAGCTGTAGATATATCTTTTAAGAAACTGCCAAACTGTTTTCCAGAGTGGCTGTATTATTTTACATTCTCACCACCAATGTCTGAGTGACCCAGTTTATCCATACCCTTGCCAGCATTTGGTATTGTCACTATTTTTTATTTTAGCTGTTCTGATAGGGGTGTGGGATATCTCATTGTGGTTTGAATTTGCATTTCTTTAACGGCTAAGGAAGAACTTGGGGACATTTTCTCATGTGCTTATTTTCTATCTATATATTCTCTTTGGTGAAATCTCTCTGTATGTTTCTGCCTATTTTCTAATAGGATTGTTTATTTTTTACTATTGAGTTTTGAGAGTTCTTTATATTCTGGATACTAGTCTTGTTGGATATGTAATTTGCAAATATTTTCTTCCAGTCTGTAGCTTGACTTTTCGTCTTCTTCATATGGGTGTTTACAGTACAAAAGTTTTTAATTTTGATGAAATCTGATTTGTCAAGTTTTCCTTATATGGATGGTGCTTTCCGTGTCATCTAAAAACTCTCTCCTTTGTCCTAGATCCCAAAGATTTTCTCTTATGTTTTTTATAAAAGTTTTCTAGTTTATATTTTACACTTAAGTTTATGGTTCATTTTGCGTTGGTTTTTGTATAATGTATAAAGTTTATTTGGTGTGGCCCGTCCCGATGGTCACTCGCGTGTCCTTGCCTTTCAGATCTCTACGTGTATGCAGTGCTCGTGTGCTGTGTGGGCATTCTCAGTGTTCTGCTGTTCACCCTCACCATCATCTGGCAGTCTGTGTTTAACAAGAGGAAATCCAGAGGTAAGAGAACGGCTAAGGTCATGTCTGGAATGGGAGCACAACCAAACCACAGACAGGCGGAAGACGCTGGGCAAAGTATCACCTTGGCTGAAAAATGCATCGTGAGTCAGAGATTATTTACCTGTGACTGGTGGGCACAGTGGGTGAGGAGATGTGTTGCCTTAGACTCTGCTAAAATCAACTGTGAGCACTGTTGACATCATTTAAATGCCCCTTTTTCTCAAATCCCTTCCTTCGTCGGTTTCTGAGCTCCCTTCCCCCTCTCATTCTCCCAGAAAGAGGAGGTGGAGTCAGGTGAACCTGAGTTTGATTCTGGCTCTGCCACTTCAGACTGAGGTTTTTTTTTTTTTTTTTTTTTTTGTGAGGAGGACTAGTCCTGAGCTAACATCCGATGCCAATCTTCCCCTTCAATCTTCCCCTTTTTTCTTGAGGAAGACTGGCCCTGGGCTAACATCCATGTCCATCTTCCTCTATTTTTTATGGGACGCCGCCACAGCATGGCTTACCAAGCGGTGCGTCGGTGCACGCCTGGGATCCGAACCTGCGAACCCCGGGCCGCCGAAGTGGAGCACCGGCACTTAACCGCTTGTGCCACCTGGCCGGCCCCCAGACTGAGTTTTTACACATGTTCCTAACTACTCTGAACTTCGGTTTCTTCGTTTATGAAATGATATGGGATCGACACCACATTTCCTTAGGTTGAATGTTGTTGTGAGTGTTCATGATTTAAATACAGTCCCCGGCGGTGGGCCTGGTGGGAGTAGAAGCTCTCTCCCTCCTTCTTTTCCTTCCCAGTCTGCGTGTCAACTTCCTGCCGTCTCTGTTCTTGTCGGTGTCCTGTTCCTCTGGACCCATCCTCAGCCCCTGCTCACTTTCCTTTCTCCTTCTTTGTGATCATAGTCCTAGTGACTCTCATCTCCCTGGGAAGGCTGCCTACCTTCTCTCTCTAGTCCCGCCTCTCACCAAGCCTTGTTTCACATTTCTGCCAGCTCCTGTATGTTTTATCTGAGCTATTCTGCCTGCCATCCCTTCAGAATTTCCGAAACAGACAAGGATGCTGTAGCTCCCAGAGCTGACCAGTGTAAGAGCTGGGCCCTGGAAGTGGACTGACTCTGGTTCAAATGGCAACTCCTTGCTTACCAGATGGTGACTTACCTGCCATGCCTTGCCTTCCCGATCTAAATAATGGGAAAAACAGTAGTATACCAGTCTGATAGGACTGTTGTAAGGATTAAGTTTAAAAAAATGCAAAAAAACCCCTTAGCACGTTCTGGCTTCTTGTAAGTATCCAGTATTTATGATGACATGGCTATAGTTAGACATAATAATTATTACTGTTAGCCCAAGGTCATAAAGCTGGAAAGTGTTAGATTTGGTGGTCACCGTTTAGGGGGACGCTCAAACGGGGAAATGGAGCAGTGTTTCCAGAGGGGACTCTCCTCAGAGGTGTGGTGGGCAGGGCTAAGGGAACCGGGGGCGGGGGGGGGGGGCGGGGATGCATGCAGGAACCAGCGCCCGCTGGGATGCTGTTTCCACCCTAAACCGTAGGGCACAAAGGGAGGAGAGGCTCCTGGAACTGGGGAGAGCTGCAGCTGTGGGAGCATCACCGACAGGAGCCTTAGAAGAGGAACTCAGGCAGTGTCAAACCAGCAGACAGCAGGGAGGGAACCAGGAGCATATATTCCTCAGCCCCCCTCCGCCCTCCTCCCCAAGATGTCCTATGGCTGCCTCCCTTTGGTCCTGCCAACCAGAAGCCAGAGGGCAGTGCATAGAGGTCAGCCTCCAGGGCCCTGAGCGGGGTGGAGAAGGGTGGACAGGGATTGTGTGGGGTGCGTGGAGACACCCAGCACACTCAGCACCCGGAGACGGTGCGTGGAGACACCCAGCACACTCAGCACCCGGAGATGGAGTGAGGGCTGTAGCCAGACCTCTCTCCTCCACAGCCTGTACCCTTCCCCATGCTCTGGGTGTGTCTCTGTGCTGTGCTTCTGGGGCCTTCCTCCACGGCATCTGCCCACCTCACCAACAGTGCCTGAGCTTTTCTCCTGTTCCAAACCCCTGGCCGCTTTTCTGAGCTCATGGCACACGTTGCACATGTGTGCATGCATTGGCCTGCCTTCAAGAGGACAGCGTGTGAGGCAGGGACCATGCATCTGATTCATCCTCCTCGGAATTTGGCTCATGACAGCTGCCCAACAAATGGTGGACAAATGGGCTTGTTTCCTGGCTGCTTTGCTCCCAGCTGTTGGAGTTTGGAAGCCACAGAGGCAGTTTCCAAACCCGTTTTGCTCTCAAGTCACCTCCGCCTGGGCCCAGGGGCGGCGAAGTCTGACTTGAGCTGCAGGCCTTTTAGGCCTTAGGCGGGATCCGAGAAACAAAGCAAGGTAGTGGGGTCAGGAGATATCCTTCTTCTCCAAAGCCAAGAAGAGCCGAGTGGGACACGGATTCCAGGCCTTACACAGAGCTGCTGAGAATGCGGGTCCCAGCTGCCCTTGTCCCCTGTGCAGTGGGCTCCAGACGGCCTCAGGTGCACCTGTGCACAGCATCCGAAAGCCCTACTGAGCTGTTGAGAGCTTTGAGCACGTGTTGTGGGCCAGACCCCTCGCTGGCTCCTCCACGTCCTCATGTAATCCTCACCACCAGCGTGGGATGACATTTGACAGAGAACACACTGAGGAGCTTCATAAAGTCCTGAAACAAGGAAGTGGCCGAGCTGAAGCCCAGCCCCATCCCAAGCCTCCCACGTTTCTGTTCAAGAAAACCTCAGCCATCTGGGGGCTGATCTTGCCAAGGAATTTTCCTCCAGCTTTCCCTGGTGGTTGCTGCTGAAGTCCTTCCCAAAGAGCGAGTTACAGCTCCCGCACCTCCTTGGGGACTTGGCTTTGGTCTGGGGCAACTTGCCCCTTGGCAGGCTGGCATCCCGTAGCCCTGGCTGGGTGGGTCCTGCCCAGTGTGGCCCTTCCTAGGCACCTCCTAGCCACACCATGGGGCCAAGGACAGAGCACTGTGTGTGGCAGGCCCGGTGATGCCCCTCACCTGGGCCCAGGAGCTGCAGCGCCACACTGCCCAAACCTTCAGGAGCAGGCTGTTTACCTGGGACCCTGCTCAGAGGCAGATTCTAGTTTAGTCCACCAGGGGCAGGCCTGAGATTCTGCCTTTCTAATGAGATCTTGGGGAATGCCACCACTGCTGCTGCGAGGCCACCCTTTGAGTAGCAAGGCCTTAGAGCCAGTTCTTCTCAAATTTCTCCCACTCAGCACCCCTCTTTTGCAACAAATATTTTGAAATGATCCCATTACTATCTTGAAGTCAAACTCATAGATAAGATATCCTACCTGTACCCACAAAAATAAATTTAATGGTCTAACTATGATAGAAAGGAGAAGGGAATGGAAATTAATTCATAACACAATAAAACAAAATTTAGTATTGCACCTCTTCTCTTGAATAAGTTCGAATTTCAGAGAAGACAATGTTCCTTTATATTTGACAGAATTTGGAGCATATATATGTATTTTACATTTGAAATAAAGGCTAAACAAGTACCTGCATGTTTATATGAAGACTCAATATGCAAGTGACAGGGACAAGGATAGACTGACACAGGTATGCTGTAAAATCCAGGAGTGGCACTGCTCGTAGTGATGGGATTTCTAAAATCCCAACTGTTGGTAAAGTTTCAAACAAAAATGTATACTCTTTGCCTGTTTTTCACACTCTTTAAACATTCTTCATGTATTAAAATCGAGCAAAAATATTCTTGTGTTTATATGTAAAATGGACTTAGGTCCCAGGCTCTGATGAGCAGGTTTCTTCTCTACATGAATGTCAGGAGGGTCTATCAAAGTCATGTGGGACAAAATCTTCATTTGTGGACTGTCTTATATATTGCTGGATGTCCAGCATGCCAGCCCTCTGCCTACCAATTGTCAGGTATTGTCCTCCATCAGTGTGACAGTCAGAAACATCCCCAGAGAGTTCTAAATTGCCTCTAGAGAGTGGGACCATCCCCACTGATGACCATGAACTTTGAGCAGGCTCTTCCCAGGTCTGACGTTGAGTTGGAGGAAACAGGGCCTCCAGGAACCCGTGGGGATAGGCCCGGTGGAAGGAGACATGGAGTGAGTGGGACACTGTCTGTATGTGGGTCTGTTTCCATCCTAATACTCTCTCTGGGATGTAAGTTGTTTTATTTGGTCCCTGTTTCACAGCTGAGGAGGTAGGGGCATGTGGAGAGCAGGTGAATTGCTCAGATATTTCATAGGACCCCAAACCACCCTCTCCAGTTCCAGACTCGGTGCCTTCCTCTGTAGAACCTCGACAGAAGGTGTCCTTGGAGAGCCGAGTCACTGCTGCAGGCAGGTTTGGGGGGGTTTAGTCACCTTCGTGGTGCCCAGGAAGGCAGCCCCTGGCTCGGAACCCGTGGCATTCCAGGAGCAAGTTGGCAGGTGGATTTGCAGGGAGGGGCCCCCAGCTTCCACTAAGGCCTGGATTACAAGCTCCTTCCCAACTTGTTTCTCAATGAAATTTAATAACAACAATGGCCTAAGGGGATCTGATAAATATGGCCTTGTTTTTGGCTGGTCAAAGACCTTTCTGGCTCTGAAGATGTAACTAAGAGCAGTTGCCTTTCCTGTCATTGAGTGAGCTCTTACCCAGAGAGCGCACCCAGTAATCCTGAAGTGTTTCGCGTATCGATTGCTGTGTAACGCACCATCTCAGTCGTAGTAGCTTCAAACAACATTTATGTGCTCAAGATTCTTCTCTCTGGGTAGGGCTCAGCTGGGCAGTTCTGCTGGCAGTGTCACCTGGAGTCTCCATATGGCCTCAGTCGTCTGGAGTTCACTGGGACAGGAGATCCAAGATGGTGCCACTCTCAGCCCTGGGGCTCACCTCTGAGACAGATGGGACAGCAGCGCTGGTGACAGCGCTCTCTCTCCTTCTGGTCTCACCAACAAGGTAGCCAGACCTTCCTACTTGGTGACTCAGGGCTCCAAGGGTGTGCCTAGACTGGACACTGGCATGGTTGTCACTCTGCCACATTCCGCTGGTTAAAACAAGTTGTGAGGGCAGCCAGACTCAGGGAAGGGAGGATAGTCCACTTATTGATGGGAAGAATAGCAGGGAATTTGTGGTCATCTTTAAGTCACCACACAAGGAAAACTTGATTACTGTCTTTCCCCACCACCAGACCCAATGGGAAGCAAGAGGGGCCCCAGCTCAGGGATGAGTAAGGGATACACCCCAATCACTCCAGGTGGCTGGGGCATAATTGTGACAGCTTTGGGCCCTTAGCACTGGTGGTGCCAAGGCGTTACCCAGGCAACCAGCCAGTTCTCGAGGAGCACTGTACCATTTGTGCCCAAGCTGGGATGGATGGTAGCGGTGTGTGGCAGCAATTCCAAAGTAGCAGGTTCCAGCAGGTGCCAGAGTCCGAGCAGGAGCAGGGCACATCCCCTTATGTCAGTGTGCCCCAGGAGGCTGCTCCTGCTGTTATGGGTTAGCTGCAGTTGGTCATGGCTCTCATTGGGAGCAGTTAAGCATTTGTGGGCCAAGCCACATGTGTCCAAATAAAAACCAGTGACACTCTTATAATTCAAATATAGCATATTCTTACATTCAGTGCATCACACTATAGCAAACTTGCATCATCTTGATTAAAACTATTACTGCATATGAAGTGCTTACAACGGTGCTTGGTGTGAGGAGGGCCCAGGCCTTACTAGGGACTAACAACAATACAGACTCCCTCTTTGTATTACCGTTTCTAGGTTTTCTGTGCAAGCAGGTGTGTGCAGCTCTGAGTCACCCTGGAAAACACCAGTCCTCGTGTCCCAGGGCTGAGCCCGAATTCTTCTAGTGGTTCCCTGAGCACACTTGTTTCCAAAGGTCTTTGCTTCTTCAGGAAATAGTCCAGACTCGCTGCTTTGGGGTGGCCGCAACAATCCCCCAACCTTCCATGTCTGAGCTTTTAAAAGGACAGTTTTGAAGGCACACAAAAACCAGACAGGGAGGGGAGAGGCCTCACCTCTTTACCTCTGCTCCTCTGTGTTCTCTTGTGACGACTCAGCGTAGCTTCTACTAGATGTGCTAGCACCCGAGCCAGGCCTTCCTAGGGCTTGCTCGACACCTACATCCCTGCCACAGGCGATCTCCACTGCTTCCCTGTGGCGATGGCATCAAAGGTTCTGTGATCTTTTCTCCTAGAGGGACAAGAAAGAGGGAGCTAGGGGGCTGCTTCCCACTCAGTCACACTTGGTGGGGAGAGGCACCAAAGCTCAGAATAGGGCGACTGTGGATGAGGAGGGGCAGAGCAGCGACCTGGGGCCTTGGGGAGGATGAAGGGCTCACCTGCCTGGCATCCGGGACACTCGGACAACCCTGACCCCTTCGAGGGAACAGCATGAGCTGTCCCCTCGAAACACTTCTAAGACACAGGCTTGGTCTTGAGAGTGCGTAGGAAGATTTGGCTGGCTCTAGTGGGCCCCCTGCCGCCATCAGAAGAAATCCTGTCTTCCCTTGGTGGAGGCGCGTAAGCCTCTCCTGTAGCTTATTAACAAAAAGAGCACTGGACCTCCAGCCTGCGCTCAAGCTCCTTCACTTGCAGAGGTGGTCTTCTTAGGCCTCAAAAGTCTCCTTACTGTAAAATGGGGATAAGAGCTCCTCTTACCTCGCAGGGCTGTTGGGGACACTTTTCCCGGTGCCATGTGGCAGCCAGTCCTGGGTGTGGGCAGCTCTAGGGGCACCTTCTCCTGTGTGCAGTTCACCTTTCCAGGTCGCACCCCTCCATCGTATCACCATGACTATAGGATCAGCCACCCCAGCCACTAGGGCAGAGGAAACCTCTCTGCGCGCTGTCCCGAGCAGAGATACGATGCGTGCCATGCGTGTAACTGGACATTTTTTAGTAGTCACATTAAATAGGTAAAAAGAAATAGGTGAAATTAATTTGAATCTTTTATTTAACCTACTGTATCTGAGATATCATTTCAAGTGTCAATACAAAGATTCTGAATGAGATATTTTACATTCCTTCTTTCACACTAAGTCTTTGAAATCTGGCACAATTTCACACTCCCAGCACACTCATTTTGGACTAGTCACATTTCAAGTGCTTGCTAGCCACCTAGGGCTGGTGACCACCTTATCGGATTATCGGACAGCGTGACTCTGGAGAGACAACTTTATGTGCTGGTGCTTTTCATTGAATGGATGTGGCCATAAAATGGCTCTTTGTACCAAGAGAACAGGAGGTGGAAAATTGAGTTCTCCTTTTCAGCTTTCCAGTTGGTGACTGAGAGAGACGCTTGACCTGTCCTTGTAACAGTGCCAGCCTGGAAACATGGTCACGCAGGGCTGCTTCCTGGAGGGGGCTGGGCTCTTGGACATGGCACGGTGGGAGCATGCTCCTGTGCAAAGGAAAGGGCTGGCAGGAAGGGAGCACACCCCTGGTCCTGTCTCTCCCCCCAGGGAAATGCAGGCGGTGCTGTTCCAGGCTGCAAGGCTCCCTGCCCATGCTGGTGCCAGAGGAGGCTGGGAGAGCACTGTGCTCATTCATTCTGCAAATGCACTGGACCTTGGCTCAGGGGCTGCCACGGTGCTCACCACGAGTGTGGAATGCTTGGAGAACAGAGCAGAAATATCCACGGGTCCTATCTCAGGGTCTCTACAAAGCCTGGAGGTTTGAAGATGTGCAGGCGAGTTGGAGGGGAATGGGGGAAAGGTCATCCATACCTCGGAGGCCCCAACACTGCTATAGGGTCTGATAAGATTGGGGGGCACGGCTGCCTCTACCCCAAATCACCCGTCTCTGGGAGGTAGTGGTGTCAGGCACAGGCCCAGGTGGGGATGACAAATCCTTCAGCCTGGACGTGTCATCTTGGAGGTTTAGCCATGAGGTGGGGCCTGGGAGCAGTATGGCCTCAGCTGAGGAGGCAGAGAAAGGGTGGCCCAGGACCTGGCACTCATAGGCGTCTTCCTATCAGGAAAGGTGAGAAAAACAGTCCTTCCTTTTGGAGTCTTCAAAGTCCTAAAGACCATAAGATCACCAATTAAAAAGAGCTGTGTCCTGAGATTTCATTTCTGTGCAGGATGTTTGCCTTGCTTGGACCTGGGAGCCTCTGGTCAAGTGCGCTGGGTGCCAGGCCAGGGCTCATGGTGGAGACTGGTTCCAAGATCACCCTTTATTGGCTTCTTTCTCTTCCTGGTCTCAGTTCCCCACTCTCCAGTAGGTGTCCCAGGATCATCTCACACGTAGATTCTACGCTTGAATCCTTGTCTTACAGGCTCTGCTTCTGGGGGAGCCAAAGCTCAGACAGGTTGACAGTCTTGTGTAATCGGCGCTGATTATGCTTTGCATGTTTAAGGGTGATCCTGGGCAAAATCTGTTTCTCAGGTGCCCATAAGTCTCACCTTTGGTGTCCAGGATCACTTTTGGTCCCCTCTTCATTAAAGGGACATCGGTGCTGCATTCACGGGGCTGAGACCTCATAAGCAGTCCTCGGCAAGTGCTGGCAGACGTGCATCTTCTGTGTCTGGCGCTGACCATCCTCACTGGGCTCCTGGTCCTTCTGAGTCAGCCCCCTGCCCCCATGGCCAACTGTTATGAGAGCCCCCGCCCCAGCTTCTCTCATACTCCCTTGCCCCTGATCTCCAGGCTGCTCACCTCGCTGCCCCTGGACTGGACTTCAGTGCATGGGATTCTCTAGGGCCCAGCCCCAGCTCTACCTTGCTCCAGCTGTGGCAAATGGGCCAGCCATTTATCCCGTGAGACTCAGTTTCTTCGTCTGTAGGAGCCCTAACGGCAACTGCCCAGGTTCTCTGAGAGTGGTGTGGAGCAGGACAAGAGGGCTCTGGAGTCAGGCTGCCCACTTCTGCCTCTTCTTAGGTGTGTTTGCTCCAGCTGCCGTGGCAAAGCTCATAGGTGGCCGTCTACTCCTTGTGTCTTCATGTGACCTTTCCTCTGTGCGTGTCTATTTCCTAATTTCTTCTTCTTATAAGGACGTCAGTCATACTGGATTAGAGCTCACCCTAATGACCTCATTTAACTTAATCACCTCTTTAAAGGCAATCTCCAAATGCAGTCATATTCTGGGGTATTGGGTTTTAGGGCTTCAATATATGAATTTTGGAGGGTCACAGCTCAGTCCATAACACTATGTGTGTGACCTTGGGCAAAGGCATTAACCTCTCTATGCCTAAGTGTCCTTGACTGTAAAATAGGTGTAATGGCAAGGTTATTGTGAAGATTGGATTAGAGTACAAAGTTGTGGTCTTTAAAAGTTTTTGCTTGCGTAGCCCGTAAAATTATTTCAAAAGCTACGTACCCTTTTTTTTGTTGACATCTAAATTTTTTTATCATAAATGTAAATTGTTGCAAAAGATGTAACTACCAGAGCATCACACATATTGACATCTTAAAATGAAATGGTCAAATCTCTCTTTTACATCTAAATGTCATGAATTTAATAACTACCTCTGTTGATTTAAAAAGACTCTGTGGACAAGCTTTAGCTGGTAGAAATTTTATATTGTTCCTTTTTCTCCTTGAACTTTTATCTTCAGTCCACTTCCTCCACAAAATTTTATCCTACTTTAATACAGTTTTTGTTTTGAAAATCCTGTATTGATCACCCTGTTATACTTCTCTGTAAAATAATATGTATATAAAAATTTAAATTAAGAATTTTTTTTTCCTTATTCCATAAATTGCTAGGTGTTAAATTGTTTTTCTGGATTGAGTTATTAATATTGCACAATTATTAAGATTTGGACTATGAGTATAAAATTCATCAAAACCACATAAATATGTTATAAATTTAGATAAATAATTAATAATCATAAGAAGTAACATTTTATTGGAAATATATTTTTATTGAAATGGATTCTTATTTTTACTTCATATCCCCTTGTAAGAATTTGTTTAGTGATAGAATTCAGCATCAATTCTATTCCTATTTTTTTAACAGGTGTTAGCTCTGAAATACCTCATTCAATATAAAAAGAGGCAGGAATGGATGAAGTTTTCTTATACTGCTCAATACTTTATACTGCTTCCAAGTTATATGTCAAAAGTCATATAATGATCTATCATCCAAAATGATTTTTAATACCAGACCAGCTGACAACTGGTTTAGGTCATTATTCAATCCTTGTTGAAAGCAAAATATTGGAAACCTCCCCTCTGGGCAAACTTAGTGGCCCAGTTGTTAGTCACTTGAGTTCTCAACACTGGCACCAAATATTTCAAATCATTTCTTGTTTGGTGCCCACTAGGTTTTACCCCCAGGACAGGTCCCATAGTACAAGTCAGGAAGGTGAGAGGCGTGCCTTAACTTTACGAAGTAGAAAGGGTGATGTGACAGGGCAGGGAGGGAAAAGAATACAGCTAGAACTCAGGCATGTTCCAGAAGAACGAATTCTTAGAAAAGAATACCATGGAAGGCAACAATCTAGAAATTGATTTCCTTAAAACCGTCCTTTGTAAGAGTGCCTCGGGGTGTGCAAAGACTAAAGCTGATTTATACAATAAGCTTAGAATAGGGCGAGGACCATATGAAGTATTCAGTAAATACTCACTATGGTTTTATTATTGTTGCATCTGTAAATTATCCAGCACAGAGTCAAGTGCTTAGTAAATGGAGCGCATGTGAGTTTAGGTGCTAATGGGGAGTTGGACCAGATAAGCCTAAAAGCCCCCTCTGCCGTGATGGTCTGGAACCTGCACTGGCCACCTGCATGCCAGGTCACTCCAAATGTAGATGCTTAAAACAACAGCTATTTTATTTGCCCACAGTTCCGCGGGTCAGCAGTTTGGGCTGGGCTCTGCTGAGCAGCTCTTCTGGTCTCAGCTGGAGTCCTTCATGCAGCTGCCATCCCCTGGTGGGTCAGCTGGGGCCTGGCTGCTTTGGGGCCTCAGCTGGGATGACTTGTGTCTGCTCCCTGTGGCCTCATCTTCCAGTGGCTAGCCAGGCTTCTTCACGTGGTAGCAGAAGAGTTCCTGCGACAAGAGACAGCAAATCTCAGAGCATAAGGGCCTTTTATCCTGCTTGTGACACACTGGCTAATGTTTCATTGGCTAAAGCAAGTTGTGTGGCCAAGCCCAGAGTCAGCATGGGAGGGGGTTTCACAAGGTGTGGAGAGATACAGGGAGGTGTAACAACCTACCGCACGACCCCAGGGCCCTTGGCTGTTTCACGTTTCCTTCTATTTGAGGTGAGCTCAACTGAGAGCCTTAGACTGGACACTTGTCAGGATGAGTGCCTAGGTATTCTTATTTTCCTCTGTAGCTAGAATTGTTTGGTTTTTCACAAGGGGAACTACTGTGGAGGCTGTCTTGCTCTAAGACTGTTTTCCCAAGGGCCTCCTCTTAGTCCTGGAGGAGCATTAATCAGAGAACGAAAGCCCATTTTATGGAGAGGAACTTCGGAGTGTAGACAGGTTGGCGCAGCTTGCCCCAAGAAGGCTTTCTCATGACTAAGGCAGAGCTGAGACTCTATTACTCCAGGACTCTTCAGCTTGGAGCCCAGCTCAACCTGGCTTGGCCAGATATGAATGTTTTGGGTTATGTAACCAGGAAGTCTTGGGGGTGTGGCTTCATGCCTGGCTAGATCCAGGGATGGAGCGATATCAAGTCACTGGGGCGTCCATGCTATGGCTCTGCTGTTCTCACCCAAAGAGAAGTTTGAAAGGCCTGAGAGCTGTCTTGTGCCAACATCTGGGCAACACCTTGACACCTACATTTCCTGGTAATTCCTGGAGCGTATAAATCTAAAGTAGCATTTATTTACCATGTTCTTTTTCTTTTTCCTTTCACAGTGAGACATTATTTGGTGAAATGCCCTCAGAACAGGTAGGGATATTTTCTTCCTTTTTTCAAATGAAACTCTTTGCTGTTTTATTTTCTTTTGATATTAACCAAGAAATTGGTTCAATTTGTATCTTTATCTAAAGGTCTGCGTATTAGTCCACAAAGTGGCCTGAATGTGTGTGCTCTGCATGCATTTGTGTGTTTCCAGATTCCATACCCTGGCTCTCACCCCTAGAGGGTCAAGAGAACATGTTGCTTATGCTGGCCCATGCTGGGGGAGACGGGGCACCTGCTCCTGGAGGGCTGCTTGCGCCTGTTTAGGAAGGGGCTGGCAGCTGTACTGAATCACTTTGATGCCTTTTGACTCCCCTTCCACCAATGCTTGCTTGTCCTGTGCCCCATTCTTGCAGAATGCAGCCAGTAGTAACATATGTGCTAAGATGCTAGCCTTTTAGCTGGTGAGACACTCCTCACAGGTGACATAAAAGTTATAGGAGATGCTGCAAACTCATGGTGTTTAAAAATTTGAGACTTCTGGTCCAGACAAAATGGCATAGGTTGATTTCTCCCTGCTCTTTCCTGCTAAGCACATCTATAAACCCTGGAAATAATATAAGAGACAACCAAAGGAGGACTCTGAAAGTGGTAAAAAGAAAATTATTAAAGGTAAAGACAAAGAAAGAAATCTTAAAAGCAGCCGGAGAGAAACAATGTGGTACGTACAGGGGAACACAAACTTGAATGACAGTGCATTTTTATCTGCATCTATGGAGGGCAGAAAGCAGTGGCACATTTTTCAAACACTGGAAGAAAAGAATTGTCAACCACAAATTCTATATCCAGCAAAAACTATCCTTTAGGAATGAAAGGGAAATGAAGACATTCTCAGACGGAGGGAAACTGAAAGAATTTGTCACTATCAGTCTTACCTTAAAAGAACAGCTAAAATAAATTCTTGAAATAAAAGAAAAAATCTTGGAGGCCGGCCCGGTGGCATAGTGGTTAAGTTTGCACGCTCAGCTTCGGCAGACTGGGGTTCACAGGTTCAAATCCCAGGCGTGGACTGATGTACCACTCATCAAGCCATGCTGTGGTGGCATCCCATATACAAAATAGAGGAAGATGGGCACAGATGTTAGCTCAGGGCCAATCTTCCTCAGCAAAAAGAGGAAGATTGGCAATGGATGTTAGCTCAGAACTGGTCTTCCTCACCAAAAAAAAAAAAGAAAAGAAAAAATATTGGCACATAGGCAGGAAGAAGGAGTGATAGAGCAGAAATATGGGTGCATAAGTAGACTATTTTTTTCTCACAAATTTTAAAAATAATATTTGATGATTGAAATAAAAATTATAAAACCTTCTGATAAGAAGAGCATTGTGATATTTAAAAGTGGGGAAGATAAAGTGACCTAAATAGAAGTGAGGTTTCCACACTTTGCTCAAAGTGACAGAATGTTGGTACTGGTAGACTGTGGTAAGTCACATATGGATATTGTAATGCCCAAACCAACCATTAAAATAACTATGAAAAAAATACACTCAAAAACACTATAGAAAAATAAAGAAGGAATCCTAAAATATGTTCAAGTAACATAAAGAAACACAGGAATGAGAAACACAGAAAACAAATAATAAAGTGGCAGACTTAATTGCTAACATACTATGTATCTTGAATGTAAATGGTTTAAATACATCAGTCAAATGACAGAGATTGACAGATTGGTTAAAAAAAAAAAAAAACATGACCCAACTATATGATCTTTATGAGAAACTCCAAACACAGTGATCTAGGTAGGTAGAAATAAAAGGGTGGAAAAAGATTTACCACAAAAACAGTAAAAAAAAATCAGGAGTGGGTATACTGATATATGATAAAATAGACTTCAGAGAAAAGAAACTTACTAGAGACAAAGAGGGACATTAGAGAGTGATAAAAGGATCAATCCACCAGGAAGACAACGGTCCTAAATGTGTACACACCAAACAACACAACCACAAAATACGCAAAGCAAAAACTGAAAGAACTGAGGGAAGAAATGGATAAATCCACAATTATAGTTGGCAACTTCAGTACCTGCTGTCAGCAGCTGATAGACCTGCGAGACACAAAATTAGCAAGGATATTGACCATCTAAACAATACAATCAACCAACAGGACCAAACTGATACAGAACAAGCACTCCAACCATCACCAGTGGAACACACGTTTTTCTAGCCTCCACGGGACATTCACCACAAGATGTGGTCTATCTTAGACTGTATCCTGGGCTTTAAAACAAACCTCAACAAATTTAAAAACAATTGAAATCATACAAAATGTGTTCTCTGACCACAATGGAATCAAACTAGAAATAAAAAACAAAACAACAGCAAGAAAACCTCTAAACGTGGAAATTAAACAACATACTTTTAAATAAACCATGGGTCAAAGAGAAAGTCTCAAAGGAAATAAAAAAATACATAGAATTGACCAAAAAGGAGAATAAACATAAGAAAATATATGGGATACAGCTAAAGCAGTGCTGACGGGGAAATTTATAGCATTAAATGCTTACATTAGAAATAAGGAAAGGCCTCAGATCAACAATCTGAGGTCTCAGCTCAAGAAATTAGGAAAAGAGCCAAATAAACCCAAAGCAAGCACAAAAAAGGAAATAATAAATATCAAAGCAGAAACTGATGAAACTGAAAATAGCAAAACCATAGAGAAAATCAATGCAACAGAAATCTGATTCTTAAGAAACCATTGGGAGAAAATAGGTAAAGAGTACACAGGATCTCTCTGCTATATTTTTTATGACTGTGTGTGAATCTACAATTATCTTGGTAAAAGTTTCAATTAAGATGAATTTGGATGTCTCTGGGAGATCCTGTTTACAGTCCCAACAATACCTATACTTGACTGTTACTGCTGTTGAGTTTGGGATCCTTAGACACCCTCTTAGTGACACCAAAATGCAAATTTGTTTTATTGAGTGTTTACTCTCTACTGAGTGTTGTCCTGGGCCCTTAGAAAACAGCAGTGAAGAAAAGAGACAGAAATCCCTACCTTGTGGAGTTTACCAGGCAAATGCACATGTTTTCAGGAGACTCATCTGACTACAGCTGAGTAAGGAGATCAGCAAGTCCTCTCCCCCAGAAAACAACTATAAGACTGAACAAAATTGACAAAAATAACTGTTTTAGCACTCCGGAAAGATCAAAGGTATATACTAAACTGAGAGTCTTTTATACTTGAAAAATTGCTGACTGCTGATCAGAACAGTGGGACTCTGTGGAGTTTGGCCTCAGGCTGCTCAGATGTGCTTCCCTCCCAGCTTGGTTGATGCAGAGGTTCTTTCAGGACCACCGGCCTCTCTATGGTGGTGGAAGGGGGCTCACTTGACTTGGAGCAGTGTGCGATGCCCATGTTCACAGTACTTTCAGTGGAATTGACAGTCTTAGAAGTGTTGAGCAGGGAAGCCCAATGGCTCTCCTAGCCTGGGATTTTGGTCACAGTTGGGCAACAATATTTCTGGCTGAGGCAATGTACATGGGCAGTGGGGAATGGAGAGTGCCCAAAGGAAGGAAAAAGATATACCAGGCAAACAGTAACAATAAGAGAGGTGGTAGCTAAATTAATATCAGATAAGATAGAACCTAAAACAAGAAGTATTGCTAGAGACAAAGAAGGAAATTTCACAATTATAAAGGATCAACATATCAGGAAGACATAACAATTATAAATGTATATGGGCCTAACAACAGAGCCTCAACATACATGAAGCAAAAACAGAAAACTGAAAGGTGAAATAGACAATTCTGGCATAATAGCGGAAGATTTCAATGCTCTACTCTAATAATTGATAGAATACCTAGACAGAAAATCGACAAGGGCACAGAAATCAAGCAGTTTGATCTGACAGATAAGAATACTTTACCCAAGGACTGCATAATACATTCTTTTCAATTGTACTTAGGACATTCTTCAGGATAGACCATATGCCAGGCCACAGAACAATCTATATAAACTTAAGAATTTTATGTAAGAAATCAGACAAAGTCTGTTCTCTGATCACAGCAGAATTAAATAGAAATTAATAACAGAAAGAAATCTGGGAAATTCCCAAATGTTTTGAAATTTAAAACAACATACTTCTAAATAATACATGCATCAAAGAAGAAGTCACAAGAGAAATTAGAAAATATTTTGAATTAAATAATAATGAAAACACAGCTTATCAAAACTTATAGGATGCAGCTAAAACATTGCTTAGAGAAAAATTTATGTCTTTAAATGCCTATATTAGACAAGAAGAAAGGTCTCAAATCAATAACCTAAGCTTTCACCATAAGAAACTAGTAGAAGTGGTGCAAATGAAATCCAAAGTAAACAGAAGAAAGGATGTAATAAAGATGAGAACAGAAATCAATGGCATGGAACACATACATGTGCGCGTGCGCACACACACACACACACACACACATACACAGAAATATCAAGGAAACCAAAAGTTGATTCTTTGAAAAGATAACAGAATTGACAAACCTTAAGTTAAACTGTCCATGAAAATAAAAAAGAGAGGACAAAGGCCCAATTACTAAAATTAAGAAGGAAAAAGGGAATCACTACAGACCCTACAGAAATTAAAAAGGTTATAAGTAAATATTATGAACAAGTTTGTTCTAACAAATTAGACAACATAGATGAAATGGAAAAGTTCCTAGAAAGACACAAATTAACAAAACTTATTTTAAAAGAAAGCTATAATTTGAATAAAGCTGTAATAAGTCAAGAAATTGAATTGTTAGCTAAAAACTTTCCAACTAGGTAAAGTGCAGGCCCACATTCCTTTATTGGTGAAGTATATCAAATATTAAAGGAAAAAATAATACCAATCCTTCACAAACTCTTTCAAAAAAATTGAGAAAATGTAGTCTTTTCAACAAATGGTGCTGGGACAAAATATATAAAGAACTCTTACAACTCAATAATAAGATGACAAATAGCACAATTAAAAATGGACAAAAAAGATTTGAATAGATATTTCCCCAAAGAAGATAAACAAATGGCTAACAAGTTCACACAAATATGTTCAATATCACTAGTCATTAGAGAAGTGCAAATCAAGCCACACTGTGATGCCACTACACACCCACTACATGGCTCTAATAAGACAGACAATGTGAAGTGTTGGTGAGGATGTGGAGAGACTGGAACCCTGTATATTGCTGGTGGGAATGTAAAATGGTGTAGCCACTTTGGAAAACAGTTTGGTGGTGTCTTAAAACATTAAAAATAAACTTACCATATGACCCAGCAATTCCACTTGTAGGAGTCTACCCAAGAGAAATGAAAATATGTGTCCACAAAAAGACATACATGAGTTGTTCATAGTTGCTTTATTTATAATAAACATAAGCTGGAAACAATCTAAATATATCCATCAACTGGTAAATGGATAAACAAAATATAGTAATTCATTCAATGAATACAGTTTGATAATAAAAGGAACAAACTGGTGATACATGCTACAACATGGATGAATCTCAAAAACTTTATGCTAAGTGAAAGAAGCTGGATGCAAAAAATTACATGTTTGTAATAAATACATAATTGTATGATTCCATTTATTTGAAATGTCCAGAAAAGGTAGTGACAGAAAGTAGATTAGTGGTTGCTTAGGGCTGAGGGTGGGAGTGGGATTAACTGTAAATGGGCCAGAGGGAAATTTTTAGGGTGATAGAAATGTTCGAAAACTATATTCTAGTGCTGGTTGCACAACTTTATAAATCTTCTAGAAATTATTCAGTTGTACACTTATGATCAGTGAATTTTATGGTGAGTAAATTATGCTTCAATAAAGCTATTTGTTTCTGTTCTAAAGCATATGCCCCATAAGGCCCCAAGGACTGGCATTCAGACGTGGGGGGAGGTTATGGCTGGGGCGGTCAGAGGCTATGGAGGGGCCGGCCTGCCAGTGCTTCACAGGGTTGCTGTGATCTAGGGTCCGGCCGTTCGTCAATCGCCAGCAGCTCCGGCTGTCTGGGCTCCACTTCCTTCCCCTCCCAGGCTTTCCCCTTCAGTTGCCCGAGTTCTGAGCTGGTGCTGACTGAGGCTGGAAGTACAGCGAGGACATCACCCTGCATGGTGGGCATTAGAGTTTAGTCTCCCCCAGCCCTGGGATACTCACCAGAGGTCAAGGATGACCACAGAGTCCTGCTCAGATGCTGTCCCCTCTACCGGCTGGTGCTGTCGGTGAGACTAGCTGGGTGCCCGAGTGGAGCTCTCCCCGTGGGCATGTGTCCTGCTGGGCAGCCCACAGATCTGCCTCAGGAAAGCCTGCCTTTACTCCACTGCACCCCAGGACCCTGCAGGGGGCCAGGCCTGCCCCCACAAACCTAGTAGTGGGCACCCTGCTAATTTGCATTCATCTTTCTCATTAGATCCTCATGCTGATTTGACTTAGTGCAGCCCAGATTCCCTGCCACGGTGCCTGACCAGTGCACTGGTCGACTCTTGCCTTTAAACTCTGGCTTTGGCCTGAACTGTGCTGTGCCTCTGCAGCCCAGGCAGTTCCTTCTGTGATGCCAGAGGACTTCCAGATCCTGGCTCTACCGTCTGTGCTGCAGCAGTGGGCGGCTGGGCCCCTGGAGTCTCAAGCTGTGATTGAGTCAAATGTCCTTCTCTATCCTCTGCCCACTTCCTCCTAAGGGAGAATGGGCAGAGAGCATGAGACCAAGGCAAGATGCCAGGAACGGAAACCCTCAGGCTGGGGAGAGACTGTCAGGAAGAGACTGCGTGCTGGCGCTGAGGCTGCAGTCACTGAGAGAGGGGCTGTGCCAAGGGACTGGGGCAGAACCTGGAGACTCTTAGAAGTTCTGTGACTTGCCGAGAGAAGTTCAAACAGAAGGAAAAGAAGTCTCATCTTGAATGTGTGTTGTCCCTGAAGTCGAAAGTTGCCATCTCCTGGGAGGGGTGGCCCTGACCTTCGGCGTTGGGAGACTGTTCCTTTCTGGTGACAGTGCTCTTCCAGAGCAGGGAGCCGGGCCGAGCCAGCCTCTCGGTGCTCTGTGAGATTGTAAATGTGCCCTCCTGGGGGAAAACCGCCCTGACGGCAGCTCAGCTGGTAAGTATGAAACTGCTCCAAAAGGCCCCGGGAAATCAGGTTTAAAATGAAATGCCACCAATTGCATAGAGTTATGCTGCATTTGCACACCATGACACCTCTTCAGTGGATTCAGATGCCTTCCTTCCTGTAGGTCAAGTTCAGGAAAGTTGTCAAGAGGACGTATGGGGGCATTGAAAAGGCAATTCCCAGCCAAGGCATTTCCTGATTTTTCGCTTGACTTCTGGGTTTAAGATGATAAAGACCTTGCGAATGGGAGAAATTAAAGTGGACACCGTGTTACCTGTGCTGGTAGCAGTTACAACTGAAGTTATCCAAGCTTTCCTCGTGTTTGCTGGTGCATGCACTTTCTCGAGGATAAATAGTCAGGGGCACAGACTATTTGTATGTTGGATAAATTATAGGCACAGTCTTACTGTGGTTTGTGGGCTTAGTTTAAAGTATGTTTCAGTCTTGTAGAACCATCAGGGATTTTTAAACATACCCCGACAATCGAAGTGTGGGGTCGAATTAATCAGTGGTTTGTTCAGGATCTTAGAGTGAAGGCAGACACAGAATTTCAAAGAGAATCTGAAGATATGTGCTCCCAACTTAGATGTGTAACTACTTGCTTCATTTTTATAATATTGAATAGTGAAAGTGTTACAAAACATTTATTCCTTCTGTGAAAAGCAGTCTGCTGTGATGCTTGAGGCTCTGGTGCCAGGCTGCCTCTATTTGAATCCAGGCTCTGCCACACATTGCTGTGTGCCCTTTGCTAGTTTCTCAACCTCTCTGATAAAATGGGGACAATACTAGACCTAGCACAGTTGTTGGGAGGTTGAAATGAGTTAGTTTGTATAAAGTGCTTCCCACAGTACCTCGTAAATGGTGAGCTCTATGCAAATGGATCTCTTATTGTCCAGTCAATACTTACTGAGTGATTCTTCTATATTGGACAGACGGTAGGGCTGGTACAGCAAGGATGAAATAACATATAGCCCGTACCCTTGAGGTCTGCATCTAGTGGGAGACCCAGAGAAATAAAGCTGTGGCAGTGGCTGTGGGCTGCCCACAGAGCTGTCCCAGGCACCCAGAGGAGATGGTCTAACCCCGTCCCAGGGGCCTGGGGTAGAGAAGGCTTCCTGGAGGTGAAATTTGGGCCAAGTCTTGAAGGATGAGTAAGAGTGTTCCAGGAGGAGGGCTGGAGAGGGAGAAGCACAGAGGATGAAAGGCCTGGGGGCTGGAGGAACGTGGTCCATGAAGTGAGAAGCCCTGGAGATTCAGGGAGGGAGGAGAGGCTAGAGAGGGTGACAGGCCCATATGCCAAGGGACGGCAGTTGTCATGGTAGTAACAATGAGCAAGCCCACTTTTATTAAATGCCATGCTCTGAGCCTTGTGCTAAGCATGGGACACACACCATTTTTACTCTTTACAACCCCCCCCCATGAGTGGGTACCGTGATTATCCCCATTCTACAGATGAGAAACTGATACAAAAAGGGTGTGGATGATGGTGAGGTCTCCTTGCCAGTGAGAGGTGGAGCAGCGAGCGCTGCCAGCCCAGGCCACCTGCTTCCAGGGCTAGTGCACCGTCTCGGGTGAGCTTGGTGAGTTTGATTGTGTATGCTTCAGTGTTGGCATTCACACAAATGAACAGAGGATAGAGGCTACAGAAAAGTCAGGGCACTGGAAGAAGTGGAAAGGGTGTAGCTATGGGTGCTGGGATGGCTACAGCTGCCTTGCATCCCCTTGACTTTGAAAAGTCCACTGAGCTCTGATCACAGGCATCGATCTGCCATGTTTGTTGGTGTTTGGTTGTTTTCTAGCCCACATGTGTGCTGAATGGCTTCCCCTCTGTCCACATTCACCAGAGCAGTCAGGGTGGCAAGGGCAGGGACAGCAGATGCGGGGGTGTGTCTCCCGGCCTCCCTCCTGCATCCCCAACATCATTGCTGTGCCATTTTCTCCCCGCCTCACCACAGTGCTCAGGATCAGCATCCTTATTCCTCAACCCCAGGCAGGTGCAGGCTTGGGGAGGACCGGCCTGTGAGACTGGCCTGGTTGTTATTCCTGGTGTAATGTAAAGAACATTCCATCTGGATTCGGACTGCGTTGGTGTCAGTTTGAGCCGTGCCACTTGGCAGCTTGGGGACCTCGGGCCAGTCACTCAGCTTCTCTGGGAATGTTTCACCCTCCACAAAATGGGCACAGACTTGCCTTTGTCCCTGTCGCTCAGAGTGGTTGCGAGGACTCAGTGAGACAACAGCGGCTGTGGACTGATTCCTCATAATTACCCACCGTGTGCCCATGCACTGCCGCGGCTCAGCACTTGTTGGGATTTATTTCTAATTCACATAAAAACCCTGCAAGGTACAAGTTAGCCTCCCTAGACTAGAACATGAATAAAACTGCCAACTCATAGTTAGCTGGCCCTCAGTACTATTCACGGACCTTTTGATTCCACATGACAGAAAAGCCAGCTCAGATGGGCTTACCCAGGACTTGGCTGGCTCACCTAACTGGGGATGCTGCAGTGGGCGGGCCTCAGGGCGATCTGATCAAGGGGACACAGGGTCATGAGGGCAGTGGCTTTCCTTCCTAGCCCTTCTCTGGGCAGTGCTGCCTCCAGGAGTTGACGTGTCCTCAGACCAGGCTGGCTCCCCTCCGGGAGGGAAAGATGGCAGCAGGTGCATTCTCCCCTCAGCCTCTTGACAGAGTCATCTCTCTTCTGAACCAGCAAACAGAACTGCATCTCACTGTTAGTGGCCTAGCCTGGCCCAACCATTGTGGCCAGAGAATAAGATTATGCTGAGCAGGGGGTGGAGTCAGTCCCACCAAAACTCTTGCCCGCAACCCTGGGGGTGAGGGTGGATGCCGGGCAGGCAACCCCAGTGACCTCTCCCTGCCAGTATTCTTATGACCCTCTACCAGGACTCCACATGGAGCCGCTAAATATTAATGAAGCGCCTCCCCATCTTACAGTTAGCGTTCAGAGATTTTAAACTCACAGAAAAAGCCACCATCCTGGCAAAGCCTCTGTGCAGACTTCATGAAGCTGGCAGGGATGCAAAGGAAGCGCTCTATCAACGAGGCCCGGCAGAACATCTCGGGTGATGTAAACCATTTATGATAAAAGGCCGTGGGAGGCTGGGGATGGGGAGATGGACGCCTTGGCAGCTCCTCACAAAGGACAGCTTTTATTCTGATGCGGTTCAGAACATGTATGCAAAACATCATAGAATGGAAGCAGCAGAAAATAATGCATCATGACCCCCGAGGGTCTGCTGGTCCTTTCTAGGCGCACTGGCTCTGGCTCAGGTTGCAGAGAACTCTGCCTATGTCCAGCTCCCTATTCAAGGACTCTGAGAGCGGGTTCTGTGATAATAATAATACTGGTAAGGTAATAATTAAGTGTTCACCAGGTACCAGACACAGTTCCATGTGCTTGACAGTATTGCTCATTTGTGAAAAAGAGTCATTTCAAGGGAGTCAACATGAGTGGGAGGCACCATTCACCCATCTTGAAAGTGAGGTTCTGCAACTTGTAAGCAGCTCCTGGCACGTGGTACCCATTGACCTTGTGTATTCCGGTGGCAGGGGAAGCCCATGAGGCACGTTCTAAAGCCTAGAGTGAGATGTCGGGAGACTTGCCCTATTGGCACGAGTCCTTGGCCTTTATCAGTGGCAGCTGACCTGGTGGGTGGGTACCTGTAATTGTTTTTTTCCCAGCTTTATTGAGATATAATTGACTGTCATTGTTAATGACAGGGAGTTGCCACCATAGTTGTTGACACCAGCGTTCCTCCTTCAAGATTCCACACTTGACCTTACAGGGTTCAGAGTTATGGGGTGATGAGTGTGCTGCATGACATCCTGGAAAAGGGACCCTAGAGCTGCTTGAAAAGGAACCTATGAGTCCCTCTGGGATCCATGTCAGGCATGCTCGTTGTCAGAACTGACACGTGCAGCAGGAGGAAAGGAAGCACATGGATGTTGCTAAAGGTGAAACGGATCAACTGAAGCAATGACTTTGAAAGACAGTGGGGAGCAAAAAAGGCTCGGGAGGAGACGGCTCCAGGAAGCAGGCCCAGAAGGATGCTGGCAAGACCAGAACTGACATACCTTCCTCAGCTCCACTCACGAATGGCTTTCTGGGTCGAGATCTTTTGTCTGACAAACCACACTTGGCATTCGTAGCCGACCCAGTTCAGACCACAACAAATCCCTTTGCAGCATGTGACAGACAGCTTTGTGCCCAGGGATGAGGAGCGTCTACTCATTCAGCACCTACTCATTCAACAGGAAGTGAGATTAAACAGACCTCAAGGATATTTTAATTCGTAGTTCGTATGTTGAGGCACAAAGATTGTCCAGGACCAGAGGAGACACTTGGTGTCTGGGGGATGAAGGTTAGATGTATGAAAGCCCCTTGGCTTGAATGGTCGGCTGTGTCTCTAGTGCATCCCATCCCAGAGGGAGGCAGGTATTAGGATGGCTGATGTTGGAGGGGTGAGACCTCATTGTGCCCCAGGCGCTATGGGTCAATATGAGGGTGCTTCCATCTCACATTTAGTTTTGAAAGCACGGTGTGGCTGGGTCTGTGGTTCTTAGTTACAATTATGTTTTTTGCTGGGATCAGCTCAGTTTATGCTGTTTTATGATTATTTTTTCTACTCTCAAACACTCTCAGCTCTAGAGTCGAGGCACAGAATTTCCACGTGGCCAGCTCACCCACGCCCACCTCCATTTTGGCAGCTGACATCACTTGTTCCAGACAATTTCCAGGAACAGAAATGTGCTCCCCTCCTCGTCTGCCCACTCTCAGGCCAAGATGGCTCTTGGTCTTGGGCCCCAGCCACAGCTCCTGCTCCCAAGACCCCAGCCCTCGGGTTGGCCCCTCCTCCTCCCACCAGGGCAGAGGTTTGAGCAGTTGTAACAGCGGAAGCTCCCCACCCAGAATTAAATACAAATTTAAAATGCAGTGGAATGCTGATCTTGCCTTCCTGTTCCTTCTCCTTAGGGAGCTAGTTTAGGCCTGGAGCAACCATTGTGGATCTGGCTTCCTGTCCTAGTTTCGTTGTTCTCTGTTGTCTGGGCTGGGCCCAGAGTCCTCGCTTCAGGGCCAAGGAGGCAGGCCGACCTGGGTCAGATCCCACGTCTCCTGCCCAGCTGGTGAACTTTGGGAAGGGCCTGGACCTCTCTGAGGCATTGTTTTCCCATCTGGGAAGGTCAGAGATTATGGATATCAAGCACATTTCATGGTGCCTTGCACGGGATAGAGACAAACATAGCTGTCATTAATTTTAGTTTCTGCAAAATATTGTTGATCACAATTTGTTCAATGCCTGGCAAAATCCAGGTTGCCTGCTTCACCTGGTATCCTGGGGCAGCCATCCATCGCTCAGGGTGTAGCCTCTCCCTCCTCATTACATGCCTGGTCTGTCCTGCATTGGTACTTGTACAGCACAGCTGTATCTGTGGCGACGGGAGGGCATGCTGTATTATATTGGGCAGAAAGATTCTCTGATCAAGGTTTAAGTTGAAACTTGCAGCCTCCACTCAGGGCCAAGGCATGACACCATGAAACAACTAAGTGGCAACGTTGTTCCCTGGGGTAGCACCATGAAACAGCCTGCACTGGAGCAGAGGTGCCCAGCCTTTGTGGGACTGAGACTCCTATGAGTGGCGGCCAGGCCGGAACCTTGTTCATGTCACAACAAGAGCCCCACACGTGCACCGCCTGCTCCGCCCTTGCTGGAGCCAGAAAGGCAGCCCTGTTCCCCACAA